>NW_006783121.1:1519765-1531874 GCF_000442215.2 Lipotes vexillifer | reverse complement strand
TTTTTTTTTTTTTTTTTTTTCCTTTTTTTTTTTTTTTTTTTTTAAAGTAATCAGATTGGATTGTAAAATGATGGGAATATGACTGGACACAAACACATTTATTGCAGGCTCAGCAGCCGTTACATATCATTAGTGAAAGGAGGCAAGGGGCAAAGGGAACCATTTTGATGTCACTTTCATTCTTTTTAAGGACAGATGCACTCACTGATGGGAAATAAACCAGCATCTGTAAAATTTTAGAGACTGGTAATACTTTTATGCCTCCCTTTCCTGTAAGTAAACATATAACTTTTTAATAGTCATTAATATAAACAAAGAATGGGTGATGTTGGACTTGCTTTTAAAGATGCCAATTATGAAGCAGCTATGACTTATCAGAATCAGTATATTTCTGTAACAAAATAGTATATCCTTTTCTTTCCTAGGTGCGTACTACTAGTAATGTACCACTGTGGCTAAAGTTAATGTCAAAATCCAGTATTTCAAAGGTGATACGTTTTTTATTAACAAATATAATTTGACCTTAACTTTCCATATATAAAAGGTCGTATTCCTTACACATCAACTCTAAAGTTAGTCCCCTTTTCTGACATTTCTTGTTCTTTATTCTCCTTGCCAAAGAATCACTGTTAATTGGCTTGCTCTGCAAAGTGGGGGGTTTTTTGTTTGTTTGTTTTTGTTGTTGTTGTTTGAACTTCTGAACATTAATTGTTTTAAAGAACTGAATGTTTTACAGCAGGAAGTGCAAGGTTTAACCTCAGCCACTCCCATGCCCCTACCCCCGTTGCCAAATTCATGCTTTCTGTTTTGAGTGAAATTCCAGGGAAGAGCGAAATTGCTAAGATGTAACTGGTCCCAAGGAGTAATCTAGACAGAGGGGCCATTCCAGGAAAGACAGTGTCTGTGTCCCAGCATAGAACCTGGCCCTGCCCTACTTCCAGGCATCTTACACATCCTCATAGTCATTTCTTCTGTATTGTGATTTTTTTTAAGTGAAGCACTTTTAGATGTCCCATATGGTTTAAAACAAATCAGAAATTCATGTCCTAAATGTTTCGTTAGTCAGAATAATTAAGTTGATCAGTTCTGGGAGCGGTGGAAGCAAAATAATGGGGTCACTGAAGCAGTCAGGCTCTAATGGGAACCTGGGCTCATTCAGATATCAAATCTAATAATTGTTCTACACCTGTACTCACAGTCCCATTGAGCAAATTCACATTAAAGGTTTAGTGGAGCACTTTCCATGCTGTGGTCCAAAGGGACTTGCTACTGTTTTCACAAGAAGGCGCTGAATATTTTTGGCAATACGTTTTCTGTTATGTGTTAACGAAGCTCTTCGTGTGTATGTCGCTGCCCTGTCCCTACGTAGGGAGGGAGAAGAGGGAGATAGGTATAACCGGGAATGGTTTTCTTACCAGTGAAAGACAATAAAAGTGCCCTCAAGCATTTGCCACCTGGAGGCAAGAATATGAGATGATTGAACTCACTGGGTGGGGTGGAGGATAAACAAAAGAACCTACTCATCTGTGTATTTATTCAAAACAATCACTTCTTAAGTGCCTGTTATTTTTCAGGTGCCAAGGAAACAGATGCAAATGGCAGTTCCTGCCTTTCCAGAGCTCCCAGTAAAGTGGGGGAGACAGACAGTTGACACAGGGACAGTCACAGTAGAAAACTTGAGCTGAGGAGGACTTCCCTGGTGGCACAGTGGTTAAGACTCCACGCTCCCAATGCAGGGAGCCCGGGTTCGATCCCTGGTCAGGGAACTAGATCCCACATGCACGCCACAACTAAGAGTTTGCATGACACAACTAAGGAGCCCGCTTGCCACAACTGAGGAACCCACGTGCCACAACCAAGGGAGCCAGTGAGCTGCAAGTAAGAGCTGGCACAACCGAATAAATAAATAAATAATTTTAAAGGTAAATAAATAAAATTATTTTTTAAAAAAAGAAAGCTTGAGCTGAATCTTAACAACTGCATAGGAGTTGCTCAGGCAGGAGAAGAAAAAGGAAGAGAAGCATGTCTCAAGAAAAGGAACAGCATTTACAGAGGCAATAGGAGAGCACGATATACTCAAGGAAGAGCAAGTAGTTCAACGTTGCTAAAGTATAGGTATGAGAAGCTAGGAAAATGAACTGTCATGAGAGGCCTTGGATACTAAAGGAACTTGATTTTTTATTGCATGGGTGATGAGGAGTCATTTCTACCTTCTTTTCCAGAATCTCCTAGCAATGTGGAAGGTTGATTGAGTCGGGGTGAGGCTAGAGGCAGGAGAGATTCAATGGGAGTCTATTATAAGAGCCTAGGCAATGGAAGAAGGCCTACACTAGAGCAGTGGCAGTGGAGATGATGAAGAGAAAGGAATAGATCCAAGAGTGATTCAGGAGTTAGAAGTGACTGAACTTGTTGGAGCAATTGGATATGAAGGTGGAAAAAGGGAAGGAGCCTAGGGCAATTGTTGGTTTTTTGTGTTTTTGTTTTTGTTTTTATGACAATGTACGGTGGCTATATTAGTTTTCCAGGCCTGCTATAACCAAGAACCATAGACTGAGTGGCTTAAACAAAAGAAATTTATTGTCTCATAGTTATGGAGGCTGCAAGTCCAAAGTCAGGGTGTCAGCAGGGCCATGCTCCCTCTGAAGGTGCTAGGGAGGGATCTGTTCCTGGCCTCTCTCTTAGCTCCTGGTGGTTTACTGGTAATCTTTGGCATTCTTTGGCTTGCAGAAGCATCACTCTGATCTCTACCTTCATCTTCACATGGCATTTTCTGTCTCTAAATTTGTGTCGGTCTCTAAATTTCTCCTTTTTAATAAGGACACTAGTCATCTTGGATTAGAACCCATTCTAATGACTTCCTTTTAAGTTAATTACCTCTGTAAAGACCCTATCTCCAAATAAGGCCACATTCTGAGGTAATGGGGTTTAGGGCTTCAACATAAGAATTTGGAGGGGGAACCCAATTCAACACATATCATGGCCCCATTCACCAAAATAAAGAAACATGAAAGGAGAGAATAGGATCAAAGGAAAGGAAATCAGTTCAGTTTGGATACTGAGTGTGAGGTAGCTTCAGAACAGTCAGGAGAAATGCTTAGAAGGTGACTGAAACTGGAGCCTAGGAAATGTAGAATTGAGATCCATTAGCCTAAAAGAGATAGAGCAGAGTAGTTGAAGTTTTGCACGTGGATGAATATACCCATGGAGGGTAGCTCATGGAACGTATATAGAGTAGTATGGGAAAGGGCAAAGAATAAAACCCTGAAAATTACTAACCTATAAGGGACAAGGAAAAGAATGGTAGCTTATAAAAGATGCAGGGAAGCGTCAGGCAAAGAGGTAATTTGAAAATTAAGAAAGAGTGGTAATATAAAAGCCAAGAAAGGAGAGATTTTCATGAAAAGAATAATTGTCAACCGTATCAAGTGCTACAGAGAGGTCAAGGAAAATAAAAATTGAAAGAAAATTTCTAAGCCTTAAGGCAGGAATATGATAATGATTCAGAATAGGCCTATTCATAAATATGGTCATCATGGTACATGCCCTGTATTTTCAATAGAATTTCACTCTATTTGTATTACTAGAGAAAAGAATGAATTTATTTATACAGTATAACATTTTATACTTATAGAAATTGTATTTTTCTATACGATCTAGTTAATGTATAAGAAAGTTTTCACTATTGGAGTATCTTTCAAAAGGTAGTTAAATAATCCTGACAGATCAGACTCTTTTAGAAGCAATACAAGCAATTCTGCCTTGGTCTTGAAATTCTGATATTTATGGTTATTGTATTTTGCGACTAGTGCTCAGAAGAGGATAAAACAGAGCCTCTCAGAATGAGATTGTAATGCAGTTGGTTAGAAGGAAGTCTTTTAAGGAAATATCCTTCCCTTCAAGTCGTTGCCTGTTTGTATGTGGTCAACATTGGAGCTCTCAGGGCTGTTAATGCCATTTTATGTACTACTTCACAATCTAACCATACATACTATCCTTTTCCCTCAATTCCCCTAAAAACACAAAGGCCTCTTCAGAACCAATTTCAAACATTCACAATTAGACCCACAGTAAAAGAAAGTATAGAAAAGGTAGAGTTTGTAAACTATTTCTCATCCCTACAAATGTGTGTATGTGGGAACAAATGGCATATTTGTGTCTATAAATCCTCATAAAAGTTGTGTTCCGAGAAAGAACAGGAATATATTAAATAACCATAGAGTATTGAGAAGGCTAATAAAGAGATTGAAGAGACGCATTCTCGGCTAACATGGAAGTATCATCTTGGAAAAGCAATACATGAAATGATAGTGAAAACTGTGAGACTGTCTAAAATTAAAAGCTGAATTGTATGGTACAAAGTCCATGCTCTTAGAGTCCAGAGGAGAGGAAGGCTAGAGAGGTTAGGGAGGTGGGATTTGAATTGGGCTCTGAAGGATAGGTCGGCTTTCAAAGAGGGGATGGAGAAGGTGAAGGTGGGCACCCAAGCAAAAATTTGGACTATGTATAGGTGTGTTCACGGAATAGTTAGAAGCCAACTGAATTAGAGTTAAGGGTACGTAACAGAGAATAAGGGAAAATCTGATTGGATAGAGTGGGGTCTGTGTAAAAAAAAAAAAAAAAAAAAAAAAAGAACATGAAAACCAAGTATGTAATCCATAAATTTCTCCTTTTTAGCTGCCACAAATTTGAGAGCCAAATTTATTACACATATAGTCTAATTTCCCTGAGCTGCTGTTCACGTTTATCTTCAGATGCCTTATCTTGCAGTGAATTTCAATCTATCAGCCCTCCAAAGTTCTTTTGGAAGTTAACCTGTTATAATTTTTATTGCTGTTTTGTCTTTTTTCTCTTTTTTTCACCACTTCAAATTAGTGTTGAGCCAAGTTAGTCTTGTTTTAAATCCACAGCAGCCTTTTGAGCTGGGGAGTAAGGTGTCTTTGGGAAGACTGCTCAGAAAGGGGGGATGGAGGATGACTTGAATGGATGGCAATCTGAGTGTAGTGATTAGTTTAGCTAGTACCCTGTTTCTCAAATTTTAGTCATAGTAAAAGGTATCTGTAGATTCATTTTAATGGAAATCTAATTCTTTGGGGCCTCTGGTAATTGACCTAAAACTATTTTTAATATGTTTTACTTAAATATTGACAAATATAAAAATAGGCATAAAGTCCTTATGCTTTAACAATTTGAATAAAACTAGAAAGCAGATAAAAATAAAATTAACATTAATGTGTCTACTGATTCTAGATTTAATAGTTGAAAGATTCACCTTTGAATCCAGTTATATATTTTGACCTCATTGATATGAATGCAGAGAATCTCTGTTGTATAAGTAGGCTGAACAAAATGGTATTAATAAAGGCTTTGTCATCTAACTCAGGATCATTGGACTCCACACTGAGTGAAAACTCTGGTATTGAGCAACTCTCAAATTCCAGTTTTTTGTTTTTGTTTTTGTTTTTGTTTTTTGCGATACGCGGGCCTCTCATTGTTGTGGCCTCTCCCGTTGCGGAGCACAGGCTCCGGACACGCAGGCTCAGTGGCCATGGCTCACGGGCCCAGCAGCTCCGCGGCATGTAGGATCTTCCCGTACCGGGGCACGAACCCATGTCCCCTGAATCGGCAGGCGGACTCCCAAACGCTGCGCCACCAGGGAAGCCCTCAAATTCCAGTTTTAATAGGGTGTCAACTCGATAATTTTGTAAAGTTGTCTTGCTTACAAGAAAGTAAGGCTGGGAGTGAAATCTTCATAATATGGCTATCTAATCCATTTATTGCTGGAACCAGGAACAGAAAAAATTATTCAGTGCATATTTACCCTCTGTTTCTTGCTAATTAACAGTTGCGAGTTGGTTCACAAAGACTACATTCTCAAAGTACATCTGCTCACACCGTGAAGACGGTACTGACTTCTTTGTCACAGGACCTTTTAATGTCCAACTTTCCTACGCTATGGTGTTTAATAAGTATCACCCTCTGGGATGACTCGACTCTGAAACATTTTCTTTCGTCATATTATTGTGAAAGTTGCCTTAGTTCAGTACATCATGATGTTGCTTGGCTTTTATATAATACACAAATAAACAAATGTATATATCCACGAGCAATACACTAGTTTCTTATAAGGTGATACCGAATATGCATATGTCAATATTTTTTACATAAAAATGAAAAAACAAAACAAAACACTCAATATACCTTGCTTTAAGAAACAACGGCCTAGTGAGCTTTGCTGACTATTTTTTAAATGCAGTTGGCCCCAATATTAGGAATTGCATCATGTAATCCATTTCTGTTGTATTAGGCTCTTTTAGAACAGAAACTTACTCAGGACATCTTACAAAACAAAATGGGTTTCACTTCCTTCTGTGTGTCTGTTCATTCTGTTTTATTTCTCTTTCGACTGACTTATTACCCTACTGAGTAGTACCCTTCATCACAAGGTATGCCATGTGTTACTAGCCAGCCTATGAATTGGCTGCCCTTGAGGGGGCCAAGTGTCCATCGTGGTCCATTCATTGGCCTTTGTTGGTGGGGGGAAAGCCTATTCAGTGCTGCTCCCCTAAGTAAAAAACTATGAGCAGGACAGTTTCAGCTAGAAGTGGTGCTGGGCATGTCAGGCACAGTGACCTGAGATAACTGTTTTGCTCTATGAACACACCGCATTCAGGATCATGGGAAATGCAAGTATAAATTATATCCATTGCTTCCACTTACTCCTCAGCCTTCTGCAATATGGCTTCTGCTCCCCTTATTTTACTGAAATCATCTAACTCAGGATCACTCATTAAGGTGTCTAATGACATTCATATTTCTAAGGCTGATAGTTTTCTGTCTTTATTTTCCTGCATCTTTCTACAACATTTGATATTATTACTTATTCCATTTTTTAAAATATCTACTCCCTTGGATTCCATAATATGTGCTCCAATGTACCTCTCTGATTATTTGCTGTCTGTTTTCTTCAAGGACTCCTCTTCCTATGCCCATCTCTTAAATATCAGTGTTTCCCAGCAGTTGATCATCAGCCAACTGCTTTTCTCACTCTACATGCTTTCCTGAGTGATGGCTTCAACTACCATCTATGATAAGTATCCCAAGTCTCTCACACCCTTTTCTGACCTCTCCCCTGAACCTCAGTCTTGTAATATTTAACTGTCTGCTGGACAGCTCCATCTGGATGTCTTAAAGACATCTCCAACTTGAAAAATCCCAAACTGAACTCATAATCTTCTCCTTGAATGCAACTTCTCCTCATATACCTGTCTTAGTCAATGGAAACACCATTTTTTCCAAATGTATAAGCTAGAAATTTTAGAGTTATCTTTAACTCTTTATCTCTCCTCCATGTCCAGTTACTCCCTAATTCTAATCTTGTACCCTTTAAGCCTCTCCACTACACGTTAACAAAATGGATTGATCTTAACAATTTCACTCCCCATTGCACATCTAAAGTCCAAGAGCCTTTAATCTGGATGTTACTTCTCTAGCTTCAGAGCCCATAGTCCCCTTCTTTTAATCAACACAGATTTACTTATAGTCACACAGACACATTTTTTTCTCATGTCTTTTCTCCCTTTTCTCACAATGTCTCCTTTACCTGGAATATATTTTTCTTCCAAGCTAATTCATTCTCATCTTTTAAGAATCAGCTGGAACACTGACATCTCTAGAAAGCCTTCCCACAGATGCTTCCCTCTGAAGCTTGGCTAAGTGTTCCTTTTCTGTGCTCCGGAAGAGTATTCCGCTAATCATAATACTCAGTGAAACTGTATTCTCATTATCTTTATATGCTACCCTCACTTCAGTGAGAATATCTCGATGGAAAGCTCTGAGACTTTTCGTTTTGGATCAGGGGATATAATGTAATTCAGGCTCTAAACTTTACTCACTGAGAACTACTGTGTAGCAGATTACAGAAGCCCTAACACATTTCATTAGATTGATTTTTAAACCAAAGGACCCAATCACTACCTACTACCTGCCTGGAAAGAAGAGGCTGGCTCATTTCTCTCTGACACAATGACAGGCACGTGGTCAGTGTTCAAGAAAGGAACCCTGAAATAAATTGCAGGCCAGTGTTTGGACATAAGGAAATATACCTGACATCGGAACAGACCCTGGTTATGACGGCAAGACTCCCTCTTTCCAGTGAATGGGTCTACTCAGGAAACCAAATTAAAGGTCAGCAGGTTGCCTGGTAAGACTGCTGTCCTACAGATCATCCAAAATGAAAATAAATAAGGAAACACAAGCTTTAAATGATACATTAAAAAAGATGGACTTAATTGATATTTATAGCACATTCCATCCAAAAACAACAGAATACACATTTTTCTCAAGTGCTCATGGAACATTCTCCAGGATCGATCATATCTTGGGTCACAAATCAAGCCTTGGTAAATTTAAGAAAATTGAAATCGTATCAAGTATCTTTTCCAACCACAACGCTATGAGACTAGATATCAATTACAGGAAAAGGTCTGTAAAAAATACAAACACATGGAGGCAAAACAATACACTAATGAATAACCAAGAAATCACTGAAGAAATCAAAGAGGAAATCAGGAAATACCTAGAAACAAATGACCATGTAAACACGACGACCCAAAACCTATGGGATGCAGCAAAAGCAGTTCTAAGAGGGAAGTTTATAGCAATACAAGCCCACCTTAAGAAGCAGGAAACATCTCGAATAAACAACCTAACCTTGCACCTCAAGCAATTAGAGAAAGAAGAACAAAAACACCCCAGAGTTAGCAGAAGGAAAGAAATCATAAAGATCAGAACAGAAATAAGTGAAAAAGAAATGAAGGAAACGATAGCAAAGATCAATAAAACTAAAAGCTGGTTCCTTGAGAAGATAAAGAAAATTGATAAACCATTAGCCAGACTCATCAAGCAAACAAGGGAGAAGACTCAAATCAACAGAACTAGAAATGAAAAAGGAGAAGTAACAACGGACACTGCAGAAATACTAAGGATCATGAGAGATTACTACAATCAGGTCTATGCCAAAAAATGGACAACCTGGAAGAAATGGACAAATTCTCAGAAATGCACAACCTGCCGAGACGGAACCAGGAAGACAGAAAATATTATGAACAGACCAATCACAAACACTGAAATTGAAACTGTGATTAAAAATCTTCCAACAAACAAAAGCCCAGGACCAGATGGCTTCACAGGCGAATTCTATCAAACATTTAGAGAAGAGCTAACACCTATCCTTCTCAAACTCTTCCAAAATATAGCAGAGGGAGGAACACTCCCAAACTCATTCTACGAGGCCACCATCACCTTGATACCAAAACCAGACAAGGATGTCACAAAGAAAGAAAACTACAGGCCAATATCACTGATGAACATAGATGCAAAAATCCTCAACAAAATACTAGCAAACAGAATCCAACAGCACATTAAAAGGATCATACACCATGATCAAGTGGGGTTTATTCCAGGAATGCAAGGATTCTTCAATATACGCAAATCTATCAATGTGATAAACCATATTAACAAATTGAAGGAGAAAAACCATATGATCATCTCAATAGATGCAGAGAAAGCTTTTGACAAAATTCAACACCCATTTATGATAAAAACCCTGCAGAAAGTAGGTATAGAGGGAACTTTCCTCAACATAATAAAGGCCATATATGACCAACCCACAGCCAACATCATCTTCAGTGGTGAAAAACTGAAGCCATTTCCACTAAGATCAGGAACAAGACAAGGTTGCCCACTCTCACCACTCTTATTCAACAGAGTTTTGGAAGTTTTAGCCACAGCAATCAGAGAAGGAAAAGAAATAAAAGCAATCCAAATCGGAAAATAAAAAGTAAAGCTGTCACTCTTTGCAGATGACATACTATACATAGAGAATCCTAAAGATGCTACCAGAAAACTACGAGAGCTAATCAATGAATTTGGTAATGTAGCAGGATACAAAATTAATGCACAGATATCTCTGGCATTCCCATACACTAATGTTGAAAAATCTGAAAGTGAAATCAAGAAAACACTCCCATTTACCACTGCAACAAAAAGAATAAAATATCTAGGAATAAACCTACCGAAGGAGACAAAAGACCTATATGCAGAAAATTATAAGACACTGATGAAAGAAATTAAAGATGATGCAAATAGATGGAGAGATATACCATGCTCTTGGATTGGAAGAATCACCATTGTGAAAATGACTCTAGTACCCAAGGCAATCTACAAATTCAGTGCAATCCCTATCATACTACCACTGGCATTTTTCACAGAACTAGAACAAAAAATTTCACAATTTGTATGGAAACACAAAAGACCCCGAATAGCCAAAGCAATCTTGAGAACGAAAAATGGAGCTGGAGGAATCAGGCTCCCTGACTTCTGGCTATACTACAAAGCTACAGTGATCAAAACAGTATGGTACTGGCACAAAAACAGAAAGATAGCTCAATGGAACAGGATAGAAAGCCCAGAGATAAACCCATGCGCATATGGTCACCTTATCTTTGATAAAGGAGGCAAGAATATACAGTGGAGAAAAGATAGCCTCTTCGATGCGTGGTGCTGGGAAAACTGGACAGGTACATGTAAAATTGTGAAATTAGAACACTCCCTAACACCATACACAAAAATAAACTCAAAACGGATTAAAGTCCTAAATGTAAGGCCAGACACTATCAAACTCTTAGAGGAAAGCATAGGCAGAACACTCTATGACATAAATCACAGCAAGATCCTTTCTGACCCACCTCCTAGAGAAATGGAAGTAAAAACAAAAACAAATGGGAACTAGTGAAACTTAAAAGCTTTTGCACAACAAAGGAAAACAGAAACAAGACCAAAAGACAACCCTCAGAATGGGAGAAAATATTTGCAAACCAAGCAACTGACAAAGGTTTAATCTCCAAAATTTACAAGCAGCTCATGCAGCTCAATAACAAAAAAACAAACAACCCAATCCAAAAATGGGCAGAAGACCTACATAGACATTTCTCCAAAGAAGATATGCAGATTGCCAACAAACGCATGAAAGAATGCTCAACATCATTAATCATTAGAGAAGTGCAAATCAAAACTACAATGAGATATCATCTCATACCAGTCAGAATGGCCATCATCAAAAAATCTAAAAACAATAATTGTTGGAGAGGGTGTGGAGAAAAGGGAACCCTCTTGCACTGTTGGTAGGAATGTAAATTGATACAGCCAGTGTGCAGGTTCCTTAAAAGACTAAAAATAGAATTACCATACGACCCAGCAATCCCACTCCTGGGCATATACCCTGAGAAAACCATAATTCAAAAAGAGTCATGTACCAAAATGTTCACTGAAGCTCTATTTACAATAGCCAGGACATGGAAGCCACCTAAGTGTCCATCCACAGATGAATGGATAAAGAAGATGTGGCACATATACACAATGGAGTATTACTCAGCCATAAAAAGAAACGAAATTGCGTTATTTGTAAAGAGGTGGATGGACCTAGAGTCTGTCATACAGAGTGAAGTAATTCAGAAAGAGAGAAACAAATACCGTATGCTAACACATATATAGGGAATCTAAAAAAAAAATGGTCATGAAGAACCTAGGGACAAGATGGAAATAAAGACACAGACCTACTAGAGAATGGATTTGAGGATATGGGGAGGGTAAGGGTAAGCTGTGACAAAGTGACAGGGTAGCATGGACATATATACACTACAAAATGTAAAATAGATAGCTAGTGGGAAGCAGCCACATAGCACAGGGAGAGCAGCTCCGTGGTTTGTGACCACCTAGAGGGGTGGGATAGGGATGGTGGGAGGGAGCGAGACGCAAGAGGGAAGAGATATGTGGACATATGTTTATGTATAACTGATTCACTTTGTTATAAAGCAGAAACTAACACACCATTGTAAAGCAATTATACTCCAATAAAGATGTTTAAAAAAAAAAAATCTGGGGGTCCCTGGTGGCGCAGTGGTTGAGAGTCCGCCTGCCGATGCAGGGGACGCGGGTTCGTGTCCCGGTTTGGGAAGATCCCACATGCCGCGGAGCGGCTGGGCCTGTGAGCCATGGCCGCTGAGCCTGCGCGTCCGGAGCCTGTGCTCCACAACGGGAGAGGCCACAACAG
>NW_006783121.1:1513618-1519755 GCF_000442215.2 Lipotes vexillifer | reverse complement strand
AAAAAAAAAAAAAAAAAAAAAAAAAAAAAAAAAATGAGTAACTGGTTTTGCTAGATGCATTGTTCAAGCCAGCCTAGAATCTCTCGAAATAATCTCTTCCTACCCCACGGGACAAATCTGTCCAGACAACTGGAATCCTAAAGCAGAGAAGTAGTAGAAAGCCTGGGAACATTTCTCTACTCATGGGATTACAATAAGAAAAATAAATAAATTGCTATAAAAGATTTTCATTGCTTCCCAACGGCATAAGAAATACCCTCGCTCATGACGACTTGTGAAATAAATAAAAAGTCAGAACCTTGACAAATTCTGATTTCGTAACTGATCTTTATTAGTCTTTGTTTTTATATGCTAATCTGAAAAAGACTTTTATAAACATATGTATGCATCTTGTCCATTGTCCCCAAACTGGCAAAAACATGTCATAGGCTCCATAATGAGGCTGTCTAGACTTTGAAAAGTATGACGAGGTCTTGATGCTGAAATCGGTAGAATGTGACTCTTAACAATATCAAATATGAAAATGTTAAGCTTTTACTCTGTCACGTACCATTCTGGTCCTTCTACGTTATTGCCTGATTTAGTTCTTGTAACTCTCCTCTTAGGTAGGTATTTAAATATTATTTTCATGTTCACAAATGGGGAAATAAGTTTAAGAAAACATTGCTATTAAGCAATGGAACAAAAATTTGAACCCATATGGTCATACACTGAGGACTTTGTAATACAACGTTATAAATAACTGTTAAAGGTAGAAAACACTTTTTGCTTGAGGACTGTTGTCTGATTCATGTGTGTCTCTCTGTGTGTGTGTGTGTGTGTGTGTGTGTGTGTGTGTGTTTGTGTGTTTCACATCTATCAAAAGGTTAATATGGGCCAAGTACTAGATTATCTCATTCTGTTAACACCCTACAATGTATGTATTATTATTATTTGCAGATTAGGAGACATGTTTAGGAAGAATCATTTTTGCAGTTTCATAAATATGAGGGTAACCCATTTCATTAGAAAACTGAGTCTAGTAATCTACATTAATAAGTTCAAAGACTACATATACCAGTTAGCTTTACTTTATCCCATCATCATTTGTTGCTCTAGTGCAAATGTAGTAAGAAAGAGTATAGTAATGCTTTGTGCCAAGACTCCCCTCTCCAACCTCACACCGCCTGCATTAACCAGGAAGAATAACCCAGTATGTATGTCTTATTGAAAATGGGTCAGTACTGTCCCCCATCAAAGGACAGACTTTATTTTTAATTTGTCATTTACCGGTAACATATTGCTGAAAGGAATTTTTAAGTCTCATTTGACTTTACCATTGGAGTAAAACTCTCCAGATGATGCCATGACATACCTCCTCATCCTTATGAATTTAAACCTATCAATCATCTTTTTGGATAGGCAATGTCTACACTCACTTCTTAAGACTCCAACTTTTAGAATTTAGAATCTAAGATTCATAATATCCTTTTATAAATGACAACAGTATATGAAGACAAATTTATTTGTGCCCTAAAACCAGCCTACTTGTAAGTCATTACTTTCTGACCAGGGAACATTCTGTGGCCCTTTTTTAAACAAAGCAGAAAATAGTACCTGATTGGTCTTCCCCCCCCCCCATTATAGTGTTCTTAGTGATGGTGTTATCAACAGAGAATTCATGCAGATTATTGAATCCTAAACTGCCCTTTAAGTTGAGAACAGTATGTGCTTTTGCTCTGAAGGCTAAAAATTTTATGTCCTACCTAGGTTGCTTCCCTAATTTACCAAGTTAATCATGCTCAGTGCCAAAAATTCAGACATGGAAAAATATAAAAAAGAAAACATGATCTCACCATTCAGAGATAACCACTGTTTTTATTGGTATAGCCTTCCAACTTCTAAAAATTATATTTTTTTCGGACTAAGAATATGATATATTCTTTTGTAACTTGCCTTTTCAGTTTATAGTGTGGGCCTCTTTCTGTCAAGTACGTGTAGATCTAGATGATAATTTAGAAATGGCTGCATTGTATCCTAGTGTATGTGGGTCCCATCCTTTATTTATCGAACCCCATGATGGACAGATAGACTTTTTACGATTTTCGCTAGTATAAACAGTGTTGCAAAGAACATTGATGTACAGCCATCCATATTTATATATTTGCCTGATAATGTGAGGACTGGCTTTATTCCTGTAGACTTAAACATCAGGAAGGGTTCTTTGAGACTTCTTGTATGAGGGATAAGTTGCTAGTCAGCAACCATATTTTATCACCTAAAGGCTCAGCCTGCACTTGGGTTGTAAATAGATGGCCTTAGAAACTACAATTACAAAGGCACTTCTGTCAGTTATGAATATGACATTTGAGAAGCTGTGTTTTAACTCTGTCCTAATTGCTCATTTTTAAAACAACTGCTGACTGGCTTCTACCTTAAGGGACAGTTTATATTTTAAAACAATGGCACTGGCAGCTGCTAAAGCGTCTGTGATATTACCCATATAGGTTGCCTTTGTCCATACAACTGGTTAAGTAATTAAGCACAGGCTAGCATGGGGAACACTACTAATAGGAAGCACCCGTTTATAGTCTCACGGATTGTAAGTTGTAGCTTAATATCTTCTCTCCTCAAAAATCATAGCCAGTGGGATAGTTCTGTGATCCTGTCCTTTGGGAAATGGAAGTATGCAGGGGAAAGACTGCCATTTCTGCCTTGCTGTAGAAGCCAGCGAGCTTACATAACCCCAGAGTACCCAGGGCTACTGAAGCTGGGGAGTTGGGATGATTACTCTCAAACTTCCATCATCAGCAAGAATCAGGTAGCCCAGACCCAAGAGATAGGTTGCACACGTTAAAAACTAAAAGAGTAGATATACAGTCTTAGAATGATTTAGAAACAAAAGCAGCTGACAGATAGATATATTCTAGGTCAGCATATCAGCAACAAAGCTCAGGCAGATCACAAACAACTGCCGCAGAAAATGACAGAGGATTGTCCATCATATGATCAAAGTTAGAGAAATGGCTGATGCCTAACGTCCTTAGTCATAGGGATCTCTGTCACACGTGGAATAGAAAGACACAGAGATGACAGGTGGTAGGAATGAATGACCCTGTATCCACATTGTCATTTAACAGCTAGTTTATCTGCATCAACCCAAATGGTTCCTCAAGCTCTCACCTTGCCAAGTACTCTTGGCCCAGGTCACTGCAATCTATGTTTGCCTTGATCAGCTCTTCTGCTGCCACTCTTAATAGTGCTAGCTAGGCTTCAACAACAGAACCTAACCAGATGATGCCAGAGGACCTCATTTCTGCTGGGTGGTTTTGTTGTGGGCTTTTTCTGGGTTGTTTGTTTGTTTGTTTTGAAACAAAACTGCTGTCTTCTCTGTAAATCATTCAGGATTGTTTTTTTAAATACCATTAAAACTAAAATCACGCGTTTACGGAAACATTACAAATCTGACCAGTTTGGTGCATTCCCTATCATTATTTTCCTCCATGTCCTAGAAAAAGATGGTCAAACATGTATAGAAATTCTGATTCTCCCTTTGTACATCCATTGCTTTTCATGCCCCCCAAATAGGAAAAATTTGGTAATTAAAATAGTCAGCAATATAAGGAACCAGAACTCACTTTTTCTAATCAAAAATTAACAGCTACACTTCTGTTTCCTCTTGTTGAAATCCCACCTATCTGTTAAGGGCTAATTGGGATGAAGTTTTCCCTGACCCGCCAACTTCTACACTCAAAGGATATGATTGTTCTCTTCTATTAACCTCCATTGTACGTAGACTGTAAGAGATGCTATAAGAGACATGTAGTTAGTTTCATGTTATAGTTGTTTGTACATTTATCCTTTCCTTCCTAATAACTTATAAGGGTGCTTATTATGGTGCTCTGCAGATATTTTATTTCATTTTATTTATTTTATTTTTATTATTTTTATTATTTTTTGCAGTATGTGGGCCTCTCACTGTTGTGGCCTCTCTCATTGCGGAGCACAGGCTCTGGATGCGCAGGCTCAACAGCCGTGGCTCACAGGCCCAGCCGCTCCGCGGCATGTGGGATCCTCCCGGACCGGGGCACGAACCCGTGTTCCCTGCATTGGCAGGCGGACTCTCAACCACTGCGCCACCAGGGGAGCCCTCTGCAGATATTTTATTCAGTAAACATTTGTGAGTGGATGAAAGGGAGGGAGGGAGCGTTTTCTTACCTTTGCCTATATTAATGGCAAATTATATTTCCTGTGTGTAAGCAGTATAGTGGAAGGCGAATTTGCAGGACCAGTTCCCGATTCATTGCTAATGATTGGATTATTACTTAATCAACAGGCAGTTTTTGAGAAACCACTGTGTGTAATCCACTGTGATAGACACCTGAGCAGTTCTGTTACAGTTTGTGTAGTTTCTGCTGGTTTGCTCTTTAACGTAAGTTTCACACATCTAGTATACTTGGGAGCTTTTCCAACTATTCTCTAATATTATTCACATTTTTATTTGTCACGCTTTCCCATATTTTCCAGATAGGCCGGCATCGCCATCAGACTTTCAGCCTCGTAGAAAATTTGTCTTAGGGCCCAATTGCATCTCCTAGTGAAGAAGCGAACATAATGCATGGCCAATAAATAAAACCAAGGACATTTAAAAAAAATCCTATTCATTAGCTTTGACATTGAGTCCAAAGATAATCGTTGGCAAGGTCTGTGGCAGTTGAAATACTGAATATACTGATTTTATTTTTTTCTGTGCCATACTTTTCCAAAATCCCTTGAAATACTCAAGTTATCAATTAGGTAAATACTAGTCATTTAAAATCCCAAGAGGTTGGTTGTACATGTTATGAAAATATCATTTTTATGACAGATAAAAGTAAGCATTGCATGTTTTCTACATTTGTAGCTTAACATGGATTAAGATTTTAATGCCTTGAAGTAATATCATTGTACTATGTGGTTTTACTTTTATCACGTATTTCAATCTTCCTAAAGTTGCTATAATTGAGTTTGTTTGATAATGTACCTTTATATTACTACGAGACTTGATAGTTTGCAAAATATGAGGTTCATAATAGAGATAGTCAAGTTACTACCTGGCAGGGAGGATAAGAAGAAAGTGAAATATAGAAAAGCGATTTAATCTCACTACTGCAGTTTTGTAAAATATAATTTGTTTTTCTCCAGCGGAGCAGAGTTTCATGCTGATAACAAGCTACTGAATAAATAATAATAAATCCGTTGCAATTATTGAGACTTTTCCTTTAATAACATAACGAATGCTGAGCATTAAGAAAAGGAAAGGCATTCTTTGTACAGATGTTACCTAGAGCAGATCTACATCCCCAAGCACAGGAAAAATGCCATCATACCCTGAGCAATATCAATGTGAAAATAATGTGTGCATCTCAATTAGAATACTGTATTTTCCACACAAAGGCATGCTGTTTCCTGGAACACATTTGCTTATTTTCCAATTGGAAAGATATTTAGGGGTCTATTTTGTTATCATTACATGTGCTTAACTCCAATTACAGTTAATGGGAGTTGTGTGTCTATAGTCACAGTAGCCTCTGAACTACTTTAACGTTATTGCTTTCCATTACCATCCTCGTTAAAATAACTTTCATCTCTTCTGCTGACCTGAACTACCATGATAATCTGGGTTTCTGTTTTCTTTGCTTGGATTTATTTGCATGTAATGAAGGATATAGATTACATAACATGGCCTGTTTCTAGTTTTGAAAACATTACGATGCCACTGAGATTAGAATAGGGTTAGAACTATTTAAGTAGAGGTAATTGGTTGGCTTCTAGGCGTGCATTTTTGCACAGCACCCTGTGTATACAGTTCTGTTGGAATAAAATAATTTAATATATTTTATCACCTGTGGTATCTAGTGGAAACCAAACTTTTAAAACATATAAAATATATGAAAAAATAAGGTTTACAAACTAGAGGCACTAGACTTTATCAACAACAAAACTATACATTTAATTCCAATTATTCAAAATTTTGACGAAGCAAAAATAATGAGAATAAGTGTATTATAAAATCTCTAAGTAGAATTGGTGATGCTCTTTTCCTTAGTGCTGGCCTGTGCTGTATTTCCAGAAGAAAAGTGGTTAGCCAGCAGGAAAAAAAAAAAAAAAAAAAAAAA
>NW_006783121.1:1493119-1513593 GCF_000442215.2 Lipotes vexillifer | reverse complement strand
GAAAGAGGCTTATTAAGTCTTTAAGAAAATGAAGAACCTGAGGAGAACTCTTAAAAACATCATTAGGGACTTTAGAGTCACTTGACTCATTGGCGCTCAGGAAATAGACATCTGCCTAGCCTTACTAGGATACCCTAGTTAGTACCTATTGGGTTTACTTGTCAAACTGTATTGTTTTCAAGTTGTTTTGTGATTATAGCATGATGTAGAGTTCTAAAATGTGCCCTAAAAATACATGTTTGAAATGAAAATATAAATTATAGAGGATTATCTCCACTAGGTATTAAAACATATTATGAGACAAATAATGAAATCAGAAGTCATGGGCACAAAAATAGTTGGAAAAATACTTAAGTCAATGGAACAGAAATGTACCCTGGTATAGATAATTTAATATATAAAAAAGAAATATCATGGGGCTTCCCTGGTAGCGCAGTGGTTAAGAATCCGCCTGCCAACGCAGGGGACACAGGTTCAAGCCCTGGTCTGGGGAGATCCCACATGCCACGGAGCAACTAAGCCTGTGTGCCACAACTACTGAGCCCACGCGCCTAGAGCCTGTGCTCCGCAACAAGAGAAGCCACCGCAATGAGAAGCCTGTGCACCGCAATGAGGAATAGACCCCCACTTGCCACAACTAGAGAAAGCCCACATGAAGCAACAGACTCAACACAGCCAAAAATAAATAAATTAAATAAATAAATTGTATTAAAACACACACACACACACAAATCTTAAAAAAACAAAAAACAAAAAAAATATATCATGAATCAATGTAGAAAGTCATGATTATTCAACAGATGATGCTGGAACAACCCATTTCCCTTTGGCAAGGAAAAAAGCAAGCAAGCAAGCAATGTGGAAACTTACCTGACATTGTACAACAAAATAAATTCTAGATCATTTAAATAAGTGTTAGAAAAAATGAAACCTTAAAGGAGAAGAGATATAGGGACTTCCCTAGTGGCGCAGTGGTTAAGAATCTGCCTGCCAGTGCAGGGGACACAGGTTCGAGCCCTGGTCCTGGAGGATCCCACATGCCGCGGAGCAACTAAGCCCATGCGCCACAACTACTAAGCCTGCGCTCTAGAGCCTGCAAGCCACAACTACTGAAGCCCGCGCACCTAGAGCCTGTGCTCCGCAGCAAAGATAAGCCACCGCAATGAGAAGCCCGTGCACCACAACGAAGAGTAACCCCCGCTCACCACAACTAGAAAAAGCCCACATGCGCAGCAATGAAGACCCAACACAGCCAAAATTAAATTAATTAATTAATTAATTTAAAAAAAAGAAGATGAAGACGAGATATAGTTGAATGTTAATCAAATGTCTCTGGCCAGAGAAAGACTTCCTAAGGTTCACAATAAAGGAATGGATCACAGTGTAAAAGATCGATCAATTTATTGGGCAAGGGATATGACCAGCATTTAAAGGAAGAAATAGAAATGGATAATAACATATGAAAATTTCCACTTTACTAAGATTTGAAGAAGGGCCAAAAGAATCAGATGCCATTGGTCACTTTTCATATTAGCACATTTTTAAAAAATTAATACCCAACAATAAGACAGACAAATTCATTTACTTATTGCCAATTGGATTTAAATTAATACAAGTATTCTGGAATACAATTTGGACTTAATTTTGCATACTTAACAATGCCACTTCTACACATGATGTATATAATATGATATAAACTATAAGGATATTCATTGCAAGCCTTAGTATAATAGCAAAAACTTGGAAGCAACCTACATGTCCAACAGTAGAGAAATGGTTAACCAAATTGTGACATATTTATATAAAAAGAAGAGCATGTGGCCATTAAAAATCATGTTTTCAATATCATGTTTCAGAAGTTTAATGAAATGGAAAATTTCTACAATAAAATGTTAAATGAAAAAGTAGAACGCCAATTTGAACATACAGTTCGAGCTCAACTTTTTTGTTTTTTAAAGACATTATTCTGGTAAGTGAAGAGAACGAATCTAGTATTCTGGTAAATGAAGAGAAGGAATCTAGTCAACAAACCGGCTGTCCTCCACCAAGAGCTTAGGCCCAAGCCTAATTCTGTTGCCACTTTCCTTCCAGTCGTTTCTAATGAGTGAGAAACTGTATCAAGTCAGGATCCCCAAAAGCACAGAAAAAATCATAAACCGTTTTGGAATCAAGGGACAGAAGGGAAAAAAGATGTAAGTTCATATGGTATGATTTCACTATAACAGTCTACAATAATTATCTTTCATCAGTGTTTGGCATGCAAATAGCTACTCAACAGACATTTTCCAAAGCAACCTAAAATTTTCTTGGTTTTCTTAGCCTGAGCTGCGCAAACCCCATCCTCTGTTTGCTCTTTTTGCTGGAAACAATGCCTGTCCATTGATGGTCAATCTGCCACACCATCATTTTTGAAGAGTTTTAGAGAAAAGAAAGCTCACAGTAAATTGCAGAGGCTTTCTTTTCCTTTGTTTTCTAGCCAACTAATTTTCATTAAAACGGGATGTTTTGTAGCACAATGTGCAGTATATGCCAGACACACTTATTTTATGTTACCCTATTGGGAGGGTATAGTTGCATTGTGTTAGGTCAACGTTGATACATCTAACGTGCCTATGAAGCACCAGGAAGGAAACAGTTCTTCCATAGACAACAGCTGGATGCCTAGCCTGGGGGGAAATGAATAATGGACATGGTCTTTTTATCACATGTTTTCAATCTCAACTTGACCTACTCATGCAATATACAACACACAGCCCTGTACCTTTGGCATACGCTCACTTTATTAGAGGAGTAATTAAAAGTTCCCAGATTACATTCCACAGGCTTGAGTCCTTTGGTCTGTCTCACACCACATTTTGTTTAAGCTTTATCTATGATATGCTTATTCCTCAGTTACCTCACTTTGACAAAGTTTTCAGTAGGAAGGAAATTAGCAGTGTAGATTTAGGTGTGATCTGAAATTTTGTGACATTCAGGTATTTAATGGATGATGTGCTTTGTACATAGTTGTTGAATAAATGATTGCATGAATGAATTTTAGAGCAATGCAATAACAGGTTTAATCTATTCACTCAGGATTCTACTGGGAAGGTTTTGAGATGAATGCCAAATCAATTTATGCTCAGAAAAGGCATAAAGCTTCTTGCTCTTATGACAGTGGAGAAAGGCTTGAAAGTGGTGTGAGCTGGTTAACCTGATATTCACAATGTGCAGAATCATGTCAAAGCTGGACCATGTATTTATATTCTCTTTCTGTGACAGATTGGCATATTGTTTTAGGTTTGGTCACCCCTCCTCCATGGGCTGCACATTTTCATATAACTATTCCCCTCTCTTCAATTTCACACTATGACCAGGTTACTGTCTGTAATGTCAGAATATTTTCACCTTCACATAGGGCATCAAGCCTTTGGTGACCAAAAAGAATCTGATAGGGTATGTATGCCCAACTATGGTGGATTCTTGGTATGGGCATCTCAGGCTCTACTGTTGCATTAATCCTTGTGTTTACAAACAATAGAATCCCTTAGTGAATTCTTAGACCATGAGGATACATTGGACTCTCTAGGCTTTCTTATTCACTGTGTTACCTCATGCATTCAGAAAATGGAAACAGAGGAACATTATGACAAATCATGTTCCCTCAACCTCTGATGAAATGTATTTTCCTGTATCTCATTGCACAATATCCCCAACAAGTATACACACATAGCCTGATGCCTCCCCCCATCTTCCTCTCTTTCATTTCCAAAAACACAACAAGGCAAATTGGAAAGGGAAGCCACTACTTATTAACAAAGCCCTCCGCATCACCTCAGGTAAATACATATTTTTTAAACTACTGACTTTTTGGAGGAGAGACTCCTATTTTTTTCCATCTAAACTATTCTAGTATCAGTAGTGTTGGGAGAATAAGACTGGGTAGAAAAGTGGATTTGGTTCAATCTGGGGCTCCTGGAGCTCTCAAATCATATCACATGGGCACCTGCCTCCTTCACCTATGTTTCCAAATAGGAAGTGCAATCACTCTCACAATCACCCAAATTACTCCATCACCCCGACAGCAATAATAATTAGCATTTGCTCTTTTCTCATAAATTTGATAGCAACCATGTGTCCTGACCTTATGAGGGTCAGACCACTGATTTTTTACCCATTAGTATTTAATACTGTAAATATAGAAGTTGTATTTTTAAATATTCAGTGATTCTCAGTCTCTGCCTCAAAGAAGGCATGAATCCAAGTATGAAAATTGCTATCATTAGATTGCGAGCTATTAGACTGTGAGAAGAGATGAATATTTATATTCATATATATCCATATTATATATACATATAACATATTATCGTCCAAATTGCACTTCTACCTGATCCATACAGCTCTAGAGTATAAATATATTTTGTACCTAAAATACATACAGAGAATTGTAAATAAATCACAAAAACCCAGAGCAGTCTTGCTGTCGTTGTTTCTTTTTTCTTCTTTGTAACATCTTTATTGGAGTATAATTGCTTTACAATGTTGTGTTAGTTTCTGCTGTATAACAAAGTGAATCAGCTATATGTATACATATATCCCCATAGCCCCTCCCTCTTGCATCTCACCCCCCCACCCTCCCTATCCCACCCCTCTAGGTGGTCACAAAGCACCAAGCTAATCTCCCCGTGCGATGTAGCTGCTTCCCACTAGCTATCTATTTTGCATTTAGCAGTGTATATATGTCAGTGCTACTCTCTCACTTCGTCCCAGCTTACCCTTACCCCTCCCCGTGTCCTCAAGTCCATTCTTTACGTCTGCATCTTTAATCCTGTCCTGCCCCTAGGTTCACGAGAACCATTTTTTTTAGATTCCATATATATGTGTTAGCATACGGTGTTTGCTTCTGACTTACTTCATTCGGTATGACAGAATCTAGGTCCATCCAGCTCACTACAAATAACTCAATTTCATTTCTTTTCATGGCTGAGTAATATTCCATTGTATATATGTGCCATATCTTCTTTATCCATTCATCTTGTCACTGGTCCCTGAGGTTGCTTCCATGTCCTGGCTATTGTAAATAAAGCTGTAATGGACACTGTGGTACATGACTCTTTTTGAACTATGGTTTTCACAGGGTATATGCCCAGTAGTGGGATTGCTGGGTCATATGGTAGTCCTATTTTTAGTTTTTTAAGGAACCTCCATACTGTTCTCCATAGTGGCTGTATCATTTACATTCCCACCAACAGTGCAAGAGTGTTCCATCTCATCCACATCCTCTCCAGCATTTATTGTTTGTAGATGTTTTGATGATGGACATTCTGACCAGTGTGAGGTGATACCTCATTGTGGTTTTGATTTGCATTTCTCTAATGATTTGTGATATTGAACATCCTTTCATGTGTTTGTTGGCAACTTGTATATCTTCTTAGGGGAAATGTCTATTTGGTCTTCTGCTCATTTTTGGATTGGGTTGTTCGTTTTTTTGATATTAAGCTGCATGAGCTGCTTGTATATTTTGGAGATGAATCCTTTGTCAGTTGCTTTGTTTGCAAATATTTTCTCCCATTCTGAGGGTTGTCTTTTAGTCTTATTTCTGGTTTCCTTTGCTGTGCAAAAGCTTTGAAGTTTCGTTAGGTCCAATTTGTATATTTTTGTTTTTATATCCATTTCTCTAGGAGGTGGATCAAAAAGGATCTTGCTGTGATTTATGTCATAGAGTGTTCTGCCTATGTTTTCCTCTAAGAGTTTGATAGTGTCTGGCCTTACATTTAGGTCTTTAATCCATTTTGAGTTTATTCTCGTGTATGGTACTCAGGAGTGTTCTAATTTCATTCTTTTACATGTAGCTGTCCAGTTTTCCCAGCACCACTTATTGAAGAGGCTGTCTTTTCTCCATTGTATATTCTTGCCTCCTTTATCAAAAATATGGTGACCACATGTGCGTGGTTTTATCTCTGGGCTTTCTATCATGTTCCATTTATCTATATTTCTGTTTTTGTGCCAGTACCATACTGTCTTGATTACTGTAGCTTTGTAGTATAGTCTGAAGTCAGGGAGCCTGATTCCTTCCAGCTCCATTTTTCGTTCTCAACATTGCTTTGACTATTCGGGGTCTTTTGTGTTTCCATACAAATTGTGAAATTTTTGTTCTAGTTCTGTGAAAAATGCCATTGGTAGTTTGATAGAGATTGCATTGAATCTGTACATTGCTTTGGGTAGTATTTTTTTCAAAATGTTGATTCTTTAAATCCAAGAATATGGTATATCTCTTCATTATTTGTATTGTCTTTAATTTCTTCCATCAGTGTCTTATAGTTTTGTGCATACAGGTCTTTTGTCTCCCCAGGTAGGTTTATTCTGAGGTATTTCATTCTTTTTGTTGCACTGGTAAATGGGAGTGTTTTCTTAATTTCTCTTTCAGGTTTTTCGGCGTTACTGTATAGGAATGCACGAGATTTCTGTGCATTAATTTTGTATCCCGCTACTTTACCAAATTCATTGATTAGCTCTAGGAGTTTTCTGATAGCATCTTTAGGATTCTTTATGTATAGTATCATCACCTGCAAACAGTGACAGTTCTACTTCTTCTTTTCTGATTTGGATTCATTTTATTTCTTTTTCTTCCCTGATTGCCATGGCTAAAACTTCCAAAACTATGTTGAATAATAGTGGTGAGAGTGGGCAACCTTGACTTGTTCCTGATCTTAGAGAAAATGGTTTCAGTTTTTCACCATTGAGAATGATGTCGGCTGTGGGTGTGTCATATGTGGCCTTTATTATATTGAGGAAGTTTCCCTCTATGCCTTCTTTCTGGAGAGTTTTCATAAATGGGTGTTGAATATTGTCAAAGCTTTTTCTGCATCTATTGAGATGATCATATGGTTTTCATCCTTCAGTTTGTTAATATGGTGTATCACATTGATTGATTTGCATATACTGAAGAATCCTTTCATTCCTGGGATAAACCCCACTTGATCATGGTGTATGATCCTTTAATGTGCTATTGGATTCTGTTGGCTTGTATTTTGTTGAGGACTTTTGCACCTATGTTCATCAGTAATGTTGGCCTGTAGTTTTCTTTTTTTGTGACATCTTTGTCTGGTTTTGGTGTCAGGGTGATGGTGGCCTCGTAGAATGAGTTTGGGAGTGTTCCTCCCTCTGCTATATTTTGGAAGCGTTTGAGAAGGATAGGTGTTAGCTCTTCTCTAAATGTTTGATCGAATTCGCCTGTGAAGCCATCTGACCCTGGGCTTTTGTTTGTTGGAAGCTTCTTAATGACAGTTTCAGCATCAGTGCTTGTGATTGGTCTGTTTATGTTTTCTATTTCTTCCTGGTCCAGTCTCAGAAAGTTGTGCTTTTTTAAGAATTCATCGATTTCTTCCAGGTTGTCCATTTTATTGGCATAGATTTGCTTGTAGTAATCTCTCATGGCCCTTTGTGTTTCTGCAGTGTCAGTTGTTACTTCTCCTTTTTCATTTCAAATTCTGTTGATTTGAGTCTTCTCCCTTTTCTTCTTGATGATCCTGGCTAATGGTTTATCAATTTTGTTTACTTCTCAAAGAACCAGCTTTTAGTTTTATTGGTCTTTGCCTTTGTTTCTTTCATTTCTTTTTCATGTGTTTCTGATGTGATCTTTATGATTTCTTTCCATCTGCTAACGTTGGGGTTTTTTTTTTGTTCTTCTTTCTCTAATTGCTTCAGGTGTAAGGTTAGGTTACTTATCTGAGATGTTTTTTGTTTCTTGAGGTAGGATTTTATTGCTATAAACTTCCCTCTTAGAACTGCTTTTGCTGCATCCCATAGGTTTTGAGTCATCACGTTTTCATTGGCATTTGTCTCTAGGTATTTTTTGATTTCCTCTTTGATTTCTTCAGTGGTCTCTTGGTTATTTAGTAGCGTATTGTTTAGCCTCCATGTGTTTGTATTTTTTACATATTTTTTCCTGTAATTGATATCTAGTCTCATAGCATTGTGGTCAGAAAAGGTACTTGATACAATTTCAGTTTTCTTAAATTTACCAAGTCTTGATCTGTGACCCAAGTTATGATCTGTCCTGAAGAATGTTCCATGAGTACCTGAGAAGAAAGTGTATTCTGTTGTTTTTGGATGGAATGTCCTAGAAATATCAATGCAGTCCATCTTGTTTAATGTGGCATTTAAAGCTTGTGTTTCCTTATTTATTTCATTTTGGTTGATCTGTCCATTGGTGAAAGTGGGATGTTAAAGTCCCCTACTATGATTTTGTTACTGTCAATTTCCCCTTTTATGACTGTTAGCGTTTGCCTTATGTATTGTGGTGCTCCTGTGTTTGGTGCATAAATGTTTACAATTGTTGTATCTTCTTCTTGGATCGATCCCTTGATCATTATGTAGTGTCCTTCTTTGTCTCTTGTAATAGTCTTTATTTTAAAGTCTCTTTTGTCTGATATGAGAATTGCTACTCCAGCTTTCTTTGATTTCCATTTGCATGGAACACCTTTTTCCATCCCCTCACCTTCAGTCTGTATATGTCCCGAGGTCAGAAGTGGGTCTCTTGTAGACAGCATATATACGGGTCTTGTTTTTGTATCCATTCTGCCAGTCTATGTCTTTTGGTTGGAGCATTTAATCCATTTACATTTAAGGTATTTATCGATGTGTATGTTCCTATTACCATTGTCTTAATTGTTTTGGGTTTGTTTTTGTAGGCCTTTTCCTCCTCTTGTGTTTTCTGATCAGCAGAGTTCCTTTAGCATTTGTTTTAAAGCTGGTTTGGTGGTGCTGAATTCTCTTAACTTTTGCTTGTCTGTAAAGTTTGTAATTTCTCCATCAAACCTGAATGAGGGCTTCCCTGGTGGTGCAGTGGTTGAGAGTCCGCCTGCCGATGCAGGGGACACACGTTTGTGTCCTGGTCCAGGAAGATCCCACATGCCGTGGAGAGGCTAGGCCCGTGAGCTATGGCCGCTGAGCCTGCGCGTCCGGAGCCTGTGCTCCTCAGTGGGAGAGGCCACAACAGTGAGAGGCCCGCGTACTGCAAAAAAACAAAAACAGGGCTTCCCTGGTGGCGCAGTGGTTGAGAGTCCACTTGCCGATGCAGGGGACACGGGTTCGTGCCCCGGTCTGGGACGATCCCACATGCCACGGAGCGGCTAGGCCCGTGAGCCATGGCCGCTGAGCCTGCGCGTCTGCAGCCTGTGCTCCACAACAGGAGAGGCCACAATAGTGAGAGGCCCGCGTATCGCAAAAAAACAAAACAAAACAAAACAAAAACCTGAATGAGATCCTTGCTGAATAGAGTAATCTTGGTTGTAATTTTTTCCCTTTCATCACTTTAAATATGTCCTGCCACTCCCTTCTGGCTTGCAGAGTTTGAGCTGATAGGTCATCTCTTAACCTTGTGGGGATTCTCTTGTATGTTATTTCTTGCTCTTCCCCTGCTGCTTTTAATATTTTTTCTTTGTGTTTAATTTTTGATAGTTTGATTAATATGTGTTTTGACCTGTTTCTACTTGGATTTATCCTGTATGGGACTCTCTGTGCTTCCTGGGCTTGATTGATTATTTCCTTTCCCATGTTAGGGAAGTTTTCAACTATAATCTCTTCAAATATTTTCTCAGTCTCTTTCTTTTTCTCTCTTCTTCTAATACCCCTTTAAGTTGAATGTTGGTGTGTTTAATGTTGTCCCAGAGGTCTCTCAGACCCGTCCTCAATCTTTTCATTCTTTTTCCTTTATTCTGCTCTGTCGTATTTCCACTATTTTATCTTCAAGGTCACTTATCCATTCTTCTGCCTCAGTCATTCTGCTATTCATTCCTTCTAGAGAATTTTTAATTTCATTTATTGTGTTGTTCATCATTGTTTGTTTGGTCTTTAGTTCTTCTAGGTCTTTGTTAAACGTTTCTTTTATTTTTTCCATTCTATTGCCAAGATTTTGGATCATCTTTACTGCCCTTGCTATGAATTCTTTTTCAGGTAGACTGCCTATTTCCTCTTCATTTGTTTGGTTTAGTAGGTTTTTACCTTCCTCCTTCATCTGCTGTGTGTTTCTCTGTCTTCTCATTTTGCTTATCTTACTGTGTTTGGGGTCTCCTTTGCACAGGCTGCAGGTTCGTAGTTCCCATTGTTTTTGGTGTCTGCCCCTAATGGGTGAGGTTGGTTCAGTGGGTTGTGTAGGCTTCCTGGTGGAGGGGACTGGTGCCTGTGTTCTGGTGGGTGGGGCTGGATCTTGTGTTTCTGGTGGGCAGGGCCACATCCCATGGTGTGTTTTGGGGTGTTTGTGAGCTTAGTATGATTTTAGGCAGCCTCTCTGCTAATGGGTGGGTTTGTGTTCCTGTCTTGCTAGTTGTTTGGCATGGGGCATCCAGCACTGGAGCTTGCTGGCCATTGGGTGGAGCTGGGTCTTAGCATTGAGGTGGAGATCTCTGGGAGAACTCTCGCTGATTGATATTATGGGAGGCCAGGAGGTTTCTGGTGTCCAGTGTCCTGAACTCAGCTCTCCCACCTCAGAGGCTCAGGCCTGACACCAGGCCAGAGCACCAAGACCCTGTCAGCCACACGGCTCAGTAGACAAAGGGAAAAAAAGAAAGAAAAAGAAAGAAAAATTTAAAATAATTTAAAAAAATTCTTTTTATTATTAAAATAAAAAAAGAAGAGAGCAACCAAACCAATAAACAAATCCACCAATGATAGCAAGCACTAAAAACTAAACTAAGATAAACATAAAAATCAGAAACAAATCAGTTACAGACCACAAACCCCAAGTCTGCAGTTGCTCCCAAAGTCCACCGCCTCAGTTTTGGGACAATTCATTGTCTATTCAAGTATTCCACATATGCAAGTACATCAAGTTGATTATGGGGATTTAATCTGCTGCCTCTGAGACTGCTGGGAAAAATTTCCCTTTCTCTTCTTTGTTTGCATAGCTCCTGGGGTTCAACTTTGGTTTTGGCACCATCTCTGCGTGTACGTCACCCTCAGGCATCTGTTCCCTCCCCAGACAGGAGGGGTTTAAAGCAGCAGCTGATTAGGTTGCTCTTGCTCATTCAGACCAGGGAGAGGGAGGGGTATGGTAGTCATGATTGGAATGCGTGACCAGCCTGCAGCCTGCCGTGACTTTGCAAAAGCCTGAGGCATGCCATGTGTTCTTCCAGGGACATTGTCCCTGGATCACGGAACCCTGACATTGGCGGGCTGCACAGACTCCTGGGGTGGGGGGGTTATGGATAGTGACCTGTGCTTGCACACAGGATTCTTGGTGGTAGCAGCAGCAGCCTTAGCGTCTCATGCCCATCTCTGGTGTCCACGCTGTTAGCCGCGTGGCCACGGCTCATGCCTGTCTTTGAAGCTCATTTAGGTGGTGTTCTGGCTCTCCTCTCTTCACGCACCGCAGAACAATGGTTTCTTGCCTCTTAGGCAGTTCCAGACCTTTTCCCAGATTCCCTCCCAGTTAGCTGTGGTGCGCTAGCCCCCTTCAGGCTGTGTTTACTCAGCCAACCCCAGTCCTCTCCCTGGGATCTGACCTCCGAAGCCCGAGCCTCAGCTCCCAGCCCCCACCCTACCTGGTGGGTGAGCACACAAGCCTCTCGGGCTGGTGAGCGCCGGTCGGCACCGATCCTCTGTGCGGGAGCCTCTCCGCTTTGCCCTCCGCACCCCTGTGGCTGCGCTCTCCTCCGCGGCTCCGAAGCTTCCGCGCTCTGCCACCTACATTCTCTGCCCGCGAAGGGGCTTCCTAGTGTGTGGAGACCTTTCCTCCTTCACAGCTCCCTCCCAGAGGTGCAGGTTCTGTCCCTATTCTTTTGTCTCTGTTTTTTCTTTTTTCTTTTGCCCTACCCGGGTACGTGGGGAGTTTCTTGCCTTTGGGGAAGTCTGAGGTCTTCTGCCAGCGTTCAGTAGGTGGTGTTCCACGCGTAGATGTATTTCTGATGTGTTTGTGAGGAGGAAGATGATCTCCACTTCTTACTCCTCCGCCATCTTGAAGGTCCCCCGCTGCCATTGTTTCTAGTGTCATTTTCTCATAAACAATGTTGGAGGTTGACATTTCAAAAATACAAGTGATGGCCTTTCAGGATTGCTTCTACTTATAATTATCTCATATACATAGGTACCAATTAGGTACCAAAAATATTTAAAGAGAGAGAGACAGAAAGAGAAGGAAGGGAGGGATAGAGGGAGAGAAGGAGAGAGGAAGGGACGAAATATAGAATAATTCTCTTTTGTGTATGCCAAGAGCTGGATTTGGGCCATCAACCAGTGTTTATCCTGCCTTCCGAAAGCTTCAGTCTCCTTTCCCCTGTTCATTTTGACTTGAAAGTTTATTTTCTCACACCAGATGCTACCAAGGAAGTTGCAGGTTGATGTGAATCCTGTCATCACTTCATTTACTGCTGCAAGGCTAGGTTTTTGTATGTGGTACGTCTCTTGAACCCAGTGGGCAGTGAGTGGTGGTATGGGGTACCAATAGCCTTCCTGGAGTGAGTATGAATGCCAGCTGACCTTAGTGTGTAGGACCACCAAGGCACAAGCCTTTTTTCTGAGCTGGGACAATCCTCTGTGAATGGTACCATCATTCTCCTATCTGATAGCTTTAACACTGAATACTTAAATGCTAGCAATGCAATGGTAGCCATCATATTATAAACTCATTTGTAAATGTCTTCTAAGAAGTCCCAAACCAATCTGTATGCAAACCAGTGACATCTAAGTAATAAGTAATAAGTAATAAGCCCTTTATCTAGGAATGTTATCTTTACATTTTTAGCTGAATTGTGATCCATATCACAAACTAAATAATGGATTTTTTAATGGTATCTTTAAAAGGATGCCCAAATAATCCATCACTCACATATATCTCTGAATAGAGAAAATATCTCTTTCTTTCTCACCTCTCAGTGATATTACTGCATTATAAGGCACTTTGAGCTTATGGCTGGTTGGTTCAGTGCACTCATTCTGTGGTGTTAACGAGGCCAAGGTTATGGAGGCCAGTTAGCTTTTGCTCTGTGTACTGACCACAGACTACCCGGAATCACTCAAGAAACACTAGCACAGATGAGAAAGATCCCATGGCAAAACCTCAACATTTCTCAGAGTCCATCCTCCCCATGGGACAGGCAGAATGTGCTCCTTGGGTATGATCTTAGGGAGGAAATGAGTAGGAGCCTGGGAGGCCCCAGCATCTACCTCTGAACAAAGCAGGCCTGACATCTAGGCATTAACTTTGCTTTAGAAGCCCCTGTCATACCATTGATTTGCTGTGTAACCTTCATCACTAAAGCAGAGATAATAGGATAGAATGAAATGCGCTTACCTCCCAGGGATGTTGTGTGAATTAGCAAATTAACGAGTGTAAAGTGTTAACATTTATGTAAGTGCTGGTAGTTGTCATTATTTCTAGGGACCTAGTCTCATTCTAAATAGAGAATCTTAAGTGCATTATGCTTTTTTCAGAAAGGGATTTTCACCGATATCAGTTGCATTTAAGCTGAGCGTAAAACAGAGGTGATAATAACATAATAGTGATCATCACAATGCAGAGCTGTAAACCTTTTTCCTATTAAAGCTAAAACTATTTTCAGCAACTGTCAATGCTTTTAAACTTTGCTTTCCAAGCTTTGTGCCAACAGTTCTCTCTACAGTGATTATTTTTCCCATGACGGGTGAGGGGAATGGGACCTATTCATTATTCAGTCCCATAATGACTATATAATGTATTGAATTTGTTTACATCACATAATCAGGCAAAGACTTGGTAGCTGATTTGATTGCCATATATCGCAATCATTGTAAAAAATAACTCTTTTTTGCTCTGCCCACGCTGGTGTGCTCTAGAGATAGCCAACATACAGATTGAAAACTCATGGGGAATTGAAGTGCTTTCCAACAAAAGGCACTGTACATAGATCCTTTCAATTTAACATCTTTACCAAGGAATTTTGTTGTCGCCTGCTATTTCCAAGGGGACTGTGCTTGAGCGAATTCTTCCATTTCTTTCGTCACTCTGACTTCACTTACCAAGAAAAGTCATTTAATGCTGATTTCAAACTCTTGAACTCAGCCTGGGAGCTGCAGCATGAACACCTCAGATCTTGGCTCCTTGTTATTTACATATTCATTTGAAGCAATTTTTCAGGACTGTTTGAAAACCTCTCTCAACCTGACATCACATAACAACTGGGATCTAAAGCTCACCATGTTTTCGGTTCTTTTTCTCTTTGTCTTACAGATAACAGACGAGTACCTTTGGAAAGGTCACGCTCTCGCCACAATGGAGCTATCTCATCTAAGTGACTCCTGATGCCAAAGAATATGAAAATACTTAAGTAAACAAAATCATACATTTTGGGAAGAACAAAACATGCACTCAAGGGATGGAGAGGAAATAAGTACATTTCTGCAAAGATCAGGCTGAACTGGATGCAATAGCGTGCATATGTAAAGTTACTGCAAGACTCCTCCCACAGTTATACTAATATGAACACAATTACCAGGATTATAAAATGCGTTCCCTTTTAGTGTAAAGATGTGTATTATTTGCTACTGTGTGTGGCCTGACCGTGATGATGAAAGTGTAAGAAACTGAAGAGTTCCAAAGACTTTCAAAACCATTCAGTCTGTCAAAAATGTATAATATTATTACTCAAATTTGAAGTCACCCCCCCCCAAAAAAAAAGGAAGAAAAAAGAAGAAAAAGAATAGAAAGAATTAGTCAGTGTCTACTTCTGATTCCTGTTATATAGAAAAGGAAAAGGCCAGTGAAAATGTGTGTGTTTGTTAATGGTTTGGAAAGGCACTGATATTGCACACTCTGTAAAAGAAGCCATTTTTGGAAACTCAGAAAAAGTACTGCTTCACACCCCCCACCCCCCCACCCCGTCGAGTTACTTAGAATCTTATCTCAAGTGAAAGTTGATGGATTCATCTGCTTCGGCTGAAATTAAACTTATCATTAATCTAGAGTTTCAGCATGATATTGCAGGCACTTATCATTGCTAAAAATAAGCCAGAAAGTTTAACAGAAGCAGTTAGAGAAAGTGATTTAAACTTTGTTTAAAGAGGTATTTTCTAATTATGCACATATATCTACTTTATACAAATACTTTATATGGCTGTTTGTTTTTGAGAAAAACCTCACATTTTAATGTTTATGCTAGGGCTGAACCTGCAAATTCTGTTGCCTTTATTCAGATTTTCAAAGGTAAATATTGCTCTCTATTCTCCATGGTTTATTTCTTCTCTCTATTGCTTCTTTCTCCCACAACCCCCTTGAAGGCAGGGAATAGAGTTCTAGGAGATCTGAGGGGAAAAATATTTCTCTCCGCAGGAGGCAGCAGAAAACTGTCCGAGAGGTCAGTTGTTTTATCTGCCTTTCTACTCCCCTTTCCAGTTCCGCCGTGGTGATCTGAAGAAGAAAAAGAAATTATCTGTATGTATCTGTATATATGTGTATATATTTATATCTCCTGCTACAATAATTCCACATCCCAGTGACTAAGTGAACGTCTCAGTCATCATCATACTTATTTACCTTATATTAACAAATTCAAATGATGCTGCCGAAGCAACTCTAGGAGGAAAAAACAGGCTCTACATTTTTCTTAAATAGATGAGGGAGGAAAAGTTATACTTAACTTGTCTATTATTTTTAAAAATGCATTGTAATAATGTGGTATAGCTTCTCTGGACTAATCCATGCAGTGATTGTAAACGATTTCTTATATGTATATTTCTTATAAAGAAAATCCTATTTCTACTTCCTCCAAAGTACATTATAGACATTCAGAAAGAACAAGTGACTGGCTTGGCAAGCCACTCCCTCAGATAATGTAACCAAGTGACCAATAGCTCACAGTTTCCTTTTTATAGATGTACAGTGATTCAAATTGCTGCCTTTTCCTCCAGTGCATTCTTACTTGGGTCTTATCCTTTACAAAGCTCTGAAGCTGCTACAATAGAGAAATCAAAAGCAGTAACAGGATCTGAGATTTTACAATTTTATCCTATCATCTATCTTAAGACACACACATATGCACACACACACACACACACACACACACACACACACACACACAAGTTTAAGGGACATATCAATTTCACACACTGTTTTTTTAACAACAGCAACAACAAAGGTTTTGGTTCTACTAATTTATGTAAATACTTAATGTACGTATTTTTAACTTCACAAAGTCTTTTCTGAAATCTTCATGGTATGGCTTCTTTGAGTCTTTCTTTTGATAGCTTTTCAGACTGTAGGAAAATGATATTTTGAAATATTCACCCTGACTAATATTTAGGGGCATTTGCCATGCCATATTATCAGGCTGGTCAAGGTGGACATACTGATGAATATCACCTTTTCCAGATGTGAACTTGCCTTATTTTTTAGTTTGTGGGGGGGAAAAAAGTACTATTATTATTGATAAATTATATATTTGTATTTAGAATAATTCCACATGCTTTTCACAAACAAACATTATGAGACCATTCAGGGTCTTTCACGAAGGTCTGATAACTCAATTAAAGGGTTTGCTTCCCAGATTTATAGTGGTCCTGCTCTAGCCATTTGCAGTTTTGTTTTAGATTGAAACTTATCACCAGAAAAAAGTACATAGTGACATTTTTAGTATAGAACCAAATTATACTAAAGTCTTTTGTTGGGTTTATTACTGCCACACGTGAGAAGCACCAATTTATGCAGATTTTCTTCAGGATGTTTTTGAAAATTGCAAAACCCTTTAAAATGTGTACTAGTTGTACTAGTTTCCTTTGGCTGCTGTAACAAATTACTACAAACTTGGTGTCCTAACATATCAGAAATTTATTCTTTCATGGTTGTGGTGGCCAGATGTCCAAAATCAAGGGCCATGCTCCCTCCAGAGGCTCTAGAAGAAACTCTTCCCTTGCCTCTTCCAGCTTCGGGTAGCTATTGGCATTCTGCGGGTTACGGCCACATCTCTCTCTGCTCCATCTTCACATCACCTTCTCCTCTATGTATTTAACCTCCCTATGCCTCTCTCTTATAAGGACACTTTTGTTGGAATTTAGGGCCCACCTAGATAATCCAGGATAGTTTCATGTGAAGGCCCTAAACTTAATTACATCTGTAAGACCCTTTTTCCAAAAACGTAACATTCATAGGTTCTGGGGATTAGGATGTGGACATATCTTTTTGGAGGTGACCTTTAGCCCATGACAGTCTGCCCTCTGGACCCCCCCCAAATTTATGTCTGTCCCATGTGCAAAGTATATTCACCCTATCCCAACATTCCCAAAAGTCTCAACCCTAAGAAGTCTAAACTCTCATCCAAACATCTTCCGTTCCGAAGTCCCAAAGCTCACCTAGCTCATCTAAATCAGCTATAGGTGAAAACCCTGGGGCAAAATTCCTTTGCATCTGTGAATCAGTGAAACAAGACATTAACAGGGCCCCTGCTTCCAGAATACAGTGGTGGGACAGGCATATGATAATAGTTATAGACATTCCTATTCCAAAAGGGAGAAAATGGAACAAACTTAGAAAGGAGTCACCTGTCCTGATGATTTTCAGAATTTGGCCAGGCAGAATCCCCTTAGGTTTCAAGACTTGACAGTAATCCTCCTTGTCTCAGGGCTACATCCTTTAGGCCTGCAGCTCTGGCCTCTTGGCCCATGGATCAAGTCTCTGCCTCTGTGCCCATGGCTTGTACTTCTGCCTCTAAACCTGCAGCTCTGCCCTAGGGTTGATCTTTTCTATCGAAGGGTATCACCTCTTTGCAGCTCTATCAGCCTACTTCCTGCCTGTAAAATTTTGGTAGTCTGACCGCCTTCTCTAATTTTGTCCTGTCTCTGTCCCTTTCAGGCCAAGCTGGAACTGTTTCTGCTGGTGTAACTTTCTCAAAAATTTTGTAGGCTCCCCATATATATCATATTGATTGATTTACTAGTGAGACAAGAGAGTCCTCACAGATCTTTTGCCAGATAACACCACCTCTGTTCCTGGCTTCTACTGAGATGACTGAGTGGATCAGTGAGTGAGTCAATGCCTAATCTCTACAGCACTAGCCAAAGGTTATCCAGCCTTGTCTTTATCTCCGGAGCATACTATCCACACTATCCTAACAACAGTGAATCTTCATTTTAGCATGTTTTGCAATCTGAATAGGCTCAGAATTTCCTGAATCATCAAGTGCTGGGTCCTTTCTGCTTAACAGCTCTTTCTTCAATTTATCCCTTTCCTCTTATATTTTACTCTAAGCTCAGAAAAAACTAGGCCATACCGCCAATGCTTTGCTCTCAAATTTCCTCAGCTAAATATCCAAATTCATCACTTATAGATCTACTTTCCACACAACAGTTGTTGGAGACAATTTGGATAAGCTTTTTGCCGCTATATAGCAAGGATCACCTTTCCTCTAGTTTTCAATAAAACGTTCCTCAGTTCCTTCTGAGCCCTCATGAGACGCGCCTTTAACATTCCTATTCTTCCCGACGGTCTGTTTAAGGCAGTCCATGCTTTTTCTATCAATCAATCACATACTTCAAAATTCTTCCAGCCTCTACACATGAGCTAACTCCAAAGCCACTTCTACATTTTTAGGTATTTGTTACAGCAGTCCCTGACTTCCTGGTACCGAAATCTGTAGTTTGTTGCTGTGGTTGCTGTAACAGAGTACTCCAAACATGTTCACTTAAAACAACAGGCATTCATTCTCTTACCGTTTTGGAGACCAGAAGTGGTAAAGTGAGGTATGAGCAGGGCTGTACTCCCTCTGGAGGCTCTAGGAGAAAACCTGTTCCTTGCCTCTCCCAGTTTCTCGTGACTGTCATCATTCCTCGGCTTGGGGCCAAATCTCTTTCTGCTCTGTCTTCATATCACCTTTCCCTCTGTATGTCTAGTCTACCTCTGCCTCCTGCTTATAAAGACACTTGTGAGGGCATGTAAGGCCCACCGGTTTATCAGTGATAATCTCCTCATTTCAAGATCCTTAACTTAATTACATCATCTGTGAAGCCCCTTTTCCCAACTAAGTTAACGTCACGGGTTCTGAGAATTAGGTCATGGACGTATCTTTGGGGAGCCACCTTTCAGCTCACAACACTAGTCATTGCACATCAATGTACTTTTCACATTTTGAAATGCATCCTTGGTGCTCAAGCCAAATTCAAGGTTGTCGCTAAGAGCTATTGTATGCACAGGCTACTGCATGCTTTGATGTTAAATGGCTGAACAGGCTACTCTAAAATTCAGCTGATACTCTTGTTACTGTGGCCAATTAGCTTGAAAAAACAATTGGTTCCAACTTTGAGCTCTGGTGTATCTTCTCTGCCCCTTTTATGGAGTCTTTGGCCAAATGTTTTCTATGATTAATAATGTAGGTATAAAACTACCTCTGATACAGAAGCGTTCTTTACAAGTTTCTTTTAGATATTGTGAATCCCTCAGCTGAAAGGAGAGGTGACAGCAAAACCTGTCTGAATGGATATTGAGGGAGATTGTGCCCATACCAAGACACTCAGAAGTATTTCAGTAGCAGCAGAACTGTGGATTCAAGTTCTCGTTTTGCCTCGGCAGAAACAGCTGTCTCTGCAGGACCAAGAATGACTTGCAATCTATCTGTAATGCATACTTACTTACTCAATAAAGTTGTTAAGGTTACATTAAATGTTGTGCTGCCTATGATAATTAATACTAAGGATGGGTGAAAAGGCACAAACTGAAGAAGTATAAAGACGGAATGTAAGAACATTCTAAAGACAAATACCGTATGCTAACACATATATATGGAATTTAAGAAAAAAAAAAAAAACGTCATGAAGAACCTAGGGGTAAGACGGGAATAAAGACAGAGACCTACTAGAGAATGGACTCGAGGATATGGGGAGGGGGAAGGGTAAGGTGTGACAAAGCGAGAGAGTGGCATGGACATATATACACTACCAAACGTGAAATAGATAACTAGTGGGAAGCAGCCGCATAGCACAGGGAGATCAGCTCGTTGCTTTGTGACCACCTAGAGGGGTGGGATGGGGAGGGTGGGAGGGAGGGAGATGCAAGAGGGAAGAGATATGGGAACATATGTATATGTACAACTGATTCACTTTGTTATAAAGCAGAAACTAGCACACCACTGTAAAGCAATTATACTCCAATAAAGATGTAAAAAAATAAATTGATGAAGAACATTCTAGAAGGAGAAGCTTCAACTTAACAGAAGTACAAAAGTATTTCTATAAGGACCTGGTCAGGTGGAAATCACGGGATATATTCAAAGACACGCCCACCTGTGGGAATCATAAGATTTTCTTTAAGTAATCTTCAGCACTTCTTGCCAGAGTAGTGGAGAGATGTTTGCACAACTTACTGAAAAGTCGAGAAAAGTCAGAAGGGTGATTTACATTCTCCAGAGAAACTGTTTCTACAGAAAAGGGTTTTTTTTTTTTTTTTTTTTTTTTTTCGTACGGGGGCCTCTCACTGTTGTGGCCTCTCCCGTTGCGGAGCACAGGCTCCGGACGTGCAGGCTCAGTGGCCATGGCTC
>NW_006783121.1:1486211-1492871 GCF_000442215.2 Lipotes vexillifer | reverse complement strand
GCCCCGAACCTGTGTCCCCTGCATCGGCAGGCGGACTCCCAACCACTGCGCCACCAGGGAAGCCCAGAAAAGGTTTTTTTTTTTACCGTGATTATAGAATGAAAGTAAATGGGCTTCAAATGCTCAGAGGGGTAAAAATCTGGAATTAGTCATAAAGGATTTTAGATACTTCTTAGTCTCTGGAGGGCTTTCAAGAGAGTCGCTCATCATAGGTGGGCTGACTTGGAGGTGGAGGGTTGGACAAGGTAATAACCAGGTCTATAAGTGATATGGTCCAAAGCACCTGGCAAGACCATTGCTTCCCTTGGAATGGTTTGCTCCAGGAATCAAAAAAAATTGGCTTTTTCTCCCCCAGAGACCCACGTAGGCAAAACTCCTTTGTAGGGAGTCTGAAAACCTTAGTATCCACAACTAGGGGAATTCGAGCTTAATGCCAAGAGCTCAAAGGAAAATGGAAGTCTGGAAATTGATATATATGCAATGCATGTAACAGGGTGTATAGTTTTGATTTATAGTAAAAAGAAAGCTATAGCCAAAGATCCCATTTACAGACTGAATTTATTTAGATGTCTAGAGTCCCAATAGCCACAAATAAAATATTATTATAGTTAGTATCCACTGCAGGGAAAAACAACTTGCAAATTCATGAATTGTGCGAATCACAACTTTGTTCCTAGTCCTTGGAGATAAGCCAGCATTCAGACTTTAGCCATGATGACCTTATATGACCTTGGCTAATAGACGTTCAGCCAGTATTTTTACCTATATTTTGGCTAAGGTGCAGAAAATATTTTCACCTTTTGATGTGTATGAGCAAAGCGCAAGGGCTCTTATCATATTATTAGAAATATTAATAATAAACCTTCAACTTCTCTCCTTCGCTAAAGGCTCCAGTGTGGCTATTCCAATCACAGTGTGCCTGTTCAGTGGACATCATTACTTTTCAGGGCACCATTATGAATTAAACACAGCTCCTGCCTTCAGGGATCTCACAGTCTAATGGGAGATGGCACATGTACAAAAAGAACTGTAATTCAAAGTGGAAAGCACGTGATCAGTGTCATAAGAGTGGTACAGATAAGGCCTAGGGGTAGTTCAGAAAAAAACAGTTGACTTAGGTGAGGTGGGTACTGAGGTGGAAAGCAGGTATCAGTATAGATTTTTTGGCACTGGTGGCATTTGAAATGAAATTTAAAGGGTAAGTAGGTTTGGGTATGTCAAGTTTTTATTCATTCAGTCAAAATTTAATGAGCACCTACTGTGTGCCAACCACAATGCTAGGCCATAACAGTGAACTGGACAGATGTGGGCTCTAGTCTCATGGAACTTAACGTCTTTCTGAGGAGGGAGGGAAGGCATGAGCAGAAGTACAAGCTTTGATGCGCATATGCAAGGAACATGGAGCAATTCGGTTGGACTAGAACTTAAGGTTCCATGAAAGGCAGCAGTGGTTGTGTGGTTTGGGCTTGATTTTATAAATGTTGGGGAATACTGAGGGATTTTGAGGAAAGAAATGACATGGAGCACTTAAGGAAGATGGTGATGATGGAAGCTCTGTGTAAGACAGATGGGAGAGGTCACAGAAGGCCAACTTTGTTGGAGGCAGTTGCAATAATATTGTTTTTTTTGCAATAATACTTTTGATAGTTAATGAAGGCCCGAACTAGGATAGCATCAGTGGGACAGATCCAAGTAGCATCTAAATAACTGGCAAATCAATTAGGTGTTGAGGGTGTGAGGAGAGGAAAGATTCAAATCTGACACCAAGGTTTCAGGCCTGAGTGACTGATGGGCTACTTTCAACAGAAAAAATTGAACACAAGAAGAAGAGCTCATCATTGCAGTGATACCATGGATGTGTACAGCTGCAGCTCTGACACTTGATACAATCCTACTATCTGTGTTGTTGAATGGCTCAAAGAAACCTCGTGTACAAGTAGCATCAAGTCATGAAGACATAGAGCAGGCAGGAACAAACGATTCCACACAAGAGCGTGTTTAGTGATACTGTAGTGATTATGGTAATAAGGACCAGGGTTACCTCTCTAGGCTGTGTTCTTTTTCTTTCCTTTTCTTCTTTTCCCCTTTCTCTTTCCCCTTCCAGTCCCTTCTCTTTTGTTTTCTTCTCAATAATATTGAAAGTCAAAACACTGAATGGCTGTTCAAAGAAAGGAAAAACTGACGAAGATTGAGTGGACATTAAAATGTACTGATTCAGTTTTGGTCCCATACTGACAGGAAAGAAAGGCATTTAGATGAAGCATAATTCATGGGAAAAGCTTTAATTAGTTCATAGCTAGGACTTCTTAAGTGTCTGGTTAATATTTCAAGTCACGCATTTACGAGGTTCTTGAACAACCATTACTCTCTAAAATAACAGCAAATTCTCCTGTTTTACTGTTTTCTCAGGAATCTCTCAGACTTTCAAACTCTACTCAGGTCTATTCCCTTTATACTAAATACCTTTCTACTCTAACAACCATATAAGGCTTCCCTCCTCAGTATGTTCAACTGCTGGGTACATGTGACACTGAATGGCTTTATTTTAGCTAATATTGTTTTGTTTTGGAAGGGGACCTGGTTTATGAATCTGCTCCATCCCCCCCCCCCCCACCCCACAAACACCTTGTGTTATTGTCCCTTTGTTTTCCTACAAAAACATATCACAATGGGAATTACATTGAAAATAACCAAATCCTAAGAATTTTCTCTTTAAACAGTTTTTGGCAACCTGTGATATGTAATGGCAGAGTGACCTAGACTTGCTGACAAAAATCCAGTAATGAGTATTTTACCCGGCTGAACAACTGAACGACTGGTAACACTTATGGTGGTGCTTGGAGGAGGGAGGGAAGGGAGATGAAAGAGGTCAGGAATAAGGCCTCCTTAGCAGAATTCAGTATAATGATAAAAATCAAAGCATCTGTTAGATGTCAATGACCTTTCAACTCTAGAGCATCTGGGATAAAAATCTGACTTGCTGTGACCTTGTATTGTGTGGTACTTTGTACTGTCGAAAGGACTTTCACTTTTCCCATCCATTATTCCATCAGCTCATTTCCTCTCAGTCTACAGGCATCCTCAAGTCTCCTCTATCTGATTAAACAACAGCAACCTTCCCAGTGAATCTTCTCACCTTCAAGGATACCACTAATCACCTAACTGCCAAATCCTACGAATTCCCCTTTATCCTCATCCTGCTTACTTTTTGCCAGTTTGGCACAAAATACACCTAGCCTTGTCTTCTCCCACCACTCAGAAAATTCTTCGCTCCCATTTATTAGTGGTTGTCTTCACGTATTTACTAATATGTAAATATTCACATATTTAGGGGGGCTCACATGACCCCTAAATACAGGCAGTATCTCCAGTGTTCGATTGTATTGTCCCCACCATCAGGGTCGTGGTAGCCAGATCCATGGCTTTGACAATTTCCCATGAGCAGGTAATTGAGATCTCACCAGAGCGCCAGAACACCCCTCCCTCTGTAAAGGGTAGCTCACATGCTAAACTCAGTATACTCCCAACAAAATATGTTCTTCTCCAGCAAGCTGATCCTTCTCTCCAGGTTGCCCGTGTCATTACGGGCACTACACTTCTCCCAATCTCTAAGGCTAGAAACACCAGAAGCATCTTTGTATTATTCCTTCTCCCCTAATACCCAGTCAGGCACAGAAGTTGGTCCCCCTGTTTTCGGTGTTGTAGCTCTTCAACCCGTCCTTCGCACTGCTAGAGATTGCTTCCTAAAATGCCATTCTTGATCCACTTCAAAAATTTTGATTGTTCCCCTTAATTAACAAAACTAGTACAGGCATCAAAGTTTCCAGGAGCAGACTCAAACATAACTTCCAAGCCCCTGTGCCATCCCTCCAGGCATGCTGTGCTGGATTTATCACTGGAGCCTGCCAGTGATAAACAAACATATGATTACATCCCCAAACACGTATATACGTTCATGCCATTTTATGTACGTGCACTTTATTCTGACTGGTATGACTTCACTGCCCAACTTCACCCTTTTTCACCTATTAATCCTTCAAGGACCAGTGCTGCCTTTCTGAAGCCTTCCTTAATTCTCCTTTCCTCATTAAAATAAATTGTGTAATCTAGGCTCCCGTAGCAATTTGTTCATACTCCTATTATGGCCCTTATTTCATTCTGCCTTCTACTAGAGTTAGTTGTCTGTGTCCTTGACTAAAGTGTAAGTTTCTTGATGGCCATGGCTGTCTCATTCATCTCTGTGCCTTTACACAAAGCAATTGCTCAATGAATTAATGTGTAGTGTCAACTCTCAGTGAATTAAACAAATGAAAAGGAATGTTTGGTACAGGTAGTGGAAAATCATAGCTAATTTTCTCATCCAGGTGAGAACGCAGCCTTCAGCATTGTCCTGGGATCTGAGGGCCTGCCTAAGGTCAGCGTTGAGGACAAGCCTCCTGAACTGTGGATGACTAGAAGTTGATTTCAGAGGAGCTCTTTCAGGAGCTGATGACTGATTGAAGACAAGGAGGAAGGCTTTTCCTCCAAGGTCAAGCTTTTAACAAGTATCTGCAATGTACACTGAGGGATTTGGCTGTACTCCAATTATGCTAATACGTTTTATATATGGGCCTCCAGCATCCAGGAACTAAACAATTTAATAAGTGTAAATATCAAGGCAGAGTTGTAAATGTGGAACTTATTTGTAAGGTACCAACCTTGTTATTATCAAATGTCATGGGATATAAGTCACGGCAATTATGCTGCCTGCTTTTTATTACGTTTATTTTACTTTTTAAAAGTGCAGTGTATCCCCATAAGCTCTCCTGCCCTGCCAAAGGAACCTGCCCTGGCTGTGTGTTCTGGAGGGTCACAGGATTAATGAACATCCCCGGAGGAAAGGGTCATTGACTCCACCCACGGACACGTAGCCTCAACCTCAGGCTTCACTGCAGCTTTCCATAACTCAAGCTGTGGGACCTAGTGGGTTTCTCAATACAAGAGACTCCATGATATAAAATACACAACTGTTGCTTCCTCCTCCCTCCTGCCACCTGAGCATGTGTGCATGTCCCTGTCGTGAAGAGGCTGGCAGTTTTGCACAAAGTCTTCAAATTCTTGATTGCCAGCTTGGTGTGATACAGTCCAGAGCCACCTCTTAAGTGGTCTCTTGGCAGGTGAAAGTGAGGGGGAGTAGGCCTGATTTTTTGTTTGGTTTGGACCACAAAAGGACCCACTACACCCAGCCCATAATTTCTATTTCCCAGTTGTCTCTTTCTCTCCCCCTCCTTTCCACTTTTCACTAAATTGCAACAACCACTCAGAAGGGGAAGGGCAGGTGACTCTTTTACTCTGTATAAATAAGCATTCTATGTCAACGGTCCTCTTTTCTTTCAAAGGAGCCCTTCTAGTCTACCTGTGGTCTTCCGCAGGCCTCCCTGGCATTGATTAGGCAGGAAACCTGCCAGGACGCAGGCCTGTTGGCAAGTGAATCTGTTTTTAAGGGTTTTGATAAGTGCCACTGCTTTCAAAGTTTCCTTGAAAGAGAAGGACAAAAAACAAAAAAAAGAAGTTGATCCTTGCACCCAGGAGCTTCTTTAGGAGCTTTATCATCTCCCCTAATTGCTACATCACCCCACCTTCTCAGTTTATGATCCAACAACCAGGTTAACAATAAGCTATTCATTTGTTCATCACTTATTCCACAAATATCCACAGAGCAACTACTGTGTAACAGGCAGTATATAATAGCAAGCAAAAATAGATGTGACCCAGGTCTTCAGGAGCTTATACTCAAGTGGAACATGCCAATGATAAACAAGTCTATGTTGTCTATATGATGACAACTGCGTTAAGTGCCTAAGAAGGAAAGAATGCAGATACTTTAAAAGAAAATAATGGTGTATGAGTGTATGTTGGGGAGGGGGACCTAAATTAGACTCTGTGGTCAAGAAAAGCCTCTCTGAAAAAGTGACATTTAACTGGAGACCAAAAGGATGAGAAGTTAACTAGGTAAAAAGTGAGCATTTGTGAACAGTCAGTGTAATGGAAACAAAGCACATATAATGGGGGTGTCAGTCAGCTTAGGCTAGGTTGCACTAAATTACAAACAATCTCTCAAACTCAATCACCATAGCAAAAGGCCCTGCAGTAGCTACAGGTCGTCTGTGGCTCTGCTTCGTATGTCTTCCTTATTCCAGGATCTCAACTGAAGGAGGAGCCCTTCTTTGGGACATGCCATTCTAACCACAGAGGGAAGGGAGCAAAAGAGGCTGAACAATGTCATGGCTGTTAAAGCTTCTGATTCTAGGTGGCAGAGGTCACTTTATCCCACATTCCATGGGCCAAAGCAAGTTCTGTGACCAAGCCCACATCAGTTTGGTAGGGCTCATGGCAGGAGGCAGAGACACTCTCTCTAACAGGGAGGAAATATTAATACCTGGAAACAACCATGCAATGTACCACAGCACGTGTCTGAGTTCCACCTACCCCTCTCATTAGCAGACATTTCTGACATTTTACTTAACTTCCAGGGCCACAGATTCCTCATCTCTAAAAAGGATGTTTAAAACAACTGAGGGGAAGCTAAGATAGTTTTCTCAGGGTTGGGTCCACCCCTCAATTTAGGCAGCAGCTTGGGGGAAGTGAAATTGTATAATCTAGAGTCTAAGATTTTCCCTA
>NW_006783121.1:1471658-1486201 GCF_000442215.2 Lipotes vexillifer | reverse complement strand
TCTAAGATTTTCCCTACATTTTCCCATAGCATTTTATTTCAAGTGCAGTGATAGAAAGCAAGTTTGGGCCTGCTACCGTGGCCACTAACTAGCTGTGTGATCTTGGCCAAAAAACTTAAACTCTTTGAGCCTCGGACTATTGTAGGGATTATGTAAAATAATCCATGTGAGAGCACTGTGTGTATTTTAATGCCATACAAGTACTAATCATTATTATAATTATCTGACCGATTTGATTACCTCTACTAAGACCCAAAAATCTGTTTCTCTCATACCCTCACTTCTACACTTCAGCCAGCCATCTCAAACTCACCACATCAAAGATCAAAATCGGGGCTTCCCTGGTGGCGCAGTGGTTGAGAGTCCGCCTGCCGATGCAGGGGATGTGGGTTCGTGGCCCGGTCCGGGAGGATCCCACATGCCGTGGAGTGGCTAGGCCCGTGAGCCACGGCTGCTGAGCCTGTGCGTCCGGAGCCTGTGCTCCGCCACGGGAGAGGCCACAACAGTGAGAGGCCCGCGTACCACAAAAAAAAAAAAAAATCAAAATTATCTTCTCTCCCAGGCAGCTCCCATCCACCTCCCTCTCCAGGCTTCATTATACTTATTACTGGCACTGACATGCTTCTAATCACCAGGGATGTAAAACTTCATGTTGTCGCTGACGTCTATACCTCCACTCAGTTCTATCAATTCTCCCTTCATAATATAGTTTACATTGATCTCTTTCTGATTTCAAAGCTACCACCCAGGCCCAGACCCTAACCTCACTCCTTGTTACTCTCATAACTGCTCTTCCTGACCATACTTTCACCCCTGTCCAAAGCAGCCATTTGATCATCTGATTCCTGCACTCCAAGCTCTGCAGGGGCTCACTAGTGAATACAAAATTAAAGTCCAAACTCTATAGCTGAGTAGCCAATGCCCTCCACAATTTGGCCTGGCCCACTTTTTCCAAACTTCCCTCCCACTTTTATCCATATACGCCCTGCTGCAGCCATACCGACCTAACTCAACACTCTCTGAAAAGCTCCATTACCTAGATCAGCCCTGTTCAGCAGACATCTAATGCCAAGTCCCAGATGTAATTTTACATGATCTAGTAGATACATTTAAAAAAGTAAATAGAAACGTGACATTAATTTTAATATATTTAACTTAACCCAATATATCCAAAATATTATCCTTTTAGTATGTAATCAACATAAAAATTATTAATGAAAAACTTTACATCCGTTTTTCTTACTATGTCTTCAAAAACCCATGAGTAGTTTACACTTACAGCACATCTCTATTTGCACACGCTAGCCATATTTCAAGTGTTCAATAGTCACATGTGGCTAGTGGCTTCCATACTGACCAGTGCGATCTAGCCCCTACCCTGTGGCTCAAGGCAAGCTCTATCCTCTGCTTGAAACACCTCCCACTCAAACCATCACCTGTAGAAATGCTACCTTCCAAAGACCCAGCTTCATAGCCCACATGCTCTCAGAAGTCTCCCCAGATTTTCCAACTGGAATTCATCTTTTCCCTCTCATACTCCCATACACATTATTTTATTGTATATTTTTTAATGCAAGTAGGTAACATATTCATTTGTTTCAAAACTCAGAGGGTGCCAAAGGATATGCATACAATTGACACCTCCACCAACTAGTCACCCTAATTTCTTCCCCTGGAGGCAAGCAACGTCATCAGACTTTTGTGTATCCTTGCACAAATCGTATACGTATACATCTCGTATAAATCTTATATGTATACAAATACATGTGTAAACATACATGTCTTCCTTGCATTCTTTCCTAACAAATGGCAGCATGTTTTAAACATACTGTTCTGTACCTTACCTCTTTGTACGTAATACTCTGTCTTAGAAATCGTTCCACACTAGTACACAAAGTATATCTGTCTCCCTGACAAGGCTTTTAATTCTCAGAGGATATAGATTTTTTTTTTTCCTGTATTGCTGCATAGCTCTGCGTTTTGGACTCTGGTGCCGTACATAATACTCAGTAAATGTTTGTTCAAATGAATTGCTCCGTTACCAGATTACTCTTTCTAAAATGCTCTTTTGCATATGGTACCCCACCCACATCAAAACACTATTGACTCCTAATTGCCCATAAGATACCTTTCATGTTCAAGGACCTTCACAGTCAGACCCACTCTTCCCCCCCAGACTAATCCTTACTCCCCAGAGATGCATCCTTTGTATTAACCAACAGGTGTCCTCACTGGAGCTTTGCTACAGGTTGACATGTATGTTTAGCCATCTCTGTGTGCGTGCATGCATGTGTGTATTTTACTCCAATATCTTCCCAACTAGACCATAACCCAGGGGTTCTGTCTGATGCCCTTATTTACCCCCAGGACAGTACCTACAACTCAGTGATACTCTGTGTGTAGTTGATGGACTTGGAAATCTCTTTCTTCAAGCCTTCTTTCCTCCCTTCTCTTCCCTTGGGCCTGGCCTGCCCCAGGCTGGATGATAATTAGCCAGATTCTGCATTTCCTTTTTTGCGGAAACAGAAGACAGTTTGTTTCTCTAATCCATTTTATTTTTAAATCATTCTTTCTTTATTCAAGTGATTCTCAAGCCAGAGAAGTTGTAGGCAGAAGCAGTGACAAAGGTCAAAGCACAAAATTAGCATAGTTCCTGCCAGGGAGTTTTTCTTCCTGTTTTCATGCTTTTGTCTAGAATCCCATTTATTTAAATCCGAAATCACCAACTTTTCCTAAGTTTCAAACAATTAAAGCTGTTTTGAGAGTCACGTCAAAAGCAGATATGGCACTACCATGGCTGGCTAACATTTCAATAAAGCCCAGTGGTACTTAAATGCGATCAGCTCAAAGATGGAAAGAGTGACAATAGCTACCACTTAAGAAGCACGCTATAGTAGGTGCTATTCTCAGGCTTTATGTTCTTTTTTTTTTTTTTTAAACATCTTTATTGGAGTGTAATTGCTTTACAATGGTGTGTTAGTTTCTGCTGTATAACAAAGTGAATCAGCCATACATATACATACATCCCCATATCTCCTCCCTCTTGCGCCTCCCTCCCACCCTCCCTATCCCACCCCTCTAGGTGGTCACAAAGCACCCAGCTGATCTCCCTGTGCTATGTGGCTGCTTCCCACTAGCTAGCTCTTTTACATTTGGTAGTGTGTACATGTCCATGCCACTCTCTAATTTCATTTAATCCTCACATCCACCTTGAGATGGGTTCTATTATTCAAATTTTACGAAGAGTAAACTCAGGCTCAGGGAGGTAGGGTGGCATGATCAAGATCTCCATTAGGAAGTGACAGAGGTGGTACTTTAACCCAGAGAATATGACTTCAGAACATATGTTCTTCACCACGAGGCATATTTCCTGTTTTAGCTTGAGACAGCAACTGCCTTTCTGGTACGTATTTCTTGAAACCCATCTATTTGAACCCCTGGGGATCAAGAGTGCAGTCAGTCTCATATCTGCCTCCCTTTTGTTTCCTCTGCCCTTCACTTGATCCAGATAGAACTGTGCTACTTTTCCACCAAGGCTCTTCATCCTTGCACTGCTGCTAGCCAAAGAGGACTCAGTATCTAGCCTCTATATCTAGAATGTTCCTGCTATTCAAAATATGCTTCATGGACAAGCAACATCACAAGGGAACTTGTTAGAAATGAAGCATCCCAGACATCACTCCAGACTACTGAATCAGAATCTGCATTTTAACACATTCTCAGGTGATTGGTGTGCACATTAAAGCTTGAAAAGCACTGCTCTCCATCTTTTGGAGTACTCCCTTAGTAATTTCTTGCAGAGTGTTCCAGAAATGCAAGTCTAAAACCTATGGCTTGAAAGGGAGGGAATCATTTAAGCTGTTCCCTGTTCTCTGGCCTTGAGGAGCTCCAGAGTCAGTCAGAGGCCATGCTAAGAGTAAATCTTGCTGTCTTCAGAATAAAATATATGTGGGTGAAATGAAAAGACAGCTATGTGTTCACCATCATTTCCTTCCCATATTTCATTCATGCTTTCCTGGTGTCTCACACTGCCTCCACACAGACACTTTCCTATATATAATGAGGAAATTTTTAATTAAAAGCATCAGAACACTTGAGCACAGATAACCCTTTAAAAGTTAAGTTTATCTGTATTTACAAGCCTCCATTTATTTGGTCGTGACAATAGGATAAAAAAAGAAAAAGAAACCCTGCCTCTGAAGGCATATGAAGGAATGATTAAGCTAATTTACAATAATTGCTTTAATCTTGGTATATTGAATTGTAGAGTCTAACTCTCTCAGTTCTCTTGGTCTGAGGTAGAGGCAAAATATACCACCATGCTCTATATTGTACCTCTGAATCAGAGTGGAAATTCTGCCCTATATGTCAGCCTATCACCCACATTTTCCATCAGTAGACAAGGAGAGATCCAGAAGCAGATCCTCAGTCTACCCCCAACACCTAATTGCTGCTCTACTTACTTCTTTGCTTGAAGATAGAAAGCCCATGTTCAGAAGCAAAGCCATTAGCAACTATTCATTTTTTAGTTCTAATAAATTGACCAGACCAGAACTTAATTGGGGAAGGCACTCAGGCGCAGGACACAGGACAAGGGAATAGGAAGGAGAGGAGGGAATGGGTTGAAGCCTGGACAGCTGGGAAGGCCAGGACAGGGCTCAGGATGGGGAGAGGGTAGATGAGTTACACAGAGGTCAACTTTGCTTACTTCGTGGTTATGGTTCAGAACAGTCCTGCTGGCTGCCATCGCTAACAACTGCCATGGACTCACCCCTACACCACTCCAGGAAGTACAGGGAGGAGGAAGACCAAAACCAGGCCTGACCCAGCCCGTCCCATCAAGGAGAGAAGTGGGCATTTTAAGGGACCACAAGCATTCCCAGACATTTGGCTGAGAGTTATCACCCCATTATTTCACTTTTAGAAAAACTACACTCTTCATCTTTTGCCTTCAGTCAGCTCTGCTCCACCAGCGATTCCAATCTCAAAGTTTCCTAAAGGGCTATGCCAGATGTGACCGATAGCTCATCATGATCTGATATCGGATATACGGCCTCAAACAATAGGGGATGATGAGCACTGTATGCACATGACGTTTATGTAAGTCTCTGCCTCCAGATTCTGGCAAGAAGCATTGAAGTAACAAAACAAAACAAGAAAAAAACAACCACTGCTTTTGAATTGGAAACAGAATGCTTGGCAGCATAACCACATGGCAGAGCAGCCTACTTTCAGCAACAGAGGGCATGGTGTGTGGGCTTTCTTGGTGTCAAGGCTTAAAAGAAAGGAATTATCAGAAAGAAGCAGATGTAGATAATTATTGTTCATGTTTCCATATAGTAACTTCCTTCTGAGTGGCTTAGTGCCTTCTACATCAACGATCTCACTTACCCTTGGGGGCTTGGGGGGACCAGGGAAGTCAACACATAACCACATACTCTCTAAGAGTTCACAAAATGCTTTAACATCTAGCATCTTCTTTGAGCCTCACAACAGGTCTGTGAGGTCTTATGGAGGTTATGATGCCCTGTTTGTGAAAGAGTAGCATTTGAAAGCCAGAGCTTCTAGCGCCAATGGCGCTACATCCCAGATGCCTCAAAGGCAGCAGCTTTCAGCACCACTGTTGCTGTAGGTTGCATATGCAGTTCTTTAACTGCCAAGGAGGTTAGGAGGATAGCCATGTGCTTCAGAAGGGGGCCTTCCCCTGCCTCACTCACTTCTTATTTCTTACACTCTGACTCCTTACTGAAAGTTTATGACTCAAAATGCATCGTTTCTATATGTCTCCTTTCCTACAACCGCAGGTAGTATATTAGCCTCCATAGTTCTCATAGTCTCTCTTTATACCTAAATTCAAAAGCATTTCTTGAGTTTTTAAAACTATGCCCCTTTTGGATAAATATCTTGCATGTCTTGCCACTTCTCCCCTCTCCCCTGTTCCTTGCAAAGACACTGGTATACACATTCACACCCAAATGAGAGTCCAGACTCCTAATTTGGATAACTATCATCTTATCCCTCTCAGCAGCCAGATTTTCACAGATCTGTATTTTCGGTCTTAAGAAGCCAATATGCTTATTTTTTTCTCTGCTACGTTTAAGGTGATTGATAGAGTATTGATATGACCTTTCAAACTATTTCTCTCCCATCTTGATTCTGAAACATACAGCCCCTTGAGAATCATTTTTCTTTTATTACTTATCAAGTTTTTTATAACTGTCTCCATGTTATTCTACTAGACTGTGACCTCCTTGAGGACAGCTATGTAATCTTTGTATCTTTGTATCCACAAGTGCCAAGCAGAGAGACAGGGAGGTCATAGGTACACATTAAATATTTGTTGAATGAATGAAGAAATAAACAGTGCCAGAAGAGGACTTCTTCAATGCTACTGCACCATTTCCCTCCCGTCTTGCTCTGTTTTTAGCAAAAGTACAAATTAGAAGTCTTTAAGACTCTTTAACATACGACTCTGGGGATAGTGTCAATGAAAAACGACAGGAGTTCCCTTCCCTATTCCCTCTATTCTATCTACCATCCCATGGAATCTTTACTGCTCAGGATCTATGTGACTCTGCTTGATTAATTATACACTTCCTTCTTTCATCTTGAATGTTTAAACTGACAGTAATTGCCCAGAATTGAATGCATGACCTCTAAGAATATGTCTACTAAAAAAAAGGGCTGGTTTCACATTGTAATCTGTCATAATAATTCTCAAGGGGGTTGATTCTGTAAAGTAGAAGAGGCTGCTGTGTCAAAATAAAGGTTCAGATCAGCTCCACTGGTCAGCCTACCACCCACATCTGAGCATGAAAATACCTTAGTATTGTTAGTTGCTTACAGTTTTCTTATATTCACTAGACCCATGCATCACAAACCATCTGGAATAAAGAACCATGCCTTTTGTCTTGATTTGTTTTAGATTTTCAATCTGTAGATACTTTTATAAAATATAATAAAAATTTCTAGAAAAAAATATAATAAAAAAAGGCATGCAAAATAAAACCCCCATTTTTTGGTGAGCATAAACAGACATAAAAGTTCTCTATAAAATTGCTGTAAGGTTTCCAAGTGCTCACTCTCAACAGCTACACTTACCTGATTGTGGACCATCATCAACCTGCAAAGGAGTTCTGCATGAGATGGTGTGCTTATCCAGGCCTTATCCAGGACTGCTTATGGCCTGAATTGTCTTTGGACCTGCAGGGCCAAGCCTCCATCACGCATAATCATTATCATGTCCTAAAGGACAAAGGCACCCTTATTTAGAGGACAATGAACACTTGTGAGCATAAGTTAGAATTGATGTGAGTAACCCAGCAGTGTAACTAAAGATGCAGTCTCAAGAGACAGACTTGGATTAGAATTCTGGTTTAACCACTTACCAGATGTGTGACCTTAAGCAAGTTATTTTCCCTCGCTGTGCTTCACTCTCTTCATCTGTAGAATGGGGATAATTATAGTATCTACCTCATAGGGATGCTGTGAGGATTAAATGATGCAATGTATTTAAAATAATTTGCCAAATGCCTGGCACACAGTACAAGCTCAGTAAGGTTGGCTGTTGTTGCTCTGTGACCAGTAAGCGGTGTTAACATTCCCTCCATTTCATGGGAGAGGGAAATTTCAAGTTTGCAGTCCCGCAGGCCCCTCATCTGGTGACTCTGGGATTACAGAAATCCCTTCATTTAGTGTCTCTCAGGCTTGGCTTCTCTTAGGCATGCTGTCCCTCCTCGTCTCCCTTCTCCTACTACAGGTGATTTCTCATTGCTCCTATCAAAGCTTCCACATCCCAGCGAAGTCAGTCTACTCACTACTTTCTTTCCTTGTGCTCAACTGGCTGATTCTACTTCTTGACACTTTCTCAGGACCACCTTCAACCTGGAATGCCCCCTCCTTTCTTCTGTCACAGGTATTTACCTTGTTCAAACTCAATCTCCAAGTTAGCCTCCATATGCAGTAGCTCTCAAACTTTAATGTTCATAGAGGTACTTGGGGAGCCCATTAAGGATGTCCTTTCCTGAGCCCCACAACAAAATTCTGATTTTTTTCATAAAGCCTCCCCTTTCCCACTCCTCCAGGAGACTCTGTGGCATTAACTTTTCTTGGATCACAGACTGAGAAATAGTGTTCTATGTGAAAACACTAGTTAATGGCACTTGAATCAATTCTTTCTCCAGATTTCCTTAAATGCTAATAATTTTAATAAAGTAACACCTTATTAATTCAGCTCCGTTTAACTGGAATTCTTGATCATTGGATAGAAGCCAGGCTGCCAAAAAGAGAGGTGGGAGGCTGAAGATGAATCTCCCTTCAAGATGATGAGTAGAGCTAGCCATGCATATTTAGATAGGTGCCGAGTAATTCCTTGCTGATTTATTCATTGACCGCAAGTTCCTCGATTGGGCTATTCAGGACCTCATCTACCATTTTCTCTCACTTGGATTACCGCCCTAGCCTCTTACCTGGTCTCCCTACTTGCACTCTTGCTGCCCAGTAGTCCATTCTCCACATAGATACCTCCATGATCTTTAAAAAATAAAATTCTGGTTGTATCGCCTGCCTAAATAAAACATTTCAATGGTTTCCTGTTGCTCTTAGGATAGACACCAAACTCTTTATCAGAGTCTACAAGGTTCTGCATAATCTGGCCCTGCCTACTTCTTCAACCTCATCTTGCTTCCCTCTCCCCTGGCTCTCTGTGCTTCAGACATGTTAGCTTTCTTTCAGTTCTATGACCAGACCCCATCTCCTCCTGCTACCGAGCCTGTGCATATGCTCATCCATGGATATGGAATGCTCTTCCCATTGTACCCTCCCCACCCCACACACCCACACAAAGACATGCTTAGTTAACCCCTATTCATCTTTTGGATCTTGGCTCAAATGTCTCTACCACAGAGAAAACCTCCTGAGCTCCCTACTGTGCATCAGTTTCCTTTGCTAGATCCTTTCAAAGGATCATGTATCTTTTCCTCAGAATACTTGTCTCACATTGTGATTATACAAGCATTACCATTTGTGTAATTGTTTGATTAAAGCCCAACTCATCTTTTAGACAGTAAGCTCCCTGAGGGCCCAAAGCCTATCACTCTATCCTCAGTATCTAGCATAGTGACTAGCAGATAGAGGAAGCACTTAATAAATATTTAAGTCAATGGACAGGATGAATCCCTTCTGTTTCTTCCAGAGCAGACCATAACAATCCAAACTTCTCTACTTTCCTCCCAAATCTAACACTATCCCGACTCTGTGTGTAGGAGTGTGTGAGTGACATGAGTTCAAATTTCCCCTAGAGGAAAGACCCCAATCAAGGTAATAGGATTCCAAACCTACCCACTTAATCCTTTAGCTTTAGACCTGTTCCCTCAGCCAGGGAACCAAACAAGCATGGCACTGAATATCCCTGCCTACTGGCTTCTGCACTAAATAGCATGGTCCTAGAAGCCACCTAGGCATTGGAAGGTAATGATGGAATCCCTGTTCAAGTTGTTCAGTTGCAGTTCAGCATGTTTCAATCTTGTTAGCTATCAATCACCTTAGCCAACAAATGCCCTCTACACTAAACACTTGACAGTGGTACTTCAATTAAGTTATCTATCCCACTCTTTCTGGTATGCATGTAACTATAATTCTTGAAGTGAAATAAAGGGGGAGCAGTAACATGAAATTGCTGATGATGGTGATGGAGAATGGATGGCTAGTGCAGTGCGTTATGTGTCATTTCTTAGCACCAGATGCCGTTCCAAATTTCACACAAAAGTGGAGCCAACATTGGACAGAAGAGCTACCTTAACAACTTGGAAAGCTTCAGCTCAAATAGGTCCAAGAGTTGAAATATATTAACTCCTTGTCTGTAAGCTTATGGATCAACCAGTAAAATCATAGACACAAAAAGATTCAGAACCTTTAGGCTAGAGGATAATTGAAGACCTAGATTTTTTAAAACTCAGGTTGAGTTAGTAGATTGCCTTAGCACCCAGCATAGGGAAACCCTACATGGAATCCTATGACTCTGGCTGGAGGCATGACATGCTAATGCTTCTGTCTGCGAGAACCTTAACTACAGAGCAACTGGACAATTTGAGTGATTTTCTAATTGGTCATAATTCTCCAAGCATTCTAATATCACATGCTGTCCCTGTAGTCCATCTGAGAAGTGGCATGCCGCAGAAAAAGCATAAAACCGATTGGCCTCACAATTCCTCTATCTGCTCAAATATTCTGCTATCTGTTTTACTGTTTGTTTGTTTGTTTGTAATTGTGGCTATTTTAACTGTTCTGTCAACTGATGCAATAAGGGACATTCTTCAACATCTGAGATGCTGTTGGCAGGACCTGTGGATTCCGAGTAATTTGGGTAGCTTTCTGCAGGGTTTGCAAAGCCACTTTTAATATAATGATTTTTCAAATGAGTGTGTGTGTGTGTGTGTGTGTGTGTGTGTATTATGGCTTTTCCTTTTTAGTCCAACTGGCAAATGGGTAAATGAAATAAAAGCCAACCAAAAGTAAAGTTAATTTGAAGATTTAAAAAGGAAATATTCTGTCAAAGTGCTTTGGTTTTCAGGTAATCTTAGCCCATCCTCTATACATATTTCCATTAGTCTCTATGATTAGGAAGCCTATTGGAAAATTTCCTTCCTTCGTGATACTCAAAGTTTTTGTTCCATATGTAATTTTAAGTTTCTCAATAAAACCGTCTCTTGTACAAAATAATCTCCTGTTTGCTAGAAATTCATTTGTGAAAAGTTTGGAAAGTGTCCACTAGATATAATTATTCCCTGCCTACTCTTTTTTCCCAGTCTCCACCGAAAGCATGCATGAAAAATTTCCAAAAATGAGGTGATAACTGAGATCAGATGATGAGCTACTACATGACCTAGCTACTTTACTGTAGATAACTGGACTGTGGAGCAATGCTAGACCCAAAGGCAGTATTTATGGGCTGACCAGCAGCCTCCAAGGTGGACTGGCCTAAGAATCCTAACCAGATCCTTACTCATGGGGAGTCTCAATTTGAGACTCAGACTCAGTCATTGGTCAGTAGTGGGATAAGTAGCAGCAGAGACACAGTAGCTAAGCTAACCTCACAGCAGAGCAGTAGAAGTTGGAGTAATAGAATACTCCTTGTGAGAGGAGAGCTTACTGTTGTATGAAGAACAATGGTCAAGTTCTTTAGAAGGTATGTGTGGCTCATTTACTTACAGTAAACATTCATTAACTGAGATATGTTGAGGATGTCACTATTCTTTGTAACTTGACTGTGTCTAACACATGGATCAACTTTAAAAATTTTTTGAAGTCCAGCTGTCAATGCGGATCAAACAGAGGCTGAAATAAGAACACAGGTCTCCTCATTCCCTGTGTAATGGTATTTGCAAGATCAACTTTACTTCCTTATCAGAAGAGCTTTAGTCCTCAATTAATTGAAAAGATAAGTCACAGTTGAGATAATGTACTTCTTCAGACTTGCTGCTATCAACTGCATCAACACTATGATGTTGGCTTGTGTGTAGAAAAGGCTGGTAATGATTCTGTGAGTTGATGGGTAAATTTCCAGATTGATATGTATAAAGTACTTGATGGACAAAATGACACTCCTAGGAATTAGTTGAAGAATAGCTCCATGTTGTCATCTAAAGCCCTGGTGAGGGAAACCCACACCCAAGATAACACTTAACTCATAATCTTTCAAAACAGGAAACACTTCTGCTCAAATGTTTCAAAAGAAGCCTTTAACCATCAATTGTATGTTCATACCTTACCAAATGTACCTTTTCTAGATGAATCTGCCTCTCTGCTAGATCTGTCCAAAGCTTGGGGACACTGCCAACATTTCCCTTACTTCTTGGGATAGAACCCAATTCTCAACCTTCTAGCAGTTATTACTCCAGGACAAAGAAGCTGTACCTATATTAATCAAAGAAATCTAAAGTCTGATGCTGACTTTTCAAACTCTAAACCCTCTATCCCAGCAAAGTTTTTGTATACTATGAAGTGTCCAGACTGGTGAAACCTGTTCTAAGGCTTTGAAAACACGGGTAGGTTCAACTAATCTAAAGAAACAAAGCAGCTTAAAAGAAACTTTGACTCAACTTCTTTGAACCTCTGTAGCCACACTTATAAAACGAGAATGATAAAACCTGCCATGCCAACATACCCCCTGAATCCTAGAATGTGAATGTTGGAAATGCCTCCCCCAAATCAACTCATCCAGCTTCCCCCTTTACCTCATGAGTGAAGTCTGAGCTTCAAATGGCCAATGTAGATGTATTTAGAAAGATGCTCCAAGCTATTAGCATCATCACTCTTCGTTTCTTATTTGAATGATGCCATTACTAACTGTTCCAAAGGAGCCTCTTGACTGTTGACTTATTAGTTACCTTCATTGGAAAGACTTCTATTTTTCACTGCACCCCCCCCCCCAAAACAAAACAAAACAAAATAAAACCAAAAACCTTTCTATCCTGGACTTTAGCTCTATGCAGAATAATAGCCAGTATGTTTTTTTCGTGTGTTTGCCTCTACCTTTGATGGTTCCATCTAAATGGAAGGAGGCCTGTGATAAATATAGACTCTTTTGCTTTTAGTTTTATTCAACTTTTTATTATGAAAACTTCAACCACTTAAAAAAGAGAGAATATAAAAAATACAACCTCCCAGATTATCATCACTAAGCTTCCACAATTAACCACCCATAGTCAATCTTATTTCATTTATATCTCATCCAACCAACCCCTGGATTATTTTGAAGCACATTTCATCCATAAATATTTCAAAATGAAAAGAGATCTTTCTTTCAAATACTAATTACTGGGATTCTGATTCAGTGGGTTTGGAACTGGGCCCAGGAATCTGTATTTGTAGTAGGTGAAACTGATCCACAAGTATGGCAACAGCTGCATTTGACTCTCATTTTAATATAGAGAGACACAGAATGTAGACGGGGAAGTCATTAGCAGAAGGGTACTCCATTGCTCTGTCACAGAGACATAGCAATGTTTTGAATAAAGAAATAGTCTTTTTTTTTTTTTAATAAAGAAATATTCTGAAGCCCATTTGGAAAAGATAACATTTGAATGGTAAGTGCTTTGAAAATAATGGGCCAAATACCAGGAGGCAACTAAGCCTTCCCAGTCCACACTGAAGTATTATGCCTTTGAGCTCAGCCTTCAATGACTGGACTACTCATTTGGAAGTTAATCACAGACAGCCTTGTGACAGCTCATGTATCATGGAATTGATTTCACTCTTAAATTGCCTTAGCTCTAAAACTAAACTGTAAGCTTGTGAAGGGTAGGAACCTTGCCTGATCCAGCTTTGTACCATGATCCTCCGCACCCCCTGACAGAACCCTGCATGGTGTCATGTCACATGTGATAATTTACTATAGTGCATCACCTCTTACCTTACTCACACCACTAAGGGATTCATTCACCACATTTTTACACTAATGTGCTAAATGTTGTGAAAGAGTGATTGTGCCTCACAATGCCCCTAAATACCAGGACACCCATGAGTTGTGATTCAATGTCCTATTGAAATGTCCTGGGCTAGAAATATTTCCTCAGTGGCTTGCCATATTGACTGGAATCACCACTCCTATTTACCTCTTTAAATGACTAGATCGAAACCCTAAAGTTCAAACGGTAATGTTAATCCACGAGCTCCTTAGTATAAGTGAGGTGACAGGGATGATGGCGTTCATGATGCAGATCCTTTTGGTGTCATAAAGGGAGCATGGGCATTGCTTCGGGTGGATAGCCCAATTGGGATTCTCTAGTGGAGGTCGTGGGGCAGTTGAGGGCCCAATGGGTGGGAACAGGTTTACTGAAAAGGGACACAGTATAAAATAGTTCCTAAGAATGCAGGTTTTGGAGTGAGATGGGTCTGTCACAGTCCTGGCTCTACCATGTACTGGTTGTGTGACATTGGAATCGCCACTTAACTTCCCTGCGCCTCATTTCCTTCATTTGTAAAACAGGAGGTTTATAATAGAACCTACTTTATTTGTTCATTCAACAAATTTACGGGACCTTCTATATGCTAGGCTCTGTGCTGGCCCTGGGGATGTAGCCGAGCAGGATCCTATGGGGCCTTCCTGGGATAGACCCCTCCCCCATATCCTCTGCTTTAGCTCCTCTCTGAAGTACCTAGATAGCTGTATTTCATGCATATTTCCTGAATTTTTCAGATGCTAAAAACCACCACCAAATGGAAGAAATTAACTACTTTGATGATCATGAGCACCTATGGATCGATCATGTTAACCACCCTATTACCTCAAAATCAACCAATGAGGGCTTCCCTGGTGGCGCAGTGGTTGGGAGTCCGCCTGCCGATGCAGGGGATGCGGGTTCGTGCCCCGGTCTGGGAGGATCCCACGTGCCGTGGAGCGGCTGGGCCCGTGAGCCATGGCCGTTGAGCCTGCTCGTCCGGAGCCTGTGCTCCACAATGGGAGGGGCCGCAACAGTGAGAGGCCCGCGTACCGCAAAAAAAAAAAAAAAAAAAGGAAAAAAAAACCCACAGAAGGGAAAGGG
>NW_006783121.1:1447387-1471589 GCF_000442215.2 Lipotes vexillifer | reverse complement strand
GAAAAAAAAAAAAAAAAAAAAAAAATCAACCAATGAGAGAATCATGCACAAGCTGACTGTGTACCATGTGATGCTCTTCCATCGCCTGGCCTTTAAAAATGCTTTGCTGGGGACTTCCCTAGTGGTCCAGTGGCTAAGAATCTGCCTTCCAATGCAGGGGACACAGGTTCAATCCCTGGTCGGGGAACTAAGATCCCACAGGCCGCAGGGCAATTAAGCCTGTGCACTGCAACTACTGAGATGGTGCAATCTAGAGCCTGTGCATCACAACTAAAGAGCCCGCATGCCACAACTACTGAGCCCACGCACCTCAACTACTGAGCCCGTGCACCTCAACTAGAGAGCCTGTGTGCCACAACTAGAGAGAAGCCCGCGCACTGCTACTAGAGAAGCCCACGTGCTGCAGCACAGAGTGCACATGCCACAATGAAAGATCCCACATGCCGCAATGTAGATCTCACGTGCTGCAACTAAGACCCAACACAGCCAAATAAATAAGTAAATATTTTAAAAATCATTTAAAAAAATAAAAATGCTTTGCTGAAACTCTTCTAGGAGTTCAGGGTTTTTTGAGCATAAGTGGTGGATGGCATCACAGAAAGATATTTCACAATTTGCCCAAGACTCATGTTGTATACGTTGTATACGTAGTGGTAAAGAAAAACGATGGCTTGGGTCCCCCAAACCTATGGAAAGGCTAGAAGGAACACACAAAAGGCTATTTGAAGAATGGAGAAAAAATTTCCCTAGCCAAGAAGATGTTCTTATTTCTGCTTAAAACCACAGCAGACCAAAGGAAGCCCTGTTACAGCAGCAAAGACTATGTCAGTGTCCATGCAAGCCAGAATGTCTACATCACATGGATTTGTGTAATAGCTAGAGCAACAGAAGTGTGATGAGTGAGCTTTCTGTATTTGAGGCAAAAATCTCATATACTTCACAGACTAATGTTTGTACAATTGTGGGCAGAGAGGATGAGAACTTTCTGCTATGAGCATCAGCAGGCCTGGTATTGAGAATTGATCATCTGGTAAGAACTAGAATATAATTCAATACACAGAAAATGAAGAATAACTACAAGATGATAAAGAAATAAATGATATGGAAGAGGAGGGCATAGAGCTTACATCTGAAGACAACTGAAATTATTCCAATGTAGAATATCCAGGGAGGAGTAATGACCTTAGCAGGAATTGATAGCACAGTGGTCTGATCTGAAGGGTGGGGTAGGGAAGCAGCACCCAGATGTCTAAGAGTTGTGGCTGGTATAAGAGATAATGGTACTAGGGCAACAACACTAACTTTAGCCCTCACCAAAGAGTATGGCTAACACTTTCTAATATTTTCTAATGTTCTATATGTTCTGCCCTGGTCAGGGCTACCTTAATAACTTGGCCAGGCTGAACCTGCAGACCCCTTGCATTAGTGACTCCAGCTGGGGAGGCCTGACATCAGATGTCTTTGTTTTATTTGTACCATAATTGTTGAGGGGAGAGGGAGAGCTCACAAGCTACAAGGTCAAGCATAGCAGGTACATGTAGAAACATCCAAACCCACCCAACAGTATTCTCACTCAAAGATCCAGATGTAGATCTACAGACTCATATTCAGATCCACACTCAAGAGTCAACATGCAATCTTTTTTTTTTTTTTGCGGTACGCAGGCCTCTCACTGTTGTGGCCTCTCCCGTTGCGGAGCACAGGCTCCGGACGCACAGGCCCAGCGGCCATGGCTCACGGGCCCAGCCGCTCCGCGGCACGTGGGATCCTCCCGGACCGGGACAGGAACCCGTGTCCCCTGCATCGGCAGGCGGACTCCCAACCACTGCGCCACCAGGGAAGCCCACAACATGCAATCATTTTTAAAGTGACTACTTATTCCTACCTACCCTTAGTTTATTTAGAAAGCTAATGCTTATGCATATATTCATGGCTTAAAATAAATGGCCATTGAATAAATCTAAAGATGAGTTTTGAGCAGGTCTTTTGCCTACATTCTCTTTCTCTTCCCGAAACTGACTGATGCTAGATTCCAAAGGTCACTTGTCTTTAGCAATTACTCTGAAGCGCTGCATCCTACCTGCAGTCTTTTAAGCATTCTAGCCTAAAGAGGATTCATTCTCTTTTCTTGGAAATAAATGTGAACTGTCAATCGAATACCACTAATAAACGTTTCTAATTGATGTTTGAGGAGGGGAATTTTTTCCCTTAGGCATGCTGCTTTTTATCTGGGTCAGTGGCCTTGTTGTTTATTAAAAAAAAATTATTTGTGCATTCATAAAGCATAGGATGTGAGTTAAAGACAAAACTTCACTTTTCCTTTTGTCCAACTGGATAAAGGCACTATTAACACTGAAGGGTTTTTTCTTTTCTCATGGTTTAAGGCTAGTATATTATAAATAGCCAAATGAACACAGATTCAGATGTCAGTTTCACTTTAATGGGATGAAAATATCTACCTCAGTCAAATGCCTGAGGCTAAATCATGTGCTGGGAAATCCGAATTTTGCTTCCTCCATTGCCTAGTTCAGTGTCCCATCATTTTGTAACTGTAAAATGGGGGTTACAGCACCTACCTCACAGAGAGACTGTTAAGATTAAAGTAAATAATATAACCATTGTGGTTGTCATGGGAGCAAATAATATCTGATTTCAAAGGCAAATAAGAAATAAGACACAGGCTTAGGGCAAATGAAGATAAAAATGTCAGCTTTATTATTGATAATACTGAACTCAAGGATATAACTTTGACATGCAGCCAAATGGTCTTAGTAGTTCTCTCCTCTCCACCTCTAATCTTTGAGATGGTTTACCTAAAGGAGAATTTGGGTCTGCAGAGCAGACAAACTTACACAGAATGTCCTCTACCCAATTGCAAAACATGGGCCAATGGATCTGCTCAGATAATTCAATCCTCCAAACATGGGTAGGATTGTCAGATTTAGCATGTGAAAACACAGAACACAGAGTTAAATTTGAATTTCAGATACACAATGAATAACTTTTAGTATAAGTATGACCCATACAGTGTTCAGGGCATAGTTACTCCCCCAACATTGTCTGAAATTCAAATTTGTTTATCTGAAATTCAAATGTAATGGGGCATCCTGTATTTTATCTGGCAACCCTGCCCATGGGATGAAAGTAAGTAAGCATGGGAAGAAAATTTAGGAGTGTGTTGCTCTAGTAGAAGAAGCAGTACCCATAAGGCCATAGGAATGGAGGGCTCTCCTGACCGCCATATGGTATGGAGCACAGTGTGCACTAAACGCATGTTATTGCTTTCCTTCATGCCTCGAAGACCCTCACAGTAAACTCATTCATACCAAGGCATTGGCTTCTTACTGTGTTGCTCTTCAAGAAGTATTTTTACTTTAAATGAGGGCCAGGGAGAGGTTAATGTTTAACCTACAGAAATTCTTCTCAATGATTGATTTTCAACCTTGACTGAGTATCAGAATGCCCTGGGGAGCTTGTTAAAAATACAAATACCCAGCATCCCCCACCCCAACTTTGATTCTGGGGTAGGATCTAGGCATTTGTATTTTCGACTAGCTTCCCCAGGGAATTCTGATGCACAGCAAAGTTTAAGGCACATCATTCTAGCATATAAGTACAGTGTCAGGGAGCAGGGGATGGGTGTACTCAGGGAAAGGTATATGCCTCTACCCAACAAGTGACCGGAGAAAATATTATGCCACTGCATGGACCACTGGTTTAGAACCACTATTCAAGACCATGGACAGAGAGAAGCACACCTTCCTTCTCATTTTAGTAACAACAGGCCTAGGCTCCAACAGCAAAATGATGAGTATTGAAGAACTGGAATAGAGGTCATTTCCCTTCCAGAACTCTTCAACCACATTAGATATTATGTATGACTGGCTCTGAGGGCAGACTTGGTCAACCATACTGCCCCTTCTCACTGCAGATTATAGTCCAATGTGAAAGGGCTACAAGAGAGGTAAATAAAGGGAGGAGGGGGTCAGAAAGGAGTAGGGAAGATGGGTCATGGAAAGCTTTACAGAGAAGGTGAGTTATCCTTCAGTCTTCAAAGGGTGAGTAGAAATGCACAGAGGCTAGCAAGGCTAGCAAATGAGAGACTAACAGAGGCAGAGAAAGGCTAAGACAAACAGTTACATAGTACAAGAGAAACTTTTAGAATAACACAGAAATAGACAGCTATAAGGAGGAGAAAGAAACACACACATACACACACACACACACACACACATTTACACTAACAGAGAGACATCCTGAGAAGACAAAGCAGAAAAGGCACAGAGAAGGAGATGCAAATCCATATTACAAAAATTTACAATCACCCGTACTGTAGGATTTTCAGTGCTGTTTTGACATGGCATCATGGTGAAAGAAAACACCATATATATGCTTTTATATATGGTATATATACCATATATATATGTATATATATATACATGTATATACTTCTGAGAAAATATATATACGTATATATAAGTATATATGCATATATATATACATATATACTTCTGAGAAAGTATATATGTATATATATATTATATATATATAATATATATATACATATATACTTTCTCAGAAGCCTAGTTCATGGCCATGGTAGATCTGAATGTGTAGGAAATGAACATCACCCACCTCATTTGCTCATTCTTTATGACCTTTGCTATGCACTAATGGCTCTTTTCAGGGAAGATATTGATTATCATTCTAAAAGTAGGCAGATACATCATTAATATATTTAATAATTAAGGGTAGAATCATAATACAGTATTGAAAAGTAAGGCAGCCTCTTTTCCTGAACTGGATCTAAAAGTAGAATCTCAAATGGCTGCTACCACAATTCTCCAGGACTACAATGTGTCCCCCTCCCAAATTTTTTTATTATTTGAATTCATTTTCTTATTTTTATGAAACTTTTGGAAAACCCTTTGCAGCTGATGAGCCCAACCATTAAGTGTAGGTGATTTGACTTCTGCTCTGGGTGATGCTGTTGAGCACACCAGCTTCCTGGAAGAAACTAGGTCAAGGGAGATCAATTTTGCTTCATGGTGCTTAATATCACCTCAAGGTCTTTTGCCTTCTGTTTCTTTTTCCTCTTCCTTTTGAATCATACATTCAAATAACCACATGTGTGAACATTCAAAGGAACACATCTCAGCATGTCTTTGTAAAGGTACAGAAGACAATGTGGCATGACACATGCTCAATATGCTGTTTTGAATTCTCTAGAACTTTGTTGCTCCAAAATCAAATATTTTCAGATAAAGGGAAAGTATGTTGCTCAGTCAGAAATGGGTGGGTCCCAAGTTTGATTTCTCTTCTGTATCTTCACCATTTTCAGCATCTATTTTGCAACCTGGAGGGGTTTTTTTTTTTTTTTTTTTCTCCTGTTTTCTTTTCCATTTGGAGTTTAGAAAGTAAGCAGCAGTTGAGGAATCACTGTGTCTGGGGAAAGGGACTGGGCGATTTCTCTTTGATAAAGCTTGTATTAGCTCTAGATGGAAACACAGTATGGGAAAGGAGTGGGTGATATCTGGCATATACATGAAAGCTCAATGAAAAAAAGAGAATAGGCAAGCAAGGAGGGCTTGCCCATGTTCCTCAGAGGAAGTGGTCACTATTTCTGTTTGGCAAATGGAATTAAGAATCCTAACTGCAAAGAGTCTCCCACTATGTCCCTGACACAAAAAACAAAATTTTCATTCCAGGGAAATGCAAAGAGTCTCCCAAATTAGCAGCCCTTTTCCAAGGGCTTACTGCAATAACATTAGCATCTGCAATTCCTGTTCAGATGATAACTGAGCTCATCATTGATTTCTCTGCCACTGTTACAGCTGGTGTCCTCCCCCTGTTACAGAGGCACTCACCAGGGCCCTTATTCCCCGACTCAGGACCTACTTCTACCGCCTGCACCCTTGCTTGCTCTGCTACCCTTGATTCTGGAGAAGAGTCTTTCTACTACGTGGACATAGCATTTTCAAATGTCCTGAATGATCGTTACAATGATTTTGTATCCCCAATCCAAAGTAGACTTACTCCTTCAGGTTTATAATTCTTGAAGTATTAAGAGCAATTTCCTCCAGAAAGTATCACGAAGTATTTGAGTAACTCTTGGCATTTCTCATTGACCATTAACCACTCTCCCAAGATAATGCACAGGTAAGTAGTCCTCCGCCACCTCCTTTCCCATAACTCTCTCGCACAATACCAGTCCATCATTCAACAAATGTATGTTGAGCACTTGTGTGAAGTACTAGGGATAAAGTGATGAATGAGACATATAAGGTTCTTACCCTCACAGAGATTACAGTTTAGCAGGAGAACAAGCAAGTAAGTGTTATGCAGGGGAAAGCAGATTTTGCACCAGAACCTAACAAACCTCTCTGGGGAAATGGCACTTCAGATGAATCAGGAAGGCATTTGCTAGGAGGAAAAGAGGTGAGGTAGGGGTGGACACTGTTCTCAGAAGATGGCAAGTATGAAAGACCAGAGGAAAAAAAGAACCTGGCAGTTTTGAAAAACGAAACAAAACAAAACAAAAGACTGAAAAAAACTTAAGCATAACTGGAATGTAGAACACAAAGGGAAGTGAGGTAAGAGATAGGACTGGGTAGACAGGAAAAGTCATGGGGAACCTTGTAATACATTCTGAAAACTTTAGGGACTTACCTGGTGGCGCAGCAGTTAAGAATACACCTGCCAATGCAGGGGACCAGGGTTCGAGCCCTGGTCCGGGAAGATCCCACATGCTGTGGAGCAACTAAGCCCGTGCGCCACAACTACTGAGCCTGCTCTCTAGAGTCCATGAGCCACAACTACTGAAGCCCGTGTGCCTAGAGCCCATGCTCTGCAACAAAGAGAAGCCACCACAATGAGAAGCCCACGCACCGCAACGAAGAGTAGCCCCCGCTTGCCACAGAGAAAGCCTGCGCACAGCAACGAAGACCCAATGCAGCCAAAAATACAATAAATAAATAAATAAATTTACAAAAAATAAATAAAAATAATCATATGTGTGTGTATCTTAAGTCTTTATATACATATAAAAATGCATCATATAAAATATTTTAAAAATAAAATAAAAACTTTAGACTTTATCATGCAGTAACAGGAAGCCATGTATGGGATAGGAACAGGGTTCCACTTCAGAAAGACCACTCTGACTATAGTGTGGCAGAACTAATTGGAACAGGGCAAGGAGGGGTGAGGGGAAAAGAGTTAAGAGGCTACTGTTGTAGTGGACAGGCTACAGGTGTTGGTGACCTGAGCTGAGGTCCTGGCATGGGGATAGAGCTGACTAGGCAGATTTGAGAGATAGAATATATTCAAATTAGATATGGGAAAACAGGGAAAAGAAAGAATCAAGGATGGCACCTGATTTCTGGATTGGGCAGCTTACTGGGGTCAGCAGTAGTGTCAATTATCAGGGTAGAAAATACAAGACAAGTAGCTGGTTTGGGGAGGAAGATGATTTCGGTGTTAAGAGTTTGGAGCCTGAGGTATCTTTAAGACATGCAAGTGGACATGCCAATTAGATAGATACAGGGAACTGAAGCACAAAAGGGAAGTCAGGAATGAAGTTACATTTGTGAATATACGAGCTAGGCCACGAGGAGCATGTAGAGTAAAAAAGCATAAGACCTAGAAGATAGCTTTTAGGAACACCTGTCTTAAGGACTTGGCAGAAGAAGAGAAGCTTAGAATAAGTCTGAGAAGGAGTGGTCAGATAAGTAGAAATAAAACAAGTAGAGGGCAGTGTAACAGAAACCAATAGAAGGGGGAATTTGAAGGAGGAAGGTCAAACGTCAACTGCACATGGGAGGTCAAACAAGATAGAACAAGGCTAAAAAGAGCACTTAGGATTTTATTACATGCAGGCCACCGGCTACCATGCTCAGGACATACTCAAGGGAGTCATGGTAGTTGGGTGGCTGTGTTGGGGGGTGGGATTTTAGGGGTTGGGAGGAAAACCAGAATGCAGTGAGTTGAGAAGTAACTGGGAGACAGGCCAATGGAAACAGTAAATCTCTACTAGACCACTCTTGTGAGGAATTTGGCTGAGAAGGGAGTAAACAGACGTCAGAGAAAGGTTTTGCTGTTGCTGCTGCTGAGTGCCCCTGGAGTCGAAGTCAATATTTGGATTTTTTACTCATTGACTATGACATGGAATTTATATTGACTGAAAACTCTTTCTCTTGGGGAAATGAATCCTAGGGCAACACAGGAAGAAAACAGACTGGAACCATTTTCAAATTCACGAGTCTTTGTCCTTAATTTCCCAGAAGCCACTCAGTCCTGAAACGCCTTTGTCATGTCTCCCATGGGACCAAGGGATGCAATTTTGGTGATACTCCTTGCCTTCTCAGAGTTCCTGTGGTGAGTGAATAGATGAGCCCCCCGACAGGACTCTTGCTGCTACTGAGCTATTCCTAGCAATCTCCTTTCTCCTTCTGAGAGGATAAACTATTCAAAAGCATTGTTCTTGCTGTTAGTATTCAAGTTTTTTGGAAAAATGAAAACACATTTTTCCTTACATTCCTGTATTACCTTAGGTTTCATTCCTCCAAGAGCAGGAATTCATGGTCAGCCTACATTCAAGGCCAGACTTGATGATTAGAAAGCAAAATATCTACTTCCATTCCAGAGTCCCGCAGAGGTTAAGTGTCCCTTTCATAACCCCAATTAGAAAACTATTTTTGAGTTAGGAGAATGCAAACATGTTTCTCATCAGCATATTAATCTCTTCTCCGATCTCTCTGTCAATTTTGACACCTTTCTTCATCTATATCCTAGCTAGGCATAGCAATTAGCCCTCAATAAAGATTTGAAAAAGTGCCAAATTCCAGGCTTTCTGAGGTTTAGAGTTTAATTCTGATAATCAACTGAAAAAATCTCCTTGCTTAGGGTTAACCTTCTCTATGTATTTGAATTGCTGGCCCATTTTTGTCTTAGGAACTTTAATATTAACAAAAGGAACAAGGGGCTTCCCTGGTGGTGCAGTGGTTGAGAGTCCGTCTGCCCAGGAAAAAGATAGTTGGGAGTGGAAACACTGATGAGGCCAGCTTTGTGAGCAAATTTCATTGCCACTGATAATGTAACATTTAGCTTCGATTAAAGCTCTGTCTTGTGGAATGTGTGCAGTGTCCTAAATACTGCTTCTTTAGCCCAGTCGCTGATTTTTTGGTGGATTCCACCCTCCAAACCAGCACTGTGCTATGTGCAAACTTGGGGAGAAAAGGAGGAGGAAACCACCCCACAAGAGATATGCTTTTGTCCAAAGACAGGCTGGAAATGTTTGCCTTGCCAGGTTCAATTTCTCCTGTCAGAAATTTCCAAACAGATGGTGGAAGAATTGGCATTTGACCAGACAGTTGGATAACCAACAATAGAAACTAATTGTCATAGAATTCTGCAAATGGTACCTATGCTAATACTCGACAAAACATAAGTTTTGTCAAGTATCCGGTGTTCTCTTCAGTGAAGAATAAGTTAAAAGAGCTAATTAGGCAAATGCTTCTAGAAAACACTAACTCGCTTCAGGAGGACTCTGTTTTAAATACACACCAAGGTGCATGTATACAGTCTACACTTCTCCAGGAGGCTGGCATGCCTGTTGATAGCTTCTACTTAGGATAAAAAGTGGCCTTGAAAAGTTACTCTGTGGTCATTACACTGAGATCATTTCTGCCTCTGAAGCCCTGGGATCCTGCGATGATTCTGAGTCCAAAAAAACAAAAACAAAAGCAAAACCAAAAAACCTAAGGAGTCAAAATACAGATTTTTCAAACTGAATAATGTGCTGAGAACTCATGTCTTCCTTAACGAAAGTTGTCAGAAGTCTGGATTTAGCCTGCAGTCAAGTTTAGTGAGTGGATCCCTCCACCTAAATCCCAAATGCCTATTTTCTTGTGGGTATACAATTGAGCTCAGGGAAGAAACTTCTGGTAGGTTAGGTAGCATTTCCAGAAGCTTTCCTGATATGGTCATGAGAAGAATCATGGTTAATTCCCAAGACAACGAGAAAAATTTTTGAGACAACTGTTTTTCAGATGTTGGAGAAAATAAAAGGCAAGCTTGCAGGGTGTTGCTTTTCTAGGACATTTTTTTTTTAAAGCCGGACTCGGTTTGCAAAATAACGTCCATCTATGTACTCAGATGGCGGGAAGCGGGGGATCAGAAACCTGTGTTTCTTGAGAGGGGCAACTAGATATAAAGTCCCATCTTTCCCAGCTGCAACCCTGTGAACAGAAGCAGCTTGGAATGTATCAACCTCTGTCTCTGGGCTCTCCTGAAAGATTAACCCGAAATTGCCCTTCCCACTTTTGTGTCTCAAGATGTGACAAAGAAAACTCACTTACGCCTCATTTGTCGCCTCAGATAGTTGACAGACACTTTGCCAGAGTCAGATTATTTCAGTATCTCTCTCCTTGTACAAACTGGATCAAGGAGGCATCTTAGAAGTTGGCAAAGGAGAGGTCTCTAGTCCTTGCATGGGGCCATTCTATGGCTGAATGGTCCATCCGACTGCACTGTCTCCATTGTCTGTATGTGTTGTACCTTTTACCCCTTACATTAAGATATGATTGTTCAGGAAGCACCATATTATAATCTGATCTCCATAGATAATTAGAAATGGGTAAGTCCTTTCTATTGACCGGTAAGTGTTCGTTATAGGCTTTATTGGGATGATAATACTGTGTAACACAATTTAAGATGAAATGTATCAATAGTATATGCACAATGGGAAAGGAAGTGCAAAAAAAACAAATTTTACTATATTTGGTGCCAACGTTATATACAAGTTATTTTTAAAATACAGTTTCACATTTAAAAATAAGTTTATTTTCATTATGAGGAATTTTAGAACAATTAAGAGTATACTGCATTTCAATGGGACTTTTATAACGGGCAGCCTTTGTACTACATCACCTTATAACTTCCTTTTGAATAGCAGGATGAGAGCTACTGTGTTATTTGTCCCTGGTGAATGTAGCAGAAATAGAACCTGTGATACAAATGTTAATAACTCAACAGGAATCCCATCTGTTACAAAATCCTTTTGCTTTCTTGTCCACTTCTTAGAACTCTGCCACAGATCCATCAACTTCTTGTGACTAGCAGAGCACTCTGCTTTGATTACAGTAGTTTAACAGCGATGAAGGAGAGGGTAACTTTTTGTGTTTTTTCCACTCTTTCTAGGTCTGAACAAAAGCAGCCGGCTGTGCTAGTGAACACAGAGTCCTGCCTACCAAGGGGGAAGAGACCGCGGGAGTTATAGTGGTCAGGAAGACAGTGACATCAAGGGACCACTGCTGCTGCCCGGAGATTCACCTGCAGTATTGGCAATCTCTAGTCGGCTGGGGGTTTCACAGTGAGTAAACAGCATCGCGGCAAAATAGAGGAAGTGGCTGAGACTTTAACTGGAATTGTACGGCTGAAATAATCTAAAACCAGCCAGGATGTACAAAACACTTATGATTTTGCCTCAGGTTTGTTATCACAACCATTTCATGAGACTCACCAATAAGATCAAATTCTTCTTTACGGGTCTTATCTGCCCTAACTCCCCCAGCAACCACAGAGGGGATATCTGGTCCACATTGTGGAACACATTATAGTGAGCACCAGATAACCCAGAAGAGGACGGAGACCTTCATTTGGTTCTCAGTTCTGCCACCTGCTTATTATGAGTTGATGGCCATGTGACTAAGAGCATGAATGTTGCTGTCAGAGAGTCCTGGGTTCAAATCCTAACTTGGCCACTTCCTCCTGGGCAAGTTGCTTACCTCCGAGTGCCATTTTTCTCATCTGATTAATGTAAATCCTCATGGGATTTTAAAGAAAAGATTAAGTTTTAGAAACTGTGAAAAACACTTAGCATGGTGGCACACACACAGCAGGAGCTCAATAAATGGGATTTGTTATCATGAATGAAAATAATATATTTTCTGTATCAACTGGGGTTAGTATTATTATTCTAATTCAGTATGATGCTTGAGGAAATTGTAAATTCTTTCTTAAGAGGCTCATAAACAGGCTCTTTCTTAAGAGGCAACATGGTGACCCATCTTTCCTCCTCTGGGAATCTGAAACCTCTAAGTAGAAGAGAAGTCAAAGAGTTTGCAGGGATTCCAAAAACTGGTCTGTTGCTTCCAAAACAGCTTTCTAAAAATGCATACAACTGGGAATCACTGTCCAGAGAGTCTAACACAAAAGCAGACCAAGGAATCTCCATTTCAAAGATCTGCTAAGTGATTCTGACACACAACTAAGGACTGAAAACCACTGGTTGAGAATGTTCTTCCAAGGATTGCCAATGATGCCACATGAAGGACAATAGGCCATGTTAAGAAACGATGTAAACCCAGAAATGGACAGTGGTAAAGATGGCAGACAGTGAATGGGAGGCTGGCAAGATTCAGGAGAGGATGGAGATGGAAGACAGGTAGCTGGATGGTGATCTGAGAAGTAAGCACCATCTGTCAGCTAGCCCGTTCAAGGTGCCAGAGATTCTGGAGAGTTGGCAGAGCAGGATCAGCCAGACCAATCAGAGGGTTATTGTAAACTGAGGCTCATGAGATCAATTGTGCACAAACTTCCTCCAGAAACTAAAGGCCTTTAGAGGATGGCATTTTTGGATTCTCTTACTCAGCTAGCTTAGTCTGAAAGGGCCTCTATCCCTTTATTAATGACAGTCATATATAGGCCCCAAAAGAGAGGGGGTAAAAAACCATGCCATTGCAGAAGGTGAGACAAGAGAGAAATCAACAGACTTGCTACTTTTTTGGTTTAGGAGAAGGAATCATTAAGCTTCTTTTACTTACACCTAAGACAACTTTCCCCCATCCACATCCTGATAGTTAGAAATCACGCTATCAAACAGACTTCTCCGCATACCCACACTGTGAATTGCCCTTGGCAATTTTGCAGAGCCAAGTGCTAGGTTCAATAGTATCTATTCAATATTTAGAATGTATTCATTGAGTGGAGCGTACATATTGAGGTGGTGCTTATTTCTTTGTACACTAAAGGCTACTTTTGTGGGATAGTTCTGTTTTCTACATAGCACATAGTGGATATCTTGTGTTGTTTGAAGCTAAGACTACACAGGGCCACTTGATCAACTGTGTTTTAAGAATTAATCAGTGGTTATTATCTCGTGCTGTACACAACCTGAGCCTGTATCTGTGCTCAAAGCCTGACCTGACCACTTACTATGTGGCTTTTGGTATGTCCCAGAGCTTTAACTCTAGTTGAACATCTGAACTACCATGAAATTCTATTTTACTTATATTCAGAGTGAGGGCTCATACTTTCCGTGTCAATGGGTTGTGTCAAAATTGTTTGGTGGACTAACATATCCCACACCATCCAACTGACTTCATCTTCATCACCACCACCCTAACATAAGCCATCATCTCTCACTATCTCTCATCTAAACTACAATAGCCATTAAACTGGTCACTCACTATGCACTTGTGTCCCCTCTCAAAATCTGATAGTCATATACCAGGCAGAGTCATCTTTTCTAAATGCAGAGCTGATTATGTCAACTTACTTTCCCTCCTTCTAGAGCCTGTGCTTTAAAAGCTTCCCATAGTTTTCAAAGACAAAACTCCTTACTATGGCCTTCAATACCCCGCAGGGTTCCTGTGCCTACCTCTCCCTCAAATTTCCTCCTGCATCCTGATTTTCCTAACAATCTGAGCATCAGCTACTTTTAAGATTTTAGTTCCTGCTAATTGCGGCCATGATTTAGGGTGTAGATACAGTTTCATGCTCATTCCTAACACTGGGCATTTGCACATGTTATTCCTTGTGTCTTTCATTTTTAGTAGTTACCATATTGTACTGTTATGTGCTTATTTTTATGATAATTTGGATGACATCTGTATTCCCAACTAGAATGTAAGTTTCACACATGTCAAGACTGTTTCTCTACCTCTGGGACCTAGCACAGTGCCTGGTACCTAATATATAGTCCATAAATACTTGCTAAGTGAACAAATGAAGACTCCATATATAATCAACACCCATTTCCTTGTTAATCTTTCTCCTCCAACTTGCTACAACTTCAGCACATACCTAAGCAACCAGTGCTTGCAGGGAGGTCCATAGTCCACACCCATCTGGACAGATCCTCTGTGGGCATAATTCCATCTTCCAGACCTCCCTGGCCTCAAATGAGAATGTACTCATTTGATGCCCTATCTCCTTAATATTCTAGTCTTGAAGAATCAGAGTAACTCTTCAAGAGTAATGCTTAACCTGTATCCAAGCTTCCAGAGATCATGTCTTAAATAAATTCTCTTTTTATGTGAGCTGGACTTCCTATGAAATGGAGGGTGGTGGGAAGGCATGGGGTGGGGCTGTGTCATAGAACCTATCAGAAGCTATGGATCCTTTCTCTGTGTGGATCTTCAAACACACACAGACACACACAATTTTATATACACTTTTAGGGGATCATAGGGGATCTCTACCCATGGAGAACTGAGCTATTGGGGAATTTAATTTTAGGCTATGTTGTTGCTAAACCAGAAACCTGGCTTTGTATATTCATAATTATTGAAGTTGGGAGATGGGGACAAGGGAGTTCAATATACTATTATCTCTACTTTGTATATGTTTGAAATTTTCCATTATAAAGAGTTAAAAAGCTAAAGTGTCAGTCCAGCTTTTTTTTAAAAGAGAAGAAAACAGAAGCATGATTTTTATAAAGAAACATTTGACACCTCAAGACTTCTTTGAGTGGGAAATCGATCTTCCCATTTACCCAGGCTTCAAAGTTTAGCATCAACTTTAAATCCTCCATCTCTCTTGGCCCCTCAGTTAATCAGCTGCCAAATCTCGCTAATTCTATCTCGGTAGCTCTTGCACTGCCTCTCACCTCTCCATCCTCCCTGACACTGCGATTGTTCTACATTTCATTATGTCTCACCAAATCCACTGTAGAAAAATCTACTACCCTTGGATGCCAAACTTCCCTCCCAAACCTTTCACTGATCCCTCTCACTGAAAGTGACCTTTTTCCTCCTCTGGACATCATGAAGCTGACCTCAGTCTTCCTCCAAGTATATCAATTCATGTTCAAAGTCTGTGTGTACATACCTTTACGGTACTTAACCTAGTTTGAGTTACAGACCTTTTGAGAAACTGATGAACATTACAAACTCTCTTCCCATGTCACCTGCCACTCCCCCAGAAAAATGCATGTAATATCCCAATCCAAACACACATTTACTTTTGTTTACAATTCTAAGAGCTCTATGCATCCCCGCCCCCCCACAAAGATTCTCCAGTTTTCAGATGCAGAGCACCCCACACCCCACCCCAGGTAATAAGCGCTCTAATTAGAGATATTTCAGGGTCACACAATGCCTTACTCACAGGCTCAGATTGTGAGTGGCTCCATACCAACATTCTCTTTATATATCAACCCTCTTACTTTTACATTTCTTCCCCCTTGAAGCAAAAATGAAGTATTTATCTAATCTGGATTGGCAGCCAATGAATTTTCGAGATGACCACAAAAGGAACAAAGAAATGAGTCACACAAAGGCAGCAACTTCTCTTGTTTCTCTTCTTTCCCAACCCCTTAAAACCCCATCTGAAAGTGATCACTCCTTTCTTCTGGACTGCATTGGACTGAACACTTTTCCCCCCAGATCACACTAAGTTGATCCTATGAAATCACTGTTAATCTACTATTTCTGACCTACGAAAATGGCAATATCGTACGGTCCAAACTGATTCTCATTTTTTTAAGAAATCTCTTTACTGGAGTGTGAGATTTTGAGGTCAGGCATGGCTGTTCTCCCCACCCCAGATCCTGCATACAGTTGGTGCTCAGTGAGTATTTATAGAATGAATGATGTCTACTTATTAAGATGTCTCAAATTAAAATAAGACCTTTCACTTAAGGAGATGTTGGTGAATGGAATTTGAGCAAGGGTGTTTGACAACCCTTGACCCTTTTGGGAACCCCTTCATTGGAAAGATGTTTTAAAAGATTTTATGAAAAACGTCAACAAAATATGCACCTGCCACTTTTAGGTAATATAATGAAGACCCTGCTGGAGAAAGCAAAGAGGTGTTCCCTGCTGAGAAAATTGCATGCTTTACCACACAAATAATCCAACTCTGTATAAACTAGAGACAAGGAAGCACAAACAGCAGCCAAAATTCCTCCCCTGTCCTTTGAATAGAAGTTCACACTTTCAGAGGCTTCTGAAATAAACTTTTAGCAGCTACTGAAGCAAAGGTATCTTGACTGGTATTTCTATCTTTAAAAAAGAACACCTACTAAGGAGCAGTACTTCCATGAAGAACGTGAACCCTTTGTGAACCTAGCAGAGACCTGGTTGAATGTGCCCACATAAAAATTACCTAAAATTTTACAAAACACAAAATACATGGCTTTATTTCGGGGGGGGGGGAGGGAAGAGTGGACTTTGCAAGAAGACAATATATCTTTACAAAGAAATTTATACACATGGCAAATTTTGCTTTTTAGCACACTGGAGGAAGTGGTGTTTGCAAGGAGAAACAGTATTTGCTCCTAGAATCAATGACCCGAACCACTTTTAAAAATTCAAGATTAAAGTATTTTAAAATTTTGTTTCTTCACTGACAAAATGATGAAGAATATTCTCCCCAGTACTACATTACAGATTTGGGTGTTGTACTAAAAAGACTGATTTCATGAACCACAAGATATACCATACTTTTAATTGGCACAAAATTTGTATTCAGCAAAATGAACAAATCTTAAGTGGACAAGTCAATGATGCTTGATAAAGTTATGCACACAGGTAACCACCACCCTAATCAAGAGAGAGAGCATTTCCATCATCTCAGAAAGTGCTCTTGTGCCTCCTTCTAGTTATATTTCTACCCCACTTTAAAAAGAGCTGTTTTGATTTCTATCAGCATAGATTAGTTTTGCCAGTTCTAGAACTTCATAAAGTGAGTCATATAGTATTTATTCTTTTGTGTCTGGCTTCTTTTGGTCAACGCAGTGTTTGTGAGATTCACTAAGTCGTTCCATGCATTAATTATTCTTTTTTATTGCTGAGCAGTATTCCACTGTATGATTACTCCACAATTTGTTCATTCGTTCATCAACTGATGGCCATTTGGGTTGATTACACATTTGACTATTATGAATATTATTTTCTTAGTGATTTCTCTGAGAATTACAGTGAACGATTTACAATAATCTAGTTAGGATTACTACCAACTTGATTTCGATAGGATATAAAAACTTTGCTCCTATATAGCTCTCTCTTCCCCTTTATTGTTATTACAAATTACATTTTTTAACTTCTGTGTCCATCAGTGTAGATTTATAATGACTGTTTTACATGGCTGTCTTTTAAATAAGAAAAAGGAGTAAAAGTTTTTAAAAATTATTAATACTGACTTTTATATTAACCTGTGTAGTTTAGCTTTACCAGTGTTCTTTATTTCTTCATGTAGATTCAAGTTACTCCCTAGTGTCCTCTTATTGTAGACTGAATGAGTCCCTTTAGCATGTCTTTGAGGGTATGTCTACTAGTGACAAACTCGCTTAGGTTTTCTGGTTTATCTTTACGAAGAGAGTTTTACTGGATGAGAATGCTTAGTTAACAATTGTGATTTTTTCTTTCAGCACTTTGAATATGTCATTCTACTGTTTCTGGCCTTAATAGTTTCTGATGAGAATTTACCTGTTAATCTCATTCAGGAACACTTGTACATGATGAGTTGTTTTTTTCTTGCTGCTTTCAAAATTCTCTCTAAGGTTTTGGCTTTTGACAGTTTTATTATAATGTGTTTACTGTGGATATTGTTAGGTTTATCCTACTTGGAGTTCATTGACCTTTTTGGATGTGTAGATTGATGTTTTTCATCAAATTGGGGAAGTTTTCAGCCATTATTTCTTCAAATATTCTTTCTGCCCCTTTCTTTCTCTCCTTCTGGGCCTCCCATTATGCATATGTTGGTATGGTTGGTGTTGTCCTACAGTTGTCTTAGGCTCTTTTTATTTCATTTTTCTTCATTTTTTTTTCCTTTTGGTTCCTCAGACTAGATAACCTCAATTGAACTCATATGTCAGGTTACATTTTCTCGTGAGTGCCTCTAGTGAATTTTTCATTTCAGTTATTGTACAATTTAACCCCAGAATTTCTATATGTTTCTCTTTATAATTTCTATCTCTTGACTGAGATTCTCTATTTCATGAGATATTGTTCTCAGAGTTTCCTTCAGATGTTTTGTATGTGATTTCCTTTAGCTCTATAAACATATTTAAAATAGTTAAAGCCTTTGTGTAGTAAGTCCTATATCTAGGCTTCCTCAAGGACAGTTTCTATTGATTGCCCTTTCCCCTATGTATTGGCTATACTTTCTTGTTTCTTTGCATGCCTCATAATTTTTTGTTGTTGAAAACTGGACATTTTGAAAATTATAATGTGGCAACTCCAGAAATTAGATTCCTCCCTCCCCAGGGATTGTTGGTGCTGCTTGTTGTAGTAGTAATTTTTTGTTTGTTTGCTAGGGACTTTTCTGAACTAATTCTGTAAAGTGTGTATTCTTTGTTGTACATGGCCACTGAAGTCTCTGTTCCTTCAGGTTAGTGGTCAACCAGTGATTGTACAGAAATTTCTTTAAGGGTTGGAACTAAAAAAAAATCTCCTAGTCTTTGCAGATGGGCACTGTGTGTGTGTATGTTTTGGAATATGCCCTCAACACTCAGCCAGGCAATTTACAACTCTGCCTTATCTTTCACTTCCTGTTTGTACAGAGCCTGAAAGTCAGACAGAGGGGAGAGCTGAGGGCTTTCTCAGGTCTTTTATGAGCATATACACAGCCCTTTGTGGATTTGTTTATTTCTCCCTTTAGTTATGTCAGCTTTAGCTGAAGCAATATTTTTAGCTACAAAAACAAATTTAGTTGTCATGTCTTTCCTATATAGTAACACTTTTATAGTATGAAATTTCCCTCTTTATCTCAAATTATACTTGTTAGTCTAATAATAACAAAGACATACAAGCTTTCTTATGTTTATTGTTTGTACCATATAACTTTTTCTATACTTTTATTTCCAACCTCTCTGTGTCATAATATCAAAACACAATGCCTGTAATAGCATAGATAAAGTCACTTTAAAAAAACAGTCTGGGCTTCCCTGGTGGCGCAGTGGTTGAGAGTCCGCCTGCCGATGCAGGGGACACGGGTTCGTGCCCCGGTCCGGGAAGATCCCACATGACGCGGAGCGGCTGGGCCCGTGAGTCGTGGCCGCTGAGCCTGCGCGTCCGGAGCCTGTGCTCCGCACCGGGAGAGGCCACAACAGTGAGAGGCCCGAGTACCGAAAACAAAAAAACAAAAAAAACCAGTCGGTAAATCTTGGCCTTTCAGTCGGAGAGATTAGCTTACTTACATGTAAAATAGTTTATTGATATGGTTGGGTTTAAGTCTACTATTTTGCTTCTCAATTTGCTTTCTACCATTCCCATTTGAGTTTTTTGTTTCTTTATTTCTCCTTTCCTGTCTTCTTTTGGGTTAATTAATTTTTTTTAAGTTTTCCATTTAAGTTCCTCTTATAGCTTTTAACTTTGACTTTTTGTATTATTTTTAGTGTGTACTTTAGGAATTACAACATATATCCTTAATATTTTAAAGTCTACTTAGAGTTAATAATATAAAAAGAGTAATTTTCAAGATGTTCTATGTACTTTGTTTTTGGGAAATTTGATTACCTAGAACCTTGGGTTTTTTTGTTTTATGTATTTATACTTCTTGGGGGTTCACTAAGCTTCTTAAGCTTCTTAGATTAGTATACTGATGCTTTTCATCACATTTGGAAAATTTTCAGGATTTTGACTTCAAATGCTTTTTTTGCTCCATTCTATCTCTCCTCTCCTTCTGGGAATCCAAATACATGTATGTTAGATGGCACAGTTTTATTTTCTTGAGGTATTAGATCAGGAATAGGCAAACTATTGCTTCCTGGACAAATCTGGCCTGTTTTTATAGGGCCCTCTAGCTAAAAATGGGAACTGAGAATGGTTTTTGTATTTGTAAAAGTTTATATAAAGCAAAAAGGAAAACAAAGAGGACTATGCAACAGAGACTGTATTATAAAGTCATAATTATTTACTGCACTATCTGGTCCTTTACAAAAAAACATTTCTATCTCTTGTGTTAGGGATGGAGTTTGTGGTTGCTATAGTGATTGGAATTTGAGGGGGGCAATCTTTTTTTTTTTTTAACATCTTTATTGGAGTATAATTGCTTTACAATGGTGTGTTAGTTTCTGCTTTATAACAAAGTGAATCGGTTATACATATACATATGTTCCCATATCTCTTCCCTCTATGCGTCTCCCTCCCTCCCACCCTCCCTATCCCACCTGTCTAAGTGGTCACAAAGCACCGAGCTGATCTCCCCGTGCTGTGCAGCTGCTTCCCACTAGCTATCTATTTTATGTTTGGTAGTGTGTATATGTCCATGCCACTCGCTCGTTTTCTCACAGCTTACCATTCCCCCTCCCCATATCTTCAAGTCCATTGTCTAGTAGGTCTGTGTCTTTATTCCCATCTTACCCCAAGGTTCTTCATGACTTTTTTGTTTTTTTTCTTAGATTCCATATATATGTGTTAGCATATGGTACTTGTTTTTCCCTTTCTGACTTACTTCACTCTGTATGACAGAATCTAGGTCTATCCACCTCACTACAAATAACTCAATTTTGTTTCTTTTTATGGCTGAGCAATATTCCATTGTATATATGTGCCACATCTTCTTTATCCATTCATCTGTTGATGGACACTTAGGTTGCTTCCACATCCTGGCTATTGTAAATAGAGCTGCAATGAACATTTTGGTACATGACGCTTTTTGAATTATGGTTTTCTCAGGGTACATGCCCAGTAGTGGGATTGCTGGGTCGTATGGTAATTCTATTTTTAGTTTTTAAGGAACCTCCATACTGTTCTCCATACTGGCTGTATCAATTTACATTCCCACCAACAGTGAAGGAGGGTCCCCTTTTCTCCACACCCTCTCCAACATTTATTATTGGCCATTCTGACCGGTGTGAGATGATATCTCATTGTAGTTTTGATTTGCATTTCTCTAATGATTAATGATGTTGAGCATTCTTTCATGTGTTTGTTGGCAATCTGTATATCTTCTTTGGAGAAATGTCTATTTAGGTCTTCTGCCCACTTTTGGATTGGGTTGTTTGTTTTTTTGTTATTGAGCTGCACGAGCTGCTTGTAAATTTTGGAGATGAATCCTTTGTCAGATGCTTCATTTGCAAATATTTTCTCTCATTCTGAGGGTTGTCTTTTAATCTTGTTTATGGTTTCCTTTGCTGTGCAAAAGCTTTGAAGTTTCATTATATCCCATTTGTTTATTTTTGTTTTTATTTCCATTTCTCTAGGAGGTGGGTCAAAAAGGATCTTGCTGTGATTTTTGCCATAGAGTGTTCTGCCTATGTTTTCCTCTAAGAGTTTGATAGTGTCTGGCCTTACATTTAGGACTTTAATCCATTTTGAGTTTATTTTTGTGTATGGTGTTAGGGAGTGTTCTAATTTCACAATTTTACATGTACCTGTCCAGTTTTCCCAGCACCATGTATTGAAGAGGCTATCTTTTCTCCACTGTATATTCTTGCCTCCTTTATCAAAGATAAGGTGACCATATGCGCATGGGTTTATCTCTGGGCTTTCTATCCTGTTCCATTGATCTATCTTTCTGTTTTTGTGCCAGTACCATACTGTTTTGATCACTGTAGCTTTGTAGTATAGTCAGAAGTCAGGGAGCCTGATTCCTCCAGCTCCATTTTTCGTTCTCAAGATTGCTTTGGCTATTCGGGGCCTTTTGTGTTTCCATACACTTTGTGAAATTTTTTGTTCTAGTTCGGTGAAAACTGCCAGTGGTAGTTTGACAGGGATTGCATTGAATCTGTAGATTGCTTTGTGTAATAGAGTTATTTTCACAATGTTAATTCTTCCAATCCAAGAACATGGTATATCTCTCCATCTATTTGTATCATCTTTAATTTCTTTCATCAGTGTCATAATTTTCTGCATATAGGTCTTTTGTCTCCTTCGGTAGGTTTATTCCTAGATATTTCATTCTTTTTGCTGCAATGGTAAATGGGAGTGTTTTCTTAATTTCACTTTCAGATTTTTCATCATGAGTGCATAGAAATGCCAGAGATTTCTGTGCATTAATTTTGTATCCTGCTACTTTACCAAATTCATTGATTAGCTCTAGTAGTTTTCTGGTATCATCTTTAGGATTCTCTATGTATAATATCATGTCATCTGCAAACAGTGACAGCTTTACTTCTTTTCTGATTTGGTTTACTTTTATTTCTTTTTATTCTCTGATTGCTGTGCCTAAAACTTGCAAAACTATGTTGAATAATAGTGGTGAGAGTGGGCAAACTTGTCTTGTTCCTGATCTTAGTGGAAATGGTTTCAGCTTTTCATCACTGAGGACGATGTTGGCTGTGGGGTTGCCATATATGGCCTTTATTATGCTGAGGAAAGTTCCCTCTATGCCTACTTTCTGCCGGGTTTTTGTCATAAATGGGTCTTGAATTCTGTCGAAAGCTTTCTCTGCATCTATTGAGATGATCATATGGTTTTTCTCCTTCAATTTGTTAATATGGTGTATCATGTTGATTGATTTGTGTGTATTGAAGAATCCTTGCATTCCTGGGATAAACCCCACTTGATCGTGGTGTATGATCCTTTCAATGTGCTGTTGGATTCTGTTTGCTAGTATTTTGTTGAGGATTTTTGCATCTATGTTCATCAGTGATATTGGCCTGTAGTTTTCTTCCTTTGTGACATCTTTGTCTGGTTTTGGTATCCGGGTGATGGTGGCCTCGTAGAATGAGTTTGGGAGTGTTCCTCCCTCTGCTATATTTTGGAAGAGTTTGAGAAGGATAGGTGTTAGCTCTTCTCTAAATGTTTGATAAAATTCGCCTGTGAAGCCATCTGGTCCTGGGCTTTTGTTTGTTGGAAGATTTGTCATCACAGTTTCAATTTCAGTGCTTGTGATTGTTCTGTTCATATTTTCTATTTCTTCCTGGTTCCGTCTCGGCAGGTTGTGCATTTCTGAGAACTTGTCCATTTCTTCCAGGTTGTCCATTTTATTGGCCTAGAGTTGCTTGTAGTAATCTCTCATGATCCTTTGTATTTCTGCAGTGTCCGTTGTTACTTCTCCTTTTCCATTTCTAATTCTATTGATTTGAGTCTTCTCCCTTTTTTCTTGATGAGTCTGGCTAATGGTTTCTCAATTTTGTTTACCTTCTCAAAGAACCAGCTTTTAGTTTTCTTGATCTTTGCTATCATTTCCTTCATTTCTTTTTCAGTTATTTCTGATCTGATCTTTATGATTTCTTTCCTTCTGCTACCTCTGGGTTTTTTTCTTTTTCTTCCTCTAATTGCTTTAGGTGCAAGGTTAGGTTGTTTATTTGAGATGTTTCTTGTTTCTTAAGGTAGGATTGTATTGCTATAAACTTCCCTCTTAGAACTGCTTTTGTTGCATCCCATAGGATTTGGGTCGTCGTGTCTCCATTGTTACTTGTTTCTAGGTATTTCTAAATTTCCTTTTTCATTTCTTCAGTGATCTCTTGGTTACTAGTAGTGTATTCTTTAGCCTCCATGTGTTTGTATTTTTTTACATATCTTTTCCTGTAATTGATATCTAGTCTCATAGCGTTGTGGTCGGAAAAGATACTTGATACGATTTCAACTTTCTTAAATTTACCAAGGGTTGATTTGTGACCCAATATATGATCTATCTGGGAGAATGTTCCATGAGCACTTGAGAAAAATGTGTATTCTGTTGTTTTTGGATGGAATGTCCTATAAATATCAATTAAGTCCATCTTGTTTAATGTACCATTTAAAGGTTGTGTTTCCTTATTTATTTTCATTTTGGATGATCTCTCCATTGGTGAAAGTGGGGTGTTAAATTCCCCTAGTATGATTGTGTTATTGTTGATTTCCCCTTTTATGGCTGTTAACATTCACCTTATGTATTGAGGTGCTGCTATGTTGGGTGCATAAATATTTACAATTGTTATATCTTCTTCGTGGATCGATCCCTTGATCATTATGTAGTGTCCTTCTTTGTCTCTTCTAATAGTCTTTATTTTAAAGTCTATTTTGTCTGATATGAGAATTGCTACTCC
>NW_006783121.1:1433777-1446683 GCF_000442215.2 Lipotes vexillifer | reverse complement strand
GTTTAATGTTGTCCCAGAGGTCTCTGAGACTGTCCTCAATTCTTTTCATTCTTTATTCTTTATTCTGTCCTGCAGTAATTATTTCCACTATTTTATCTTCCAGGTCACTTATCCATTCTTCTGCCTCAGTTATTCTGCTATTGATTTCTTCTAGAGTACTTTTAATTTCATTTTTTATGTTGTTCATCATTGCTTATTTCCTCTTTAGTTCTTCTGGGTCCTTGTTAAATGTTTCTTGCATTTTCTCTATTCTATTTCCAAGATTTGGGATCATCTTTACTGTCATTATTCTGAATTCTTTTTCGGGTAAAAGAATATTACCCGAAAAGAATATCGGGTAAACTGCCTATTTCCTCTTCATTTGTTAGCTCTAGTGGGTTTTTACCTTTCTCCTTCTTCTGCTGTGTGTTTTTCTGTCTTTTCATTTTGCTTATCTTACTGTGTTTGGGGTCTCCTTTTTGCAGGCTGCAGGTTCGTAGTTTCTGTTGTTTTTGGTGTTTGTCCCCAGTGGCTAAGGTTGGTTCAGTGGGTTTTGTAGGCTTCCTGGTGGAGGGGACTAGTGCCTGTGTTCTGGTGGATGAGGGTGGATCTTGTCTTTCTCGTGGGCAGGTCGTCGTCTGGTGGTTTGTTTTCGGGTGTCTGTGGCCTTATTATGATTTTAGGCAGCCTCTCTGGTAATGGATGTGCCTGTGTTCCTGTCTTGCTAGTTGTTTGGCATGGGGTGTCCAGCACTGTAGCTTGCTGGTCGTTGAGTGAAGCTGGGTCTTGGTGTTGAGATGGAGATCTCTGGGAGATTTTCATCGTTTGATATTACGTGGAGCTGGGAGGTCTCTTGTGGACCAGTGTCCTGAAGTTGGCTCTCCCACCTCAGAGGCACAGCACTGACTCCTGGCTGGAGCACCAAGAGCCTTTCATCCACACGGCTCAGAATAAAAGGGAGGAAAAAAAAGAAAGAAAGAAAGAAAGAAAGAAAGAAAGAAAGAAAGAAAGAAAGAAAGAAAGAAAGAAAGAGGATAAAATAAAATAAAATAATATAAAGTTATTAAAATAAAAAATAATTTTATGAAAAAAAATTTAAAAAGTAAAAACAAAAAAAAAAAACAAAAAAGAAGGATGGAGAGAACCCTAGGACAAATGGTGAAAGCAACACTATACAGACAAAATCTCACTCAGAAGCATACACATACACACTCACAAAAAGAGGAAAAGGGGAAAAAATAATATATCTTGCTCCGCAAGTCCCCCTCCTCAATTTGGGATGATTCGTTGTCTATTCATGTATTCCACAGATGCAGGGTGCATCAAGTTGATTGTGGAGATTTAATCCGCTGCTTCTGAGGCTGCTGGGAGAAATTTCCCTTTCTGTTCTTTTTCACACAGCTCTCGGGGTTCAGCTTTGGATTTGGCCCCGCCTCTGCATGTAGCTTGCCTGAGGGCGTCTGTTCTTCACTCAGACAGGACAGGGTTAAAGGAGCCGCTGATTTGGGGGCTCTGGCTCACTCAGGCCAGGGGCAGGGAGGGGTACGGATGCAGGGCAAGCCTGCGGCGGCAGAGGCCAGCATGACATTGCAACAGCCTGATGCGCGCCGTGTGTTCTCCCAGGGAAGTAGTCCCTGGATCACGGGACCCTGGCAGTGGGGGGCTGTACAGGCTCCTGGGAGGGGAGGTGTGGATAGTGACATGTGCTTGCACACAGGCTTCTTGGTGGCAGCAGCAGCAGACTTAGCGTCTCATGCCCATCTCTGGGGTCTGTGCTGATAGCCGTGGCTCGCGCCCATCTCTGGAGCTCCTTTAAGCAGCGCTCTTAATTCCTTCTCCTCGCGCACCAGGAAACAAAGAGGGAAGAAAAAGTGTCTTTCCTCTTCCGCAGGTCCAGACTTTTTCTTGGACTCCCTCCTGGCTAGCCATGTCACACTAGCAAGGGGGGCAATCTTGAAAAGAGGAAACCATACATGGGTGGAGCTTGCAAATCTGCTTATCAACTCCCCTCTGCCTCCATGATGCTCAGGCTGGGAATTGGTCTCAGGGGTAAAGATGTATGAAGGTGGTCCCCAAACAGTATGATTTCCTTTCTTCAAGGGTCAAAAAACACTACAATTTCTGAAGGCTTTGTTTACTCTCCAGTTCCTTCAAATAGCAGTTATTTTTATGTTTTCTTTTCCAGAGTTTATAATTGTTATGTATGGGAGTCTTAGTTGATATAAGCCAGTCTTCCATCACCAGAACTCACCAGACTGATGTTTAATAGCATACAAATTATAATAAAGTAATGATCAAATGGGAAAATTGATGGACATTAACACTTAACACTCAGTTTGTTTACCCAGGTGTTTTATTATAGATTCTGGGCTACACCTTCTCACCTTACCAAAGGGAGCATCTTCTAATTTGCACAAGTGTCTATGTAGTAAAACTATAAAAATCATCAGGATAAGGCTATGCCCCAAATATTCATATTTAGTAATTCTACCTCCAAGTCATAGAATCAGAAAGTTCGAATGGATCTCAGAAGATACACCCAATATAGAAATCTACCTCACAACATCCCAGATAGGAGGGCATTCAGACACTGATTAAACTCCAAGAATTAAAAGCATTACACTTTTTATATTTTCTATAATATATCAATGTCCTTTGATTCCAAATACTTCTTCCACATTACAGAGGTGGCTTATGTAATTAGACTCAAGATTTAACAACTGCTGACTTGTGAATCAAAGCCAGTCTTTTCCCACCTCTGTTGGAATTAGGTTAGTTCTCACCCATGGACTATGGAAACAGCTTTAAAAAAAAGTGAATGGTGCCCAGAAACTCATGTACATGTTTGAGGGCTGTTCTAAGTTCCTAGCTAAATCCCTCCATGTAATCTTTACTTTTTTAAATTAAAAAAAAATTATTTATTTATTTATTTATTTATTTATTTTTATTTTTGGCTGCATCGGGTCTTAGTTGCAGCACCAGGATCTTTCATTGTGGCACATGGGCTTCTCTCTAGTTGTGGTGCGTGTGCTCCAGAGTGCACAGGCACAGTAGTTGCAGCACATGGGCTCTCTGATTGTGACATGGGGGCTCCAGAGCATGTGGGCTCTGTAGCTGTGGCGTGTGGGCTCTCTAGTTGTGTCATGTGGGCTCAGTAGTTGCAACACGTGGCCTTAGTTGTCCCACGTGGGATGTTAGTTCCCTGACCAGGGTCGGACCCACATCCCCTGCATTGGAAGGTGGATTCTTAACCACCTTCCATGTAATCTTTAGACTGAGGAAGCAACTCACACTGGATGCCCAGGGAAGGCAACAGAAGCATTGTTTTTCTGATGTACCTTTCTCCAGTTTAACAATCGGCTGAAGCACTCGTGATATGTGGGAAGCCAGAGATATCCACTTATAAAGACATTCTACAATAGACATACCAATTAAGGTGTGGCAAATGCACTCTTCAAAGACGTTTGCAAGATAGCTCTGATCTTCCTTTTCAGCCAACTGAGTTTGTAATACACGAAAGAGATTCAAATTAAAATAAGTATTTCCAACATGAATTGGTCCTTTCAATGGAAACCTTTTAACCACTTGACAAGATGCAGGCCATGAACTTTATTTATCCTGCATTTCTATCTACCTACTGCTACCCATATAATTTAATGGGGGAAAATGGCCATAAAGTAATAATTTGTGGCCATAATTTCATGTACAGGTTCATGCTGTTGCTCTGGTATTATAATTTTACAGATAAATAAACACTACATCTTAATATTTGTTCTCTAATTTCATTGCAAGATATAGGGAAGTCATTAGTCATATGAAGATTTACAGCTTGAAAATATAGTTTCCAGCTAAGGCAGTTTATCACCCATAAGAAATATAAGGAAGCATATGAACTATTTTTATCTGTGTTAATTACCATGCTATCTTATTTCCACTTTCCACTTAATGTACTTCAAAGATTTGCTTTGCTTGTCCACAATCTCACTCTATTTTCTGTATCTACAAATATCTCAGGGATATTCAGGCCCTATATTCCTCAAGTGAGAAATTCAAAGATAAGAGAGTCTAGTCTTTGGTTAAAAAGAAAACACCTAACTCATATTTTTGAGGTGGGGGAGATAGAATTCAATCATAGATCTTAGATTTAAAATACCTTAAATGTACCATTTCTAGGTTATATACCAGGTAAACTTTTATGCTTCTTAAGTTTCTCTTCTTTCCAAAAGGTGTGTGTGTGTGTGTGTGTGTGTGTGTGTGTGTGTGTGTGTGTGTGAGAGAGAGAGAGAGAGAGAGAGAGAGAGAGAGGGAGAGAGAGAAAGAGAAACAGAGAGTGCTAGCAAGAGAGGTTTTTGTGTCTTGCTAAATACCATATTTTAGGTATAAATGCTAAAACCATAAATGTCTCTTATAAATTATTTTTCTAAAGTGGGAGGAAATCAGATTGACTTGAAGTTGTATGTGCATGTAAGTGTGTGTGTCAGGGCCAGATCAAATAGGTATTTGAACCATTTCTTTTATAAGTGCCATCCGCAAAACTCATATGATGCTTTGCAAATGAAAGAGAACAAATTAACACTCCTGCTCTTCAAGAATCAAACCACTCCTCATAGCACTACTTTAACAAGCCTTTGTTTGCATTTCAAGGTGGGAGGTGGGGGAAGGGAGTAGGTTCCCGATCCCAATGGCCACCACCAAAAGAAATAAAATTATTTTAACAATTACCAAAATACTGCATCTTCTTAAATTTGTTCTCAATGCTCAGTTTCACACTGACTTGGCTCCACTGCTAGAACTTTGTAAGATTCATTCTCACCATTTGCTTTGTGAATGAAGTTCATGGAGCAGCAGTGAAGACAATTTTCTTGGGGTTCAGTGGGACTGTTGACCCCAACTGTTAGAATATTGGAGATTCTCTCCAGTCACACACACTGACCGTCCTCCAACACACATACGCACTCTGGGAATTAGAAAGAGAAGGATTATGTGTGAGAATGGTGTCATTTACTACCAAGTTTCCCTAACTTTATAGAAATAGTTACTTCCTAAGCAGCTCCTGTAAGATTTCAGGCCCAGAGATCGACCAAGTGGGCTAATTATTAGTTGCCTACATACTGATTCAAAGTTCTGCCAATTCTCAAAGGAATATGTGCAGAGAATTGACAAGAAACGTCAAAACTCCATTAAATGCATTATTAATGGCAACTAAACCTTCTATGCTTATAGGAATGCACCCCAAATATTAGTCAGTGTTGACTGGAGAAAAATGCACAACCTAAAAGTTGAGAATTATGTTTTTTCTGGCGGGCTTTATAAAGATTTAAGCCTGGGAGACAGCCTCTCAGGTAGCTCTGAGGGACTGCTCCAAAGAGCTAAGGGAGAAGAAGGGATATATAAGAGTTTTTGCAACAAAAACCAGGTAGTCAGAACATCAAATGATTACTATTAATTAAAGAAAACCAGACATCTCAAGTTAATGAATTTAGCGCTTTTCTGTGTATGGGAAGATGCAAGAGCCTGTGCTCATTGAAATCAATCTTTTCATATGCACTTTAACTATCTAAGGCCAGTATCCCGCTTTTCTCCATCCTGAATCCCCTCTGGGTGCACAGTTAGGGGTGACTGCAGTGTCTGAGGGCTTGATGGCTGCGACATCCTTTGTTTACTGATATGGCAGGTGACAGTCTTTGTCCACAGTGCCTCATACATTTGATCAATGTTTAGGAGGCATTTTTGACATTCCTCATCCACATCACCCAGAAAATCACCAGTTGTTGAACATTATCTGAATGTTCTAGTCTATACTTACCATGTTGGGTATAAGCTAAACACTCTTGTCTGCCTAAGGAAATACTGCTCTTTTCCCCCAACGACGTGCATATATAAGAACCAGGTCATACTTGCATTACAGGGAATAAGAGGGACTAAACATCTATTTACTTCCTAGTTGAAAAGGACAAGAGTTTCCCTTGCTTGAGATCCAAAATATTTAGCTAGGATGAAGGCTTACTTAATAAAAAGAATGTTGATTTATGCCATTTTAATGATAGTTTTTAACTGAATAGCCTTCTGATATGAACCATTCACACATTGGCTGGCATTTAAAATAGATGAAGATGAACAATAAATAGACCTTTATATTATTTCTTCCAGGGTGTGAATAAAACTAAGTGTTTTGGGCACATTCATACACAAACAATTTAGTGGATCTCACAGCATTATTAACATATAAAGCTCTTAGTGCCTGGTTTCTCACTCAAATATGTGCTGCATTTCACCACAGGCACTGAAAAATCTGCTACATTTTACAGACCAGGCAGACATCAGAACAGCAGCAATAAGTTTTTTTTTTTCTAGTTGGGTTGCATTTGTGTGTCTCTCAACTGTCATAAGAATTTACCCACTAATATCTCTTTTCATTGCCTATAGATTTCTTTCTTGGTCTGCTCACCCAAAGTAGTTAATCAAATTATTTTTACAGTTAAACAATGCTAGATTATTTTTTAAAAGTGTAACTTAGTGACCAGATGTGAAAAGAAACTCTGCCTCCCCCATTTAAAAAGGATTTAGTGAATACTTTTAAGATACCTGAGTAATTTATATAACTTTCACCCAGATATCCAATGTCTAAGAATTCATCCTAAGAAAATAATCATGGTTGTACACAAAATATATCCACAAAGTGCTCATCTCAGTGTTATTTTCAATATCACAAGATTTTAAAACAAGCTAAATGCATTGGGATTAAAGAAATATAGGTGTAAACACCTGGTAGAATACTGTTACATGCATAAACACATACACAAAACTTATATTAGTTCACAAGGGTTCCCTCTAAGTGGAAGAATTTTGAGTGATTTCTGTTTTATTTAAAAATTTCCCCCAAATAACAATGATTTACTTAGCTCAAAACTATACAGGCCAACAATTTGGGCTGTTTTCATCTGGGGGCTTCTGCAGATCTGAGTCAGGCTCAGCAGATCTTTGCTGTGGCCCATGCATATGTCTGTGATTGGCTGCTGGGTTGGCTGGTGACTGGTTAGCTGTCTGGTGGCTGACTGACTGTCTGCTGAGATGTGGTCTTGTAACCTCCAGTAGTCTAGCCCAGGCTCATTCACATCCTGGTAAAGTTCCAGGCTTGACAAGTCCATAAGTACTAATGCACAGGTGCTTTTCAAGCTATTGCTGCTGCTGCTTCTTTTTTTCTTTAAATATTTTAAATTGTGATTTAAAAAAAACATAAAATTTATGATCTTAACCATTTTTATGTGTACAGCTCAGTAGTGTCAACTACATTCACAGATCTCTGGAACTTTTTGTGCAAGAGATCTCTAGAACTTTTTCAATTTGCAAAACTAAACCTTTATATCCATTGAACAACTCCCCATTTTCCCTTCCTTCCAGCCCCTGGTAACCACCATTTTCTGTTTCCATGAGTTTGACTACTTTAGATATTTCATATAAGTGAAATCATACAGTATTTGTCTTTTTGTCACTGAATTATTTTACTTAGTATAATGCTCTCAAGGTTCATCCGTGTTGTAGCACGGGACAGGATTTCCTTTTTTAAGGCCGAATAGTAGTTTGCTGTATGTATATACCACATTTCCTTTATTTGTTCATACACTGATGGACATTTGGGTTGCTTCTGCCTCTTGGCTATTGTGAATAATGCTGCAATGAACATGTGTGTGTAAAAATCTCTTTGAGATACTGCTTTCAATTCTTTTGGATAAATACCAAGAAATGGTACTGCTAGATCATATGGTAATTCCATTTTTAATTTTTGAGGAAACTTCATACTATTTTCCATAACACTGCACCATTTCACATTCCCACCAATACTACACGAGTGTTCCAATTTCTCCACATCCTCACTAACACTTATTATTTCCTGTTTTTTATTTTTTTATAGTGGTTATCCTAATAGACATGAGGTGATATCTCATTACAGTTTTGATTCATGTTTTCCTGATGATTGGTAATGTCGAGCATATTTTCATGTATTTTTTGGCTATTTGTCTACCTTCTTTGGAGCACTATCTAGTCAAGGTCTTTGCCTCTGTTTTTCTCTTTGTGGTTTTCCATATATTTAATTTTTTTTGCAGTGAGCACTTATTAACTTTTATATTGAAGGTGTTATTGGGAATAATAGTAATAATAATTTTAAAAAATGTATCAAGCAAGTTGTTGCAATAAGTAGATGGGCCACTCTTGACTGGCTAATTGAGGTAACCTATGGGTGGGGCAACTGCCCTTGTTTAGGATTAAACACTTGAAGAACACTTAAAGAGGCAACTTTATTCCAAACCAAGGCCCCTCTATCTTTTGTGGATCAATTAGCTCGGGTGACATAAAGCAGGGCAGGCAGAGGGTTAAGCAAGTCAAGCTGAGCTGGCAATGCGGCCATGAAGCAGTAACAGCCTGTGCCCAAAACCCATGTGGGATGCTTGGTGATCTTGCATACAAAATCTTGATCTGGATACTGCAAATGACTGTTCTCTTAGGGATTTTTATATTTAGAAGGGAACTTTATTATGTAATTAAGGTTTATGGCTTTTATCTAGCCAATTCAGAAGGGGTAACTAGCTAAATCACCAATAATTTTGTAATCTGGGTTTTAAGAAATGCTCTGTAAGCATTTTAGGGGCCAACTTTGTATAAAATAAAGATAAGCAAAACAAAGCTCATAACAAGGTTTTAACTTTAAAATTCCAGTCAAAAATTTAAAGCTTGAGTTAAATGATGGGCGTCAATGAAGTGGATTTCCCAAATGTCTGGACAGGTAATAGTACTAGCAAACCTTGCTGGATGGAATTATTGCCCTGAAAGGAAATAATGGGGAATGATGGCATTTGAAACTCTTAATTGGAATGCAAGGTATGATTATTTTCTTGGATGACAGGCTAATATGATAGCAGAGTGATTTGGCCAGGTGTACACATTTATTCTGCAGAAGCAAATGCAAACTGGACATCTAAGTAATTATGGGGAAGAGATACTGGGTTCAATGAGCCAATCACATATATGAATAGTTCTATTCCTGCTTCTGAACTCCTCCTTTATTGAAATCCTAGAGAGCACGCATGTCTAAGACCCACACTCAGTCTTATTACACTACAAATCTTTTCCTATAATGTTCTGCCCCTCACCCTCAGTATCATCTAATTTTCACTACCTCTCTCTTTCTTTGTGCTATTGTTCCATTTCTCTCTTCTTTCATGTTCTAATACTTGACTGAAACTGCATCTTGGATCACATTATGTTGTCTCACTGTCCACCTCCTCAGCATTTCACAGTGGTTTTCTTTTTTGACCTGATAAGCAGCATTTTATGATGAGCTTATTATCTTACAGCTGAAATTTTCTATCTCATTTTCGATTGTTCCCTGCCGTTTTGACTACATCATGTCTCCACTCCTTTGTTTTAGATCAGCAGGCTTGATTTGGTATATTATAGTGTCAATCTACCTACAACATTAATATTACTCACCTCCTCTTCCTCCTGACTTATTTCCTCTGGGACAAGTCCATCTAATTATCCAGTCTTGTCTCTTGCTTTCTATACCACAATGCCCCCTGCCTCCTTAAGATCAGTGTCCTATTTCCTTTCTTGAAAGATTAGCTTTCTTTTTTTTTTTTTTTTTCTAGCCACAGAGCCTTGCTCCACATTATTATATGGTTCACTCTCGTCCTCACTCAGTCTCCCATCTCTAGTCACTGGTTATGGATCACAGTATTCTATTAGTTTCTGATGATTTTTTTAGACTTCTTCTCTCCCTCCTTCGGCTTACATAAAGCAAAGTACTCCTTAAGGATATTTTCTTCTTATTGTTCCAAAGTAAGAATGAACAAACATTCAGTAATCTCTCACGCTATAACTGTTCTCCACTCCTCCCACCCCCACCCCCTCCAATTCAGGTCTCTCTTTTCCTCTGGTGAATTCAATCTGTCATATGTTTATTCAGTACATTTCCACATTCAAAGCATTTAAGAGGCTAATTAATCCTTGGAGTACCCTTCTGGGGTGCGCACCCAGGCTACAGAGGTAGCTGACATTAAGGCTGGGAGCAAAGCCCAAGAGTTTCTGTTTCCCAAGTCACTGTTCAGACTATCTTTTCTTTCGCTCTCTTTCTCCACAATTGAAATAGATACCATCATGAATAAATTACTTGGATTTAATTTACAAGGAAGCTGCCAGAAATTGTGTGACATTCCTGATACCCCAGATTTCTCTAATCAAACCCGTGTTAGTCCTCTGTGAGCTGCTTGGGAGCAGCTGGGAGTCAAACCACAGAACAAGACTAATGCATATCATATATATTTTTTTCTCCTTCATGCAGAAAGACAGAATTATTCACCCAAATCTGTCATCATAACAAGTCACTTCCAGAGTACAGTAAGGAGATCCTGTATGAGGTGGGGGTGGGAATGAACGTACAAGGCTGGAAAGGGGGGTGATGATAAAAGAAAAGGAGGACTAAATCAGTGCATAGAGTTGTGTTGCTGTGGTTGACCACATTATTACAAAGACACAATGGGATAGGAGAAAGAGCTCCCTTATCCTCAACTCATACTGAGATCCCTTTTTGAAAATATACTCTTTTCAGCCCTATGGCTTATATGCTATATGCGGCCATTTGGGATTTATAGTTTGGCTTTTAAGGCGGAAAACGAGTTATTGTTTGCCGAATCACTGTTTTATCTGGCTATTATTATTATGTTACCAAGAAGTAAGGCAGGGTTTTTGTATAATGAGGAAAAATTACTAGCAATTAAATGACTTTCTTCTTTTTTCAGTTCAAATGCAAAAGGTAATTGTTTAACCATTACACCTAAATTATGGAGACCATTGGTGATCACTAATAAATAAAACTGTAAGTACAACTGCACACTGAAGAAGCCAGCTCAGTCAACACTTTCTTGATCAAGTAAAAATACAACAATCTTAAACATGTTAGATTCTCTTTAATTCCTATTGCCTTGCCCTGCAATAGTGAACACTGCTGTTCAATCTTAGGTGAAACACAGTAATGGTTGTAAGAAGAGCTTGGTTAACTGAAACTTTTCCTGTTGGCACACACTATTCATAGAAGACTAGACTATTTCCTCTTGAGAGGTAAAGGACTTATTACGGTCCTTATTGAAAGACGCAGGAAATCTGCCACAGCCATTTTGGTGCAATTGTTTTATTTTTTTAAATTTTTATTGGAGTATAGTTGATGGTGTAATAGTTTTAAACTAACTTAGGTCAGAGTCATAGGTGTAGAAAACAAACTTATGGTTACCAAGGGGGGAAGGGGGAGGGTGGGATGAATTGGGAGATTGGGATTGACATATATACTAAGTATAAAATATTAGATAACTAATGAGAACCTACTGTATAGCACAGGGAACTCTACTCAATGCTCTGTGGTGACCTAAATGGGAAGGGAATCTAAAACAGAAAGGGTATATGTACATGTATAACTGATTCACTTTGCTGTACAGCAGAAACTAACCCAACATTGTAAAGCAACTATACTCCAATTAAAAAAAAAACAACACAAAAACAAATTAACTGAGGTCAAATAGTCACCCCAATATGTAAAAAAATTTAATTGTCTTCCTATTAACCATCAAGTAGTACCTATAACAAATACCCTGATCATATACCATCATTCCTAGGGCTCGCTTATTTCATATTAATAATTATTGTAAGAGCAACAACAACTACAGCTAACATTTATGTGCTTAAGTGCCAGGCAAATACGTGTCATGACTGATCTTATACTTGGCACATGTTATCTCATTTAACATTCATTTGTCCACATTTGCAGATGAGGTAACTAAGGTTGAGGGATGAAGTAACTTGACAAAAATGATCTATCTAGGAAATGGCGGAGCTAGAAAGTAACATTGGAGAGCTTGTTCTTGACTACTTACTTACTTTGTTTGGGCTTCTATAACAAAGTAACAGAGACTGGGTAGCTTATAAACATCAGAAATGTATTTCTCACAGCTCTAGAGGCTGGGAAGTCCAAGATCAAGGCGCTAGCAGATTTGTGCTTGGTGAGGGCCTGCCTTTTCACAGATAGTACCTTCTATCTGTGTCCTCACATGGCGGAAGGGGCAAGTGAGCTCTCTGGCGCCTCTGGGGCATTAATCTCATGCCCTTATAAAAGGTCATGGGATCCTCATGACTCAACCATCTCCCAAAGGCCTCACATCCTAATACTATGCCCCCTCGGGGGTTAGGGTTTCAATGTATGAATTGTGAGGTGACACATTCACATCATAGCAACTGCTATACTATATCACCTCATCCCAGGTTTAGGCATTGGAGAAGATCCAGAGTTGTTTTTTTTTTTTTTAATTAATGTTTTGGCTGCATTGGGTCTTCGTTGCTGCATGCAGGCTTTCTCTAGTCATGGAGAGCAGGGGCTACTCTTTGTTGCGGTGCACAGGCTTCTCAACGCAGTGGCTTCTCTTGTTGCGGAGCATGGGCTCTAGGTGCATGGGCTTCAGTAGTTGCAGTGCGTAGGCTACGTAGTTGTGGCTCGCAGGCTCTAGAGCACAGGCTCAGTAGCTGTGGCGCATGGGCTTAGTTGTTCTGCAGCCTGTGGGATCTTCCTGGACCAAGGATCAAACCTGTGTCCCCTGCATTGGCAGGCGGATTCATAACCACTGAGCCACCAGGGAAGTCCCCAGAGTTTTGTTTTGAAAGCTTACTTGCTAATAAAACTTTCTTTAAAGCACATAATTTAATGATTTTCTTTTTAGGACACATAGCAATGTCCCCAAGTAAAACAAACACAAAACAACAACAACAACAATGAAAAATATGGAATACCCCTGGGCTTCCCTGGTGGCGCAGGTTGAGAGTCCGCCTGCTGATGCAGGGGACATGGGTTCATGCCCCATTCTGGGAAGATCCCATATGCCCCGGAGT
>NW_006783121.1:1420788-1433761 GCF_000442215.2 Lipotes vexillifer | reverse complement strand
GCCTGCTGATGCAAGGGACACGGGTTCATGCCCCGGTCCGGGAAGATCCCACATGCCGCGGAGCGGCTGGGCCCGTGAGCCATGGCCACCTGAGCCTGCGCGTCTGGAGCCTGTGCTCCGCAACGGGAGAGACCACAACAGTGAGAGGCCCGCGTACCGCAAAAAAAAAACACAAAAAAACAAAAAGGAATACCACCATTTCAAATTGCCATGAATTCTCATCAATTTCTTTCTTTCTCAAGGTTCAAATCTTCACATCTATCTGGTAACGATGATTGGAAAACAAGTGTAGTTTAAGAAACGTTACTCAAATGGGATGAGTACGTTCTATCTCCTGTCCCCTTGGGGTGAGCTATAGAAATCTCACTATCAATGCAAAACAAAACAAAACAAATCAATGTTTTGCACTGATTAAGGAAGCAATGACAGCTTCCACTGAATTCTACACTCCTGGAGCACAGATTTTCCAAGGCTGTTCTCTCATCTCCTCCACCCCTTTTTATTTCCATAAAGCTAGCATTCATTAATTTCTGATTTTTTTCAACAGTGTTATTTGTGTGTGCGTGTGTACTAAATGCGTAAATGAGTTGTCAAGAAAGTAAGGAATATGCAGAGGAAGCAAAACAAAAACAAAAACAGGAACCCAGAGAAGTAAGCTTGCTTTTGCTCGGAGAACATTAACAAAACCGTGAATTTGAGCTTTCAGCTTTTTATGACCTTGTGGGGTGTAGGGGATTAGAGATAAAGACCAGAGTCAGAGCGCCCTCGCCAGAGCAGTTAAAGGCGTGGCGGATAGCTGGCGCCGCTGGAGGGGCACGAGCGCCAACGGCACTATGAGACCCGAGCCGGTGGCCGGAGCCCGGGAGGCTCAGGGATGCGTCGGTCACTGCCACCGGGATGGTCCCCGGGTACCACCGCCGCTGCTCCGGCCCAAGAGCCAAACACCATTGAGACCTTGGATCCTGACCCCTCTACCCACCCCCACCCCCAGGATGCTGAGCCCACCAGAACTGGAGGTGAGCTTGAGCTTGGGAGTGACCAACAAACGTTTGGATCGAAGGGGGCCTTTGGGTTTCAGCATCCTGTTAAGACTTTTTACCCATTTTTAAGCGTCAAGAGTATCTGCAGAGTTCATGCGAGAAGGTGCTGGCTAGTTTCCCTGTGCAAGCCACCATTCACTTCTGCAGCAGTGAGTCAGATTCAGATGAGGAGCAAGAGGAAGAAACCCTTCAGTGCCAGAAGGCTGGAGGCGGCCCAGGAGGAAAGGGCAGAGACAGGCTGACAAACCCAGGACGGCAACCCGGAGGCCATGGTGGCCTCGGTGGTAAGGGTCCGCTCCCCGGCCCTGACTCTCCAGAGGTGCTGCGTGCCCCTCATCCAAATAAGCCTGTCTCTCCTTCACCAGACCCACCTCACGTGTGCCCTGGGGGACAGCCCTTGGGGACAGCCGTGCCAGGACACTTTGCGTTTCCACTGGGTGTACAAGAACTTGACTGTCTCTGGCCAGCACCCCACTCTTGGCAAGGACTCAGCTTTTACTCGTCCTTCTCTTGGTGATTTTTTGAGCCTCATTTATACCTTTGAGAAAGGATTCTAGTACCAAGAAACGGTTTGAGTCCACATGGGTTGTTATCGGATAGGCCAACTTTCAAAGCTCGTTCAGCAATGTCACTGTGCCAATCAAACGACAAATTATTCCATGTCGATTAATAACCCACCCACACCCACGCCTCTCACTTAACCTGAGAATTCTTCTTTAGCTATTTCCACTTTTGTAAAAGTGATTTTAGATATTGTCCAAGGTTGATGTGGTTGTTTAGTGGCATTCTGAAAAAAAAATTATTTATGAAAAACACAAAACACTGAATAATTTTCATAAGAGTAACAAAAATAAAAAGATAAGGATTTGGGGGGGACCGTTCTGGATAAAAATGTATATGATTCTTGTCTAAGGTCTGTCTGTGTGAATAGAAGAGCTTTAACTCTTACTTTGGGACTGCTTTGGGCTTATTACTTGAATAGAATAACACTTTAAAAAATTTATTGGAGTATAGTTGATTTAAAATGTGTTGGTTTTTGCTGTACAGCGAAGTGAATCAGTTATACATATACACATAGGCTAACACTGTTTTCAATCAAAGTATCTAATGCGATACCATTTTCAGCTTTTTATATTTTGATGACCAAATGAGTGTATTTGTCCAGGTTTTTTTCTACTTAACTGTCTTACATGTGGTTGTCTTCCCAGTTTCTACGACATAAATATATTTTGAAAGACAAAAAAAAAAAAAAAAAAAAAAAACCAGAGTAAAAAAAAAAAAAAAAAAAAAAAAAAAAAGACCAGAGTCAATGAGGTGGGACATCTACTATAAGACACCCACTCTCTTATAAAATTAGGATTCCAAAAAGCTATGTGCCCAGTACAAAGGTAAACTGGAAATAAACATACTCCTCCTCATACACCAAGGGATTCTAAAGAAAATCGCCTGTCTCAAAACTTGGTGTTGGATGGTGGGGCAAAAATCTCCCCTGAAAATTAAGTTTAAAGTGGTCTTTTGTTGGTAGTGACCCCATGCAGGTTTTAGTGGGTCAATTGGTTATCCATATGGAAAGAAATAAGCTTGGATCCTGTGGCCAATCATAAACAGTCTCAAATTCTTTGAAACTCCTTTCATCAAGAGGTGGGGTCTATTTCTCCTTCCGTTGAAAATGAGTGGCCTGTATGACTTTTCTGAATAATAGAATATAATAGAACAAAAGAAGATGTGCCACTTTCTAGGCTTGGCCTTTAAAAAATGGCAGTCTCCACTTTCTGTCTCTTGGAACACTTGCCCTGGGGGAAGCTAGCCTACACGTAAGAAGTTTGACTACTCTGAGACTGTCATTCTGTGAAGAAGCCCAAGCCAGCCATCTAGAGAGGGCACATGGATATAACATCCATAATGTGGGATGATCCAACCCAAACTGTGTGGGCCAAAGTATTTTGAAAAGGAATTTGTGATGCTGATCTACTCCTTAATTTAAGAGTGCTTTCTCATTCTGCAATGCAGCCATCCAGCCATAATATTCAAGCATGAGGAATAGAGCATCCCCCAATGGGAAAAGCTGTAAGTTGGGTTTATGATTAGTGCATGGGTATCAGAGCCTTAGACAGGCATACACAGATGGAAGATTAAGTGTATATTCTGAAAAATGGAATAATATTAAATTGGGATTTATTTAGACCTAGAAGTTCCCATTGTGGGTCTGTCTACTGATTGCATTTCCAGACTGAACTCACAGCATACACTCCTTCACCTTTTCCAGCCTAACTTGCATTCTCAACCTCAGGCCCACACTGTTTCATCAGAGTACACTTTTATTTACCATTAGTTCCTAACAGATTGCTGGGGAACAGAAACAGAAGCACCAAGCAGGCACTAATCTCAACAGTCAATGACAGATTGAGCAGGAAGGCATAAAGAACCCAAAGAATGATTTCTGAATTGCAAATTTTCCATGAAAGCTGAAGAAATGACTGGCTTCCTCTGATATATTTGCATTGCCAGAAATGATAAATGAAGCACAGGTTCCATTATTCATAGTTTTAAGTGAAATTTGTTTACATTACTGCTTAGTATTTATTTAATCCCCTTTAAGAAGTGCTAATTTAATAGCCCTCAGAATCCATCAATAAAAAAGGAGGTCACTGTTACCTAACCCATCTCAAAAGTGGAGAAAGTTAGACTCCTATAGCCAGACTTCCCCATTATTACACGGTGATAATGTGACCTTGGGGGATAGGTGGCGATGTCACCCTATATGTCTGTGATTGAGCTTCCCCATTTACCTAAGATAAACTTTTATATTTTTTGTCCCAAACTTTCCTCACCTCAACATGATATAAGCTGTCAGGCAAATGTGAATTCATGTCCACATCTCATTGTGGGTCCACGAGCATTCCAAAAATACATGGCCCTAGACAGAAAAGAAGACTTCTTTTAAATGATATTTTCTATGCTCTGATTAGTAATAAATAAAACCTAAGAGTAATGTCCAGATGTCAGGTTTCTAGACAGGAAAGAGTTGGGATGGTGATAGGAGGGAGGGTGAAAAACACCATGGAATGAGGAGCTCTAAGCAAGACACAGCCTGGTGGCAGCAGGTGCCTTAGACAGTACTCTGAGCTGAGGTTTAACCACCTTTCTTTTCCCAGTTGCAACATACAGGATAGAGACTGTTGCTGCCTAGTCACCTCCCTTTGAATATGCCCAGAGTTATATGCAATACCGTTTTCTGTGTGTAACCCTGCCCATTTAGCTGCTACTCAAGACAGCATGAATGGAATGTAAATAAATGAAAGTGATGTCATTAGAAGGATCACTTTGATTTCACTCTCTTTGAAATAATTAAATCATACCCAAACATCAGTAGTTTAAATACGATTTTTATCAAATCCCTTGCGACACACCAAACAACTCACAGACATACACACCAGCTAGTGAAGCTTCCAGTTCCCCTTTCTCCTCTGACAAATTGTACCTCTTAATTTGTATGGCTAGAGTCTGATCAAGGACTGATCTCTTTCTTTGAATTCCTCACATGCACCTAGGGGTGCTCCTGTGGGTAATGTACCGATAAATACTTTTCAAGGGTTAGAGATTGGCCGATAGTTTATACAGTGTTCTTAGATTAAGATGTTGAGGAGGAATAAACACTGCTTTTTGAAAGGTGTGCCATTCAGTAAAAGACCACAAACAACATGCTTAGGTGACTGACTCTAGACAGACTTTCATTCATCTTGTTATTTTGTTCTATTCAACGGATGCTGTGTGGAGATTTTCTGTTGGGCAATCGTGATCTATGAACATGTCTTCAAAATTATTGAAATGCCGTGAGTCTGGGAATTTCTTACATGTATACAATATGTTGTGGCATATGAAGACTCTAGGTGGCAGGCAATTTGGATAGTGGCCATGCTCACTAATCAGAGGACAGACTTCACATGTGCTTAGTTTGGAAGGTACTATTGATCCCACAGTGACCTTTTCAGTTACACTCACACACAGTTCATAATGGGTTTTCAAGTAGTATCAATGTATAAAAAGGTTAACTGAGGTCTAAACACTGTGCAATGGCCAATGGCTGATGACTGGGAGATTCATTGGTTAAGCTTGTTGCAACTAGCCACCAATGGGACTGTCTGTCCCCTTTAAAGTTCTTCAGTTCTGTTACCTTTCCATGTCAATTCAGTAAATATTATCACTAATCCTAATGACAGCTATAATAATGATATTTTCCAGGCACTATGCTAAGCCCTTACTCTTGAGGTAGGGACTGGAGTTCCCATTTTATAAGTGAGGAGACTGACTAATAGAATGCTTAAGGTAGAAGGAGAAAAACTGGAGTCTGAACTCTGTTGTCTTATGCTCTTAATTAAATGAAACACTGCTTCCCTAGTGAGCATATTTGCTAAGCCAAGGGACTAAGTCTTGGGACTTAATTAAAAATAAAACAACTAGCTGGATTACATGATCTACTTTACCAAAAAGCCATAGATATTAAATGTATGATAAATGATATTTTGTTGGTTTTGGTCATATTAAACATATCTAATTACTCAGATTTGTGACTGAGCTGGTTAGATCTACAAAAACAAAAACTTTCAGTGCCATTCTAATCATTTGAGATCATTGGCTGTGACTTCATGTAATTGGACTAGAATCAAAGTCTGAATGTCTGACCAGTGCCTTCACTGAACTCGTTCAAAGCTTATAAATATTTCAGGTAGTTTTCAATTATCCTGAATGTTTTCTGCACACAGAAGGGCTAGTTGGCCCATTTGCAGAAATAGTTACTGATCTATAAATGGGTTAGGTTCAGCCTATGGATAGCTAAATATATCTTCATGCATACAGGGAAACCTCAGTGATACAGACCAAATACAGGGAGGGTTATTCTCAATTTGTGAAATGTCTAAGTTACATATTTAAAAGATTAGATGTAGTTTTATTATTTGCAATAACAAACTAACTGGTAACCAAATGTTTCCAAATGAGGTCATGTTATTAAGAGTTTTAATGACAAGATAAGACTCATTTGAAATAAGTAGCACTCATTTGCATGCACATAATTAATGTGTCAAAGCCCTTAAAAAGAGATCAATCCCTCCTAGGTGAAACACGCCCTTTTGCAATCTTCTTTACACTGTTATGTTGCTGAACTAACTATTCGTTCAGAGATAGTGCAATAGTATTTTGAACAGGAAGTGGGTAGAAATTTAATCACAAATTCTGAATTACTGGGGCCCAAAATAATGATACTTTTCTGTATAGTCGTTTCTTGATTATCCACATCAATGAATGTGACACTGATAATTTTGAAATCATTTCTATTTTACCTTGTATATCATTTCAGGGAAAGTTACTTTCTCAATTATATTTTGCTTAGGCTTCTGTTAAACTTAAATTTGCATTCCGTCAGCCAACGTAAATGGGCAGTCACAGAGACGGTCGAGAAGCATGCAATAGTTGTGCAAAGCCTGTCTGGGATGAATCATTAAGCATGGTTAATCCACAAGTTGAGAATCATCCTTATTAGAGATTTCTTCATTTTTGAAAATGTGTGCAACAAACCTCCCCAAACAAATAAGAATTCTTAGTTCCTAAGAAAGGATTTCTAAGAAAAGGACTATGTTTCACCCCAGGAGAACCTAGTGACCCCAGAACTGGGTCTTGGACACTGGGCATATGGTTTAGGCACATCCTGAGACTTCTGGAACATCTGGCGTGGTAGGTGTGATAAGTAGGAAGGTAGGTAGGTAGGTGCCTTCTGGAGTATCCAAAATCACATGTGAGTTACCTTTATTCAAAACGATTAATAGTTCCACTGGTGTGCTTTAATGAGAGTGGCAAATGCACTGCCCCCACGCCCTCATCACACTCCTAGTTTATCAGAGTAAAAATGAGACAGAGCTGATGGCCAGACTGTGCCATATACCATGATCAAGTGAAACAAAATGCTTTGAAATCACTTGGGGGAGAAATACTGATGTTACAGATGCCCCTTCCCCTTCTTTTGGATTTTTCTGGATGCTTTTCCATTTTGTTTAGGAGGCTGTAAACATTTTAGATTGGTCGAGATGAGGGGAAATGGAGAGTTGTTGATCCACAATGGCCGGGGGAAAATCAAAAAGCTTGATTTAGTTTTTCTGTCCCCATCTGCAACATACACAGCACTTGGGACAGAGACAGCTGGTTGACCTTCAATATCTATTCTCTCCATTTATAAGAGAATTTTGACTTTTAGCAGGACACATGCTTAATACTATATTCCCCAGCCTCCCTTGTACCTCAGTATGGTCACGTGGCTAAGTCCTGACCATTGGTGTGTAAATGAAAATTTCATGTGTGGCTTCTGAAGAGTGTCCTTAAGGGAAAATGGTGCACTATCCTTTGCCCTCTTTTTCCCTTCTGCTGTCTGGAAAAGTTACACAATAGCCAGAGTTTAAGCAATCACCTTGGGTTACAAGCATGAGAGACAGACTAGAGATGATGGAGCTAAAAGCTGGGAGAAGACCATGTCCTGGTAACTTCATGGAACTGCCAACCGTGCCCTGGATTGTCAAACTTTAGATTTCTCAAATAAGAGGATTAAATCTTGTGTGTTTAAACTACTGTTAATTTGGGTTGTCTGTCACTCACAGCTGTACCTAATCCTAACTGATACAGCATTTAATCAAGTTCTTTTCTTATAGAAGGAAATGTATTGCATGGGCAAAGGGCAGAGAAAGCCCTTTGGAAGGGGATTATTTGTTGGCAATTTTCTGTTCACCAGGTCAAAGCAGCCCTGTGTCCAAGAACCATCTGGGCCGTGGAAATCATTGTGCCCTTAGCTTCTGGGTGTCAGTCAGCAGCTTCACACTGACAATATTTTGTCTCTGTGTTTATCTGTTGGTTTGTAACAATAGATGCCACTATTAATCCTTTCCTACCTATATGCTAACTGCCGGAATGCTAACTTAATACAAATCTGCTAATTCTCTCATGATTGCAGTCAGGATGGGATAAGGGAGGAAGAGTGGATTCTCGGCAACATACTCTGACTATGCCAACGACCCCATGATTGCGTTTCAGCAGCACACACAGGAAATGGCATGTAAGGGAACAGCTGATCTACTCTGTGTGCAAACTGCTAAACTCCCCTCCTCACGTCACCATTCTGGAAATGTTGAATTCCAAGTTCAGACTGTACACTATGGGTTAATGGGGTTGACAATTGACTGTGCTTAAATGGTATTAAGGTAATGCATTTAAACATCAAAAGTTTACAACCCAAAATTGATCACCTTGGCCAATTTACACAAGAAGGATCAATATCATCAGCTCCCCCTCTCTAAATGTTAACAAATGCTTTAACACAACACTTCTGACCGTGGAATGCAGATTAAAATTAGATACGGAATTAAGTTCCTTCTACACAGTAGAAGAGTCAATTTGAAAATCCTGATAATCAGCCAGAGCTGCCCACAAGGCTTGGCTTTATAACATTTAACAGGAAAGGAAACTTGCTCCCCACACACCTAATGATTTTTTTCTTTTAATTCAGCCATAGGAAAGACAGGGACAATAATAGGGTTAGGGATTTTTCCGTAACTGTCACCATTCAGTCTAAGGAAGGAATAACTCTGAGTTGTGCATGGTGAATCCCTGCTTCCATCTCCCGAGAAATGCCTGCAAAGGAGAGCAGGAAGGTCCCCAAGCCCACTCCCCATTCATACAGCTAAGAGCGAGTCGGACCAGCCCTACCGAGAAAGGTCCCCTTTTACATGCTGTAGGGGTTCACAGCAGGCCTCCCCAAGATGTGCCACTTTGGCACATGGATTCTTTTGTGCTAAAGACAATAGAGACCTTGTGGGCTCAAGAGAAACTTCTAGAAGAATTTAAATTGGAGAAAAAGAGTTATTACCAGAGATAAAGTTTATTTAAGTGGCCCCATCTATACAGCAGGGCAAACATCTAATTACTAAACATCTACTCTTCTGCTTATCGTCCTGTAAATAACCCTCCTGTTCTTGGAAGCCCCAGACCCCTATCCCATTCCTCAGCTCAGGATGGCCTGTATACCTCATTTTCCCTTTATGTCTTTGACCCTCTCATGTATGTGGGGTTCCTGTACATATGAAAATTAATTTGATTTTCTCCTGTTAATCTGTCTCATGTCAATTGAATTCTTAACTACCCAGAAGAACCTAGAAGGGGAGAGGAAAATTTTCTTCCTCCCTGACAATACACACCGCAAAGATTACAATCATCCTCAGTAGCAGGGCTGCCTGTCAAGTAGGTGTGACCCAAGCTTAAGAGCAACTTCTGATGGAAGGACACCTTATATCCAAGAGCTTTCACATATGGCGTAACTACTAAGTGGAGGCAGAACAGACTTGTGTAAAACTCTCTCTACCCCTTCTTCCCCTTGTGGTACGTCCACCAGGAGCCAGTACCTTGCTGATCCCTCATTCTCTCCCCATTCCAGTCATGCTTTCTGTGAACTGTGATGTTAGATAGCTGGATACAAATTAACTCACATTCATTACATTCACATCTTAATGTATTGTCTTTTCTAGAAACAGTCACAATTTAGGCCAAAGCATAAAACCAAAGAATCTTTGATGGTGACATTTCAGGTCGGTGATTCTCAAGCTTAGCCAGCTTAACAATCACCAGGGAAGCTTTCTATCATTACAGATTCCTAAGTCCCATCAACAGAGAATCTGATTCAATGGACCTACTTGGGGGGACCACAGCCTTCTACTTTCTAAATGAACCCTCATGTGATTTCAATGCAGCTGATCCACAGACCACTTTGGTCTAGGTGGTTGCTTACACCTTTGGTCCATTCTGCAAAATATTAATACTTTAAAGAAAATTCTTAAGAGGAAGACTCTTTGTAGGTTTTTTCAAAATAAGCTTATTTTATTTAGAACCAGTTCTGGTCCATCTGTTTGGCATTTCTTGCTGTAAATAGTTATGAGGTTGGCTATAATAACGTTTGTACTGTTGGGCAGGTAGAAATCATCCAGGGATATTTGGGGCCCAAAACGCAACAACTATCCCCTGTCATAGTCAGAAAGAAACTGAGGAAAGTTATTGACCCTAGCTCCCTCTTCCTCTCCCCATGCCTTTCTGCTGGGGAGAGTAAGAAAGAGCAAAAACTTATAAATGAGTCAGAAGGGTCCAAAGGCAGATTGTTGCTGGGGATACTGATAGTGATGAATGACAATTACTTTCTGGAATACGAAAGTCAAAGATAAAAAGGATTCTATCCTTCTGCAATCCCTGCACCAACACCTGTCTATATTTACCCTCCTTCACAAGCCTTCTTTTGGCTGTGGCCTTTGTTTCTTTTCAGCTTCTCTTTTCAACGACCACCACCACCATATATAACTAGGGCCTCTACATGTACATATTCCACTTAATCATAAAATGAACCCTGATAAAGTTAATTTGTGTATCGGGACCCACAAAATGGAGGCCACCCCAGTTGCCCGGCCCATGTCACAAATCTAAACCTAGGTCAGCCTGTACTTACAGGAAACCCCTCACTGTCAAGGAAACTTAACACCAATCACAATCCTTCAACTCACCTTTAGCTGGATTACCTTACCCTAGAAAATAGGACCCGTCAGCCTTGTAAGGAAATCTTCTACCTCCTAGCCAATCATACCCTGTTTCTGGGAGGCCTCTTCTAATGCTCTAGAAAACTCACTCTTGCCCCACATTCCTTGGGAAGAGTGTTCCTCTGCTCATAAGGCACCATATTCCCCAAATCCATGGATTCTTTACCCTTGAATTAAAGGACATCAAACTAAAATGTTTTCATTTTATCATTTGATAACCTGAGTGAGATGGGTACTATTTTATATCCTTTTTCCAAATGGGAATAATGACAAAAGAAAGGCAAGAAAATTGAGCCAAATACACACCCCACTAAAATATGAACTCTACGAGGGCAGAAATTTTAGTTTGTATCTTTCACAACTGAATTTGGAGCATCTAGAACAATGTTTGTAATATAACAGTCACTCAATAAATATTATACCTACCTGTATTTTTGTCTAAGGTCAATTATTTATTTTAAAACAAGAACCACAAATACACTCAGACTAGGTTAGGCAAAAGGAATTTAGGTTAAGAAATATAGGAAGTCCCACAGGCCCCCAATGACAGGAAATACAGCCAGATCACATGGGTCTTAGAAAGTGCTGAGACAGATGGTCTGTTTCTGTCTGCCTCTTTGCAGCCTTGGGGGTCTCTCATATGTGCTGCCTGTCTGCTCCCAATTTCCTTTCTGTAGACGGAAGCTTCATTGCAAAGTTTACAGCCCCTTTTCCCTCTTCTCATAAGCTTGCGCATTAGTTTGGTTGGCCATAATAATAACTCTGGATTCAACTCATAGATACCAGGTAAAACAGTTTCTCTTGCCAGTTTTCATGGGCAGTTGGGCCAGGTTTCCAGCCTGGGCCATATTAGCTGTGATCAAAAGATAGAGCCGTGTGAGCTACCCCTTCCGACCAGTGTCTGGATCAGATTCCCTAAAGAAGTTTTATAAGCAAGGAGGATATGACTGACATCTCTAGACTAGGTGGGGAGCCAGAGATGCAGAGTGGCATTAGAGGAGCTGTGCTATATGCCAGAGGTGTCTAGGACAGAGGTCAGCCCACTTTTTCTGTAAAGTGCCAGATGGTAAATATTTTAGTCTTTGAGGGCCAGACAGCCTGTTCTGGCAACTATTTAACTCTATGATTATAGTGAAAAAGAAGCCATAGAAAGTAACTAAAAGAACGGGTGTGGTGGTGTTCCAATATAATATAAAATACAAAAATAAGCAGCAAGCTGGCCTTGGCCTGAGGGCTGTAGCTTGAAGACCCTTCTTCTTGGACAAAGTTCTCACTAGGAAATATGTCAATTGTCCATATTCCCATAAACCTGGCTTCTGTTTCTCTGGACCAATGACATCTTGCTTTTAACTGATTTTTTTTTTAAGCAATCAATGATTTGCAATGGCCTAGTTGTTAAGATGCAGAACCTCCTGTTAAGAAGCAAGTGCTTTGCTCTACTACAAGAAGGGTGCTTTACGTACCAAGTCATACTCATATGAGTGGCTTAAATGACAGTGAGTGATTGTGCTAGGATGGTGTAATTACCTAAGCTTAAAGGGCCATTTTCATAGAAACAACCCTAGACCAGCATCTTAACTGGGAAAGATTTTAGTGGGTGCTGTGTTCTCTCTTTTTACAAGATACCTTTTCCAAAGCTTCTTAATATAGTATGAGAAAGAAACTATGGGTCCAAAAAATGAGGGGAACTTGAACCAATGTGTGCCACCATCAACTGCATGGGTTGTTTGTCAAGCAGAAAGGCAGAGAGTTTTAAATGTAGTTTTATTTTAAAGAGTCTGTGTTTGTCGATGCAGTCCATGTGGCTTGGGTTAAGCTTGTAATAACTTCACAAGTGCTGTGAAGAAGCCCCAATTTCTCTCTGAAAGTGGTTTTGTCATACTGTAATATAAAAGGATAAGGGAGTAATCTGACCGTGTGTGGCTGGGTGGATGCTGTTGCCTGCAGTTTATTATATTTAGGTAATGCTTAACTGCACACTTGATAGACATTACTTTTATGTTGTGGCTCCCGGACTGTTTTATGCTCCCTGGTCATTATGCTAAGAAATGAGGCTCACTTACATTTCTGAGTTAAAGTCCCCTGCTCTTACCGTATGTCCTAATAAAAGATTCTGACAATGTTAACTATAAAGCTAAGCTCCCTCTTTCTCAACTAAAAAGAGAATGCGTCTACTCTGAACAGGCTTTGGGGCCCTGAAAATGGATGGATTTGCTAATAAGATAGCCAGGTTCCAGTCGAGTCAACACATTAATTAAGAGCTGTTAAACAGAGCTGTCTTCAAAGTGTGGGACAATCATCCAGCCACTGGCGGGGGGG
>NW_006783121.1:1406184-1420742 GCF_000442215.2 Lipotes vexillifer | reverse complement strand
GGGGGGCGGGGGGGCGGGAGAAGGCAATGAGGGTAGCTGTGGTAAGCACCAGCTCCTAATCATGCCCCTCTTCAAAACCAGGATTGGAGAGTTAATGTACCCTCTTCCACATAACTACTTCAGTAACCAAGCAGGATTCTACGGGGCCTTCCTGAGACAGACCCATCCCCCCTATCCTCTGCTTTAGCTCCTCTCTGAAGTACCTAGCTAACAGAATCTGATGCACATTTCCTGAGTTGTTTTACAGATGCTAAAATCCCCACCAAAAGGAAGTCATTAACTACTTGATAACCCTGAGCACATAGCTCCCAGACCTCCTGGAGCCTGAGGATTGATAATGTTAACCCCTGTGACCTGGCCATGTTAGCTCACCATCAACCAATCAGAGAATTGTGCACGAGCTGATCACATACTCCGAGACTCCCCTCCCTCACCTGGCCTTTAAAAATGCTTTGCTGGGCCAGATCTCAGTGCCAGAGACCCAAGCAAGATGTCTGCCTCCAGCCAGAGTTCGCATGGATGGGCATACCTCCTGATATGTCCATCATCAGCTTTTAGGACCCTGGGGTGAGCCACCGTGGCGACCACCCCATACCTCCCTGGGAGACCCTCCAACACCAGCAGATCCTGCTCACACTAAAGGATAAACCATAAACACTCCGAGGAAGAACCTACTCACTACTCCTCTACTCTTGGGTGTGTGATGGCCAGTGAAGCATCCACCAGCGCTGCAAGGGGTCCAGAGTATTTTTTCCTACCTCAGTGCCCAGTGCCTTCAAGCAGAAGTGGTAGTAGATTGTTGCATATCAGCCAATCCATTCTTTTCCTGAGACGGCAGGAAAACATATCAGCTGGGTTTCAGTGGAACTTGGCAGTGGGGACATCCAGCTGATGTGATATATACCTCATCAGAGTGAGGCAGGAGATAGATGGGCCTCGGGCTGAGCAGTTGGAGTTTGTCCCCTGTGGACAGATACTCCAAGATGAAGATAATAGCAGGAGCGAGGAGGAGCTGAGCCCTGTCCAGATTAGGGATAAAGAGACCACATATTTCTCATTCTCGAGGTCAAGGAGACCTTCCCTACTACACATACACAGGGCCCCCTCCTCAGGAGCCAAAAAGGGAGGGGGCGCCACCCCATAGTAGGTGATGTCAACCTACCCATAGGCCTCTGTGCTAGAATCCATCTTGGCTAAGAGATACACGTGCACACAGGGGAGGACCCTGAGTTAAACCAAATATGGACTGAGAGCCAGGCATATGAGATGATTGGCAGAGAAGACCCAGAAGAAATGCCCCATTATAAGTGATTCAAACTACCACAAAAGTGCAACTCTTTCTCTGAGTCTGCCTGGGTGAGTCTATTCACACGTCCTCTTCTCCTAATAAACACTTTACTTGCTTCACTACTTTCCATCTCTTTGTGGAAATTCATTTCTACAAAGCCGACAGGCCAGGGCCTTGTCACTGGCTACTGGTCCCTTGTGGTCTAGTGGCTAAGATTCAGCACTCTCATTGCTGCGGCCTAACTTCAGTCTCTGGCCAGGGAACTGAAATCCTGCTTCAAACCACTGTGGGCCAAGGCCACTGGAGATCAAGAGTACACGTATATCTTTTACCCCTTTCACCCCCTCTCCCACTGGTTTAGGTCTTCTTTGTCTCTCTCCTGCTACCACACAGAGATGATATAAAAGAGGCTCTTTGGCTATTTGCAAAAAATAAATAGATAGATAGATAAATAGATAGATAGATGATAGATAGATAGATAGATAGATAGATTGATACTTTGCTGAAACCCAGGGAGAATTCAGGCTTTTTGAACACTAGCTGTCCCAGACTCCTTGCTTGGCACCTTACAGTAAACACTGCACTTTCCTTCACCACAACCCGGTGTCAGTAGATTGGCTTTACAAAGTGTTGGTGAGCAGACCCGAGTTTGGTTCAGTAACAGTTCCTTAGGCAGCATCATGCTTTCCCAGCTTCTCCTTTCAATCACCCTCCACCTTGGTAATGAGCTATGTCATCGGTAACTTATCCCAAGAAAAGAAAGATAGGATAAATGGTAGAACTGGTCTTCTCAAGCCACAGCCAAAACAGTCACTGCAATCTGATTCTCACATGTTAGATGGTGTAGAATGACATTTCATATGCTCAAAGAATAGCGCCCTTAGTAAACTGGCTTGAGGTTTCTTGCTCTTTGTTTTTAGTAACCTCAAACTTACAGAAAAGTTGTAATTACAGTACAAAGAATGTTTTTGCCTTGAACCATTTAAGAGTCAGTTGATGCCCCATCACCCCATAATACTAGTTTAGTGCATATTTCCTACAAGCAAGTACATTCTCCGACATAACCACAATATTACCACCCAAACCAGGACATTCATTACTACCATCACTTTGTAGAGGAGCATAGTTTCCCACCCTAAAATATGTCTTTTTGGCATAATGTTTTAAGCTGGCTATTTTCTAAGAAACAGCAGACATGGAAGTTACTCAGTTTTTCTAGGTCTTTCCCATGTATGCATGTTATTACACTTTGATTTTCTCCTGTTAATCTGTCTCATGTCCATTTAATTCTTAGACAAGCAAGAAGAACATAGAGGGTAGAGGAAAATTTCTTTCTCCCTGACAGCTTCCTAAAAGCCCATTAAAGTTTTGCCAGTTGTCCCAATAATGTCTTCTAGAGTAAGAGGATCCAGTTCAAAATAAGGAGTTGCATTTAGTTTTCATGACTCTTTCTCCATCTTTTTTTTTTTTTTTTTTTTTTTTTTTTTTTTTTTTTGCGGTACGCGGGCCTCTCACTGCCGTGGCCTCTCCCGTTGCAGAGCACAGGCTCCGGACGCGCAGGCTCAGCGGCCATAGCTCACGGGCCCAGCCGCTCCGCGGCATGTGGGATCCTCCCAAACCGGGGCACGACCCCGCGTCCCCTGCATCGGCAGGCGGACTCTCAATCACTGCGCCACCAGGGAAGCCCTCTTTCTCCATCTTGATCCTGGGAAGTTACCTTAGTTTGGTTTTGACTTTCCAGACCTCGACACTATCAAAGATTACAGACCAAGTTGCTTTGCCATTTCTCCCTCAATCTGGGTTGTCTTCTGTTATATTCTAATGAGAATCAGGTTATAGACATTTGGCAGGAATATTACAGAAGTGATGCTGCATTCTTCTCACTACATTTTATCATGTGCCATGTAATTTCTGTTTGTTCTATTAGTGGTGTTCACTTTGATAACTAGATTAACTTAATGTCTGCCAGGTCTCTCTGCTATAAATTTTATCTTTTTTCCTTTAGCATATTTTGAAATTTTTTTTTAGTTTAAATTATTTTAGATTTATAGCAAATATATAGTATGGCAAATCTCATGTATTCATCACCCACTTTCCCCTAACATAAGCATCTTGAATGACCATGTTAATATTTTATGAGTGGGTACATTGAAGCCATGTAGGTATTCATTCCTCATTAAGCTTTCAATTTATTCAATTTTAAAATTTATATCATCACAGGCTCAGGACTTCCTATTTTATTGAACAGAGAATAATCTATTACTATCAATAACTATTTACTGATTTTTATTGAGGTGAAATTCATATAACATAAATTTGACTATTTTAAAGTCAACAATTCAGTGGCAATTAGTACATTCACAGTGCTGTGTAATCACTATCTTTATGTACTTCCAAAACATTTCCATAATCCCCAGATAAAATACTGTACTGGTATTTTTTTCATATAGCAACAGATTTTAATATATCATTTCTCCCCAAATAGATGTAAAATATAGAGGATAATGGAGATTCTTAAAAGGAAATTTTAGACTACATTAAAATTATAATAAAATATAATAATGCTAAGGCTACAAAAATGAAAACAATAATCTAGAAAAAGAATTGTGTTTTCTATAATAATTCAGTGCTTATCAAATACCTATTTAGAGATAAGCAGGGAATTCCCAATGGAAGAAATGTCATAAACAAGATGTAAAGGGAAAATTTGGGATCATCTTTGATTTCTTCTGAATATCAATTAATTTCTTAAGGAATACCTTGAAATGTGTTCCTTTCATTTGCATAGATCAGGCATAGCTCCTCCTTTTTTTTTTTCTTAACATCTTTATTGGACTATAATTGCTTTACAATATTGTGTTAGTTTCTGCTGTATAACAAAGCGAATCAGCTATACATACACATATATCCCCATATCCCCTCCCTCTTGTGTCTCCCTCCCACCCTCCCTATCCCACCCATGTAGGTGGTCACAAAGCACCAAGCTGACCTCCCTGTGCTATGCAGGCGCTTCCCACTAGCTATCTATTTTACATTTGGTAGTGTATATATGTCCATGCCACTCTCTCACTTCATCCCAGCTTACCCTTCCCCCTCCACATGCCCTCAAGTCCATTCTCTACGTCTGCATCTTTATTCCTGCCCTGCCCCTAAGTTCTTCAGAACCATTTTCTCTTTTGTTTTTTTTAGGTTCCATATATATGTGTTAGCACACGGTATTTGATTTTCCCTTTCTGACTTACTTCACTCTGTATGACAGACTCTAGGTCCATCCAACTCACTACACATAACTCAATTTCATTTCTTTTATGGCTGAGTAATATTCCATTCTATACATGTGCCACATCTTCTTTATCCATTCATCTGTCAATGGACACTTAGGTTACTTCCATCTCCTGGCTATTGTAAATAGAACTGAACATTGTGGTACATGACTCTTTTTGAATTATGGTTTTCTCAGGGTATATGCCCAGTAGTGGGATTGCTGGGTCATACGGTAGTCCTATTTTTAGTTTTTTAAGGAACCTCCATACTGTCCTCCATAGTGGATGTATCAATTGACATTCCCACCAACAGTGCAGGAAGGTTCCCTTTTCTCCACACCCTTCCCAGCATTTATTATTTGTAGATTTTTTGATGATGGCCATTCTGACCGGTGTAAGGTGATACCTCATTGTAGTTTTGATTTGAATTTCTCTAATGATTAGTGATGTTGAGCATCCTTTCATGTGTTTGTTGGCAGTCTGCATATCTTCTTTGGAGAAATGTCTATTTAGGTCTTCTGCCCATTTTTGGATTGGGTTGTTTGTTTTTTTGATATTAAGCTGCATGAGCTGCTTGTAAATTTTGGAGATTAGTCCTTTGTCTGTTGCTTCCTTTGCAAATATATCCTCTCATTCTGAGGGTTGTCTTCTCGTCTTGTTTATGGTTTCCTTTGCTGTGCAAAAGTTTTAAGTTTCATTAGGTCCCATTTGTTTATTTTTGTTTATTTATTTATGTATTTATTTATTATTTTCTTTTGCGGTACGCGGGCCTCTCACTGTTGTGGCCTCTCCTGCTGCGGAGCACAGGCTCTGGCCGCGCAGGCTCAGTGGCCATGGCTCACAGGCCCAGCCGCTCTGCGGCATGTGGGATCCTCCCAGACGGGGGCACGAACCTGTGTCCCCTGCATCGGCAGGTGAACTCTCAACCACTGCGCCACCAGGGAAGCCCTATTTTTGTTTTTAATTTCCATTTCTCTAGGAGGTGGGTCAAAAAGGATCTTGCTATGATTTATGTCATAGACTGTTCTGCCTATGTTTTCCTCTAAGAGTTTGATAGTGTCTGGCCTTACATTTAGGTCTTTAATCCATTTTGAGTTTATTTTAGTGTATGGTGTTAGGGAATGTTCTGATTTCATTCTTTTACAGGTAGCTGTCCAGTTTTCCCAGCACCACTTATTGAAGAGGCTGTCTTTTCTCCATTATATATTCTTGCCTCCTTTATCAAAAATATGGTGACCATATGTGCGCGGGTTTATCTCTGGGCTTTCTATTCTGTTCCATTGATCTATATTTCTGGTTTTGTGCCAGTACCATACTGTCTTGATTACTGTAGCTTTGTAGTACAGTCTGAACTCTGCTAGCCTGATTCCTCCAGCTCTGTTTTTCTTTCTCAGGATTGCTTGGCTATTTGGGGTCTTTTGTGTCTCCATACAAATTGTGAAATTTTTTGTTCTAGTTCTGTGAAAAATGCCATTGGTAGTTTGATAGGGATTGCATTGAATCTGTTGATTGCTTAGGGTACTATAGTCATTTTCACAATGTTGATTCTTCCAATCCAAGAACATGGTATATCTCTCCATCTGTTTGTATTATCTTTAATTTCTTTCATCAGTGTCTTATAGTTTTGTGCATACAGGTCTTTTGTCTCCTTAGGTAGGTTTATTCCTAGGTATTTTATTCTTTTTGTTGCAGTGGTAAATGGGAGTGTTTCCTTAATTTCTCTTTCAGATTTTTCATCATTAGTGTATGGGAATGCAAGAGATTTCTGTGCATTAATTTTGCATTCTGCTACTTTACCAAATTCATTGATTAGCTCTAGTAGCTATCTGGTAGCATCTTTAGGATTCTTTATGCATAGTATCATGTCATCTTCAAACAGTGACAACTTTACTTCTTCTTTTCCGATTTGGATTCCTTTTATTTCTTTTTCTTCTCTGATTGCTGTGGCTAAAACTTCCAAATGTATGTTGAATATTAGTGGTAAGAGTGGACAACCTTGTCTTGTTCCTGATCTTAGTGGAAATGGTTTCAGCTTTTCATCATGGAGGATGAGGTTGGCTGTGGGTTTTTCATATACGGCCTTTATTATGTTAAGGTAAGTTCCCTCTATGCCTACTTTCCGGAGGGTTTTTATCATATCGGTGTTGAATTTTGTCAAAAGCTTTTCCTGCATCTATTGAGGTGATCATATGGTTTTTCTCCTTCAGGTTGTTAATACTGTTTATCACATTGATTGATATGAGTATATTGAAGAATCCTTGCATTCCTGGAATAAACCCCACTTGATCATGTTGTATGATCCTTTTAATGTGCTCTTGGATTCTGTTTGCTAGTATTTTGTTGAGGATTTTTGCATTTATGTTCATCAGTGATATTGGCCTGTAGTTTTCTTTCTTTGTGACATCTTTCTCTGATTTTGATATCAGGGTGATGGTAGCCTTGTAGAAGGAGTCTGGGAGTGTTCGTCCCTCTGGTATATTTTGGAAGAGTTTGAGAATGATAGGTGTTAACTCGTCTCTAAATGTTTGATAGAATTCACCTGTGAAGCCATCTGGTCCTGGGCTATAGTTTGTTGGAAGATTTTAAATCACAGTCTCAATTTTATTGCCTGGGATTGGTCTGTTTATATTCTCTATTTCTCCCTGGTTCAGTCTCAGAACGTTGTGCTTTTCTAAGAATTTGTCCACTTCTTCCAGGTTGTCCAATTTATTGGCATATAGCTGCTTGTAGTAATCTCTCATGATCCTCTGTATTTCTGCAGTGTCAGTTGGTACTTTTCCTTTTGCCTTTCTAATTCTATTGATTTGAGTCCTCTCTCTTTTTTTCTTGATGAGTCTGGCTAATGGTTTATCAATTTTTTTTTATCTTCTCAAAGAACCAGCTTTGAGTTTTATTGATCATTGCTACTGTTTCCTTGATTTCTTTTTCATGTATTTCTGATGTGACCTTTATGATTTCTTCCTTTCTGCTAACTTGAGGTGTTTTTGTTCTTCTTTCTGTAATTGCTTTAGGTGTAAGGTTAGATTGTTTATTTTAGATGTTTCTTGTTTCTTGAGGTAGGATTTTATTGCTATAAACTTCCCTCTTAGAACTGCTTTTGCTGCATCCCATAGGTTTTGGGTTGTTGTGTTTTCATTGTCTTTTGTTCCTAGGTATTTTTGGATTTCCTTTTTCATTTCTTCAGTGATCTCTTGGTTACTTAGTAGTGTATTGTTTATCCTCCATGTGTTTGTATTTTTTACAGATTTTTTCCTGCAATTCATATCTAGTCTCATAGTGTTGTGGTCAGAAAGGTACCTGATATGATTTCAATTTTCTTAAATTTACCAAGGCTTGATCTGTGACCCAAGACATAATCTATCCTGGAGAATGTTCCATTAGCACTTGAGAAGAAAGTGTATTCTGTTGTTTTTGGATGGAATGTCCTAGAAATATCAATGAAGTCCATCTTGTTTAATGTATCATTTAAAGTTTGTGTTTCCTTATTTATTTTCATTTTGGATGATCTGTCCATTGGTGAAAGTGGGGTGTTAAAGTCCCCTACTATGATTGTGTTACTGTCTATTTCCCAATTTATGGCTGTTAGAATTTGCCTTATGTATTGAGGTGCTCCTATGTTGGGTCCATAAATATTTACAGTTGTTATATCTTCTTCGTGGATTGATCCCTTGATCATTATGTAGTGTCTTTCTTTGTCTCTTGTAATAGTCCTTATTTTAAAGTCTATTTTGTCTGATATAAGAATTGCTACTGCTGCTTTCTTTTGATTTCCTTTTGCATGGATTATCTTTTTCCATCCCCTTTCAGTCTGTATGTGTCCCTAGGTCTGAAGTGGGTCTCTTGTAGACAGCATATATATGGGTCTTATTTTTGCATCCATTCAGCCAGCCTTTATTTTTTGGTTGGAGCATTTAATCCATTTACATTTAAGGTTGTTATCGATATGGATGTTCCTATTACCATTTTCTTAATTGTTTTGGGTTTGTTATTGTAGGTCTTTTCCTTCTCTTGTTTTGCCTGCCCAGAGAAGTTCCTTTAGCATTTGTTGGAATGCTGGTTTGGTGGTGCTGAATTCTCTCAGCTTTTGCTTGTCTGTAAAGGTTTTAATTTCTCCATGAAATCTGAATGAGATCCTTGCTGTGTAGAGTAATGTTGGTTCTATGTTTTTCCCTTTCATCACTTTAAATATGTCCTGCCACTTCCTTCTGGTCTGCAGAGTTTCTGCTGAAAGATCAGCTGTTAACCCTATGGGGTTTCCCTTGTATGTTATTTGTTGTTTTCCCCTTGATGCTTTTAATATTTTTTCTTTGTATTTAAATTTTGATAGTTTGCTTAATATGTGTCCTGACATGTTTTTCCTTGGATTTATCCTGTATGGGACTCTCTGTGCTTCCTGGACTTGATTGACTATTTCCCTTCCCATATTAGGGAGGTTTTCAGCTATAATCTCTTCAAATATTTCCTCAGTCCCTTTTTTTTCTTCTCATCTTCTTCTGGCACACCTATAATTTGAATGTTGGTATGTTTAATGTTGTCCCAGAGGTCTCTGAGAGTGTCCTCAGTTCTTTTCCTTCTTTTTTCTTTATTCTGCTCTGCAGTAGTTATTTCCACTATTTTATCTTCCAGGTCACTTTTCCATTCTTCTGACTCAGTTATTCTGCCATTGATTCCTTCTAGAGAATTTTTAATCCATTTATTGTGTTGTTCATTATTGTTTATTTGCTCTTTAGTTCTTCTAGATCCTTGTTAAACGTTTCTTGTATTTTCTCCATTTGATTTCCAAGATTTGGGATCATCTTTACTATCATTACTCTGAATTCTTTTTCAGGTAGACTGCCTATTTTCTCTTCATTTGTTTGTCTGGTGTGTTTTTACTTTGCTCCTTCATCTGCTGTGTGTTTCTCTGTCTTCTCCTTTTGCCTAACTTACTGTGCTTGTGGTCTCCATTTCACAGGCTTCAGGTTCATAGTTTCCATTGTTTTCGGTGTCTGCCCCCAGTGACTAAGGTTGGTTCAATGGGTTGTGTAGGCTTCCTGGTGGTGGAGGGGACTCATTCCTGTGTTCTGGTGGATGAGGCTGGATCTTCTTTTTGTGGTGGGCAGGACCGTGTCCAGTGGTGTGTTTTGTGGTGTCTGTGACCTTGTTATGATTTTAGGCAGCCTCTCTGCTAATGGTTGGGCCTGTGTTCCTTTCTTGTTAGTTGTTTGGCAGAGGGTGTCCAGCCCTGTATCTTGCTGGTCATCTAGTGGAGCTGGGTCTTAGTGTTGAGATGGAGATCTCTGGGAGAACTTTTGCTGTTTGATATTACTTGGAGCTGGGAGGTCTCTGGTGGACTAATGTCCTGATCTCGGCTCTCCCACCTCCGAGGCACAGGCCTGACACCCAGCCGGAGCACCAAGACCCTGTCAGCCACATGGCTCAGAAGAAAAGGGAGGAAAACAAGAAAGAAAGAAAGAAAGAAAGAAAAGAAAAGAAAGTTATTAAAATAAAAATATTATTAAAAATTTATAAAATGAAAAGTAATTTAAAAAATGAAAGAGAGAGCAACCAAGCCAGAAAGCAAATCCACCAAAAAAAAAAAAAAAAAAAAAAAAAACGGACAGACAGAACCCTAGGACAAATGGTAAAGGCAAGCCTGTACAGACAAAATCACACAAAGAAGCATACACATAAACACTCACAAAAAGAGAAAAAAGGAAAAAAAATATATATCTATATATAAAAAAAATGGAAGAGAGCAACGAAATCAATAAACAAATCTACCAATGATAATAAACTCTAAATACTAAACTAAGATAAACATAAAACCAGAAACAAATTGATGCAGAAAGCAAACCCCAAGTCTATAGTTGGTCCCAAAGTCCACCGCCTCAATTTTGGGATGATTCGTTGTCTATTCAGGTATTCCACAGATGCAGGGTACGTCAAGTTGATTGTGGAGATTTAATCTGCTGCTCCTGAGGCTGCTGGGAGAAATTTCCCTTTCTCTTCTTTGTTTGCACAGCTACTGGGGTTCAGCTTTGGATTTGGCCTTGCCTCCACGTGTAGGTCACCTGCAGGTGTCTGTTCTTCACTCAGACAGGACGGGGTTAAAGTAGCAGCTGATTAGGTGGCTCTGGCTCGCTCAGGCAGTGGGGAGGGAGGGGTACAGAATGCAGTGTGAACCTTTGGCAGCAGAGGCTGGTGTGACTTTGCAACAGCCTGAGGCGTGCCGTGTGTTCTCCTGGGGTAGTTGTCCCTGGATCACAGGACCCTGGCAGTGGCGGGCTGCACAGGCTCCCAGGAGGGGAGGTGTGGATAGTGACCTGTGCTTGCACACAGGCTTCTTGGTGGCTGTAGCAGCAGCCTTAGCATTTCATGCCCGTCTCCGGTGTCCGCACTGATAGCCACAGCTCATGCCCATCTCTGGAGCTTGTTTAGGCAGCGCTCTGAATCCCCTCTCCTCGCGCCCCCTGAAACAGTGGCCTCTTGCCTCTTAGGCAGGTCCCGACTTTTTCCCGGACTCCCTCCTGGCTAGCTGTGGCGCACTACCCCACTTCAGGCTGTGTTCATGCAGCCAACCCCTGCCCTCTCCCTGGGATCTGAACTCCAAAGCCCGAGCCTCAGCTCCCAGCCCCCACCCACTCCAGCGGGTGAGCAGACAAGCCTCTCAGGCTGGTGAGTGCTGGCTGGCACTGATCCTCTGTGCAGGAATCTCTCCGCTTTTCCCTCTGCATCCCTGTTGCTGCGCTCTCCTCCATGGCTCCAAAGCTTCCCCCCCACCACACCCCGTCTCCACCAGTGAAGGGGCTTCCTAGTGTGTGGAAACTTTTCCTCCTTCACAGCTCTCTCCCAGAGGTGCAGGTCCTGTCACTATTCTTTTGTCTCTGTTTTTTCTTCTTTTCTTTGCCCTACCCAGGTACATGGGGAGTTTCTTGCCTTTTGCTAAGTCTGAGGTCTTCTGCCAGTGTTCAGTAGGTGTTCTGTAGGAGTTGTTCCACATATAGATGTATTTCTGATGTATTTGTGGGGAGGAAGGTGATCTCCTTGTCTTAATCCTCAGCCATCTTGAAGGTCTCCCTGTACTGTTTTCTACAGTAGCTGAACCATTTTCCACTCCCACCAGCAATGTACAAGGGTTCTGATTTCTCCACATCCTCACCAACACTGATTATTTTCTGTTATTTGATTCTAGCTACCCTAGTGGGTATAAAGTGATATCTCTTTGAGAGTTTGATGTGTGTTTCCCTAGTGACTAATGATATTGAGCATCTTTGCCTATGCTTGTTTACTATTTGAATATCTTATTTACAGAAATGTCTATTAAAGTCTTTTACCTGTTTTCAAATTGGATTGTCTCTTTTGAGGTTGAGTTTTTTATATTTTCTATAAGATAACTCTGTGAGAGTTCTTTATATATTCTGGATAATAGACCCTTAACAGCTATTATGATTTGCAAATACTTTTCCCTTTTCTGTAGGTTGTCTTTTCACTTTCTTGATAATGTTCTTTGAAGCAAAAATATTTTTAATTTTGAAGAATTCCAACCTAAAAATTCAATTTGATGAATTTTTAATTTTGATGAATTCCAGTCCAATTCTAATGGATTCTTTATATCTAGGAATCCATTATCAAACACAAAGTCATGAAGATTTAAACCTATGTTTACTTCAAAGAGTTTTCTAGTTTTAGTTCTTTATTTATAGTGTTGATCCATTTTGGGTTAATATTTGTATGTGGTGTGAGGTAGGGGTTCAACTTCATTCCTTTGAATTTGGATATCCAATTGTCCCAGCATCATTTCTTGAAAAGACTATACTTACCCCCACTGAATGGTCTTGGTGCCCTTGTTGAAAATCAATTGGTCATAAATGTATGGTTTTATTGCTGGACTCTCAATTCTATTCTATTGGTCTATATGCCTATCACAATGCCAGCACCACAGTATTTTCCTAACTGTAAGCTTGCAGTAACTTTTGAAATTGGGAAATATGAGTCCTCTCATTTTGGTCTCCTTTTACATTTTTGTTTGTGTGTTTTTGGCTATTGCAATTCCATATAGATTTAAGATAGGCTTTTCCATTTCTGAAAAAGAAAGGCCTTTGGAAATTTGATAGGGAACACATTCAATCTATAGATTGCTTTGAGGAGTATTGCCTTCTTAGCAATATTAAGTTTTCCAATCCATGGACACAAAATGTATTTCCATTTATTCATGTCTTCTTTAATCTTTTTCAACTATGTTGTATAGTTTTCCATGTACAATTTTTGCTCCTATTTGGTTAAATTTATTCCTAGGTAGCTTATTCTTTTGGATATTATTGTAAATATAAATGTTTTCTGAAATTCCTTTTTGGATTATTGATTGCTGTTATATATTAAAACAATTGCCTTTGGTGTGTTGATCTTGTATTTGGCAATATTGTTGAATTCTTTTATTAGCCCTAGAAGGTTTTTTTATTGGGTTCATTGGCATCTTTTACATATAGGATCATGTCATCCATAAATTTAGTATTTACTTTTAACATTGTCCCAGATTTGGCTAGTGGGAGACTCATTCAAACTGGCTCCTCTGTCCTTTAGATATGTCCTCATTATTCTTTGAGTACACTCTTACTTTCTATCACATGCTATTCTATGATCATTTTGTATTTTCCCTGCCCTATCTCCCAAATCATCCATTTCTGCAGAGTCATTTTTCCTTTTTGTGGAGAAGGGTATTGGTGAATCAAGATCTGAATGGTAGATGTGATTGTTGTCACTGTTCCCAGGCCCTCTCCATGAACAGAACTAGGGGACATGTGTATTACATACCATACATACATACACACAAGTTAACATCTATTAATTTTATCTAATTATGTATACTGATAACTATGAGTTGACACCAATGACTTAAATTCCAATCCAGCACCACAGGGTTCATTCTAGTTTTTTCCTTTTCCATATTTTAACTTTACTCAGATAGTGAGAAACCTTGCTTCCATTATTCTTAATGCATTGATTATTTGATAAATCCTCTTACATGTACTAACTTCCCATTGTTGGTGCCATGTCCTCCCCTGAGCAAATATTTTTGTCCTACTTAGGCTCTGAACTCCATGCTACACAGCTGTCACTGTCCACAATGTGGATTCCTCCTAATCCTGCTTGTACTCCCACAGACCTTACCAATCCATCCCCCATGTGGGCTCAGGCTCTGACAGTCCTCCCTAGGCTACCTCTTTCTGGGCTGTCCCTCCACAGGGTACCCTCTTCACTCTTTTTTTGCTCTGGCACCCCTTACTTGGTCACCCAAGTGTGTGGATGCTTCCCTGACCCTGTTTTGCCTTTGACACCCTTCTCTAGGCTCATTAGCTGTCCCTGTCCCTCACAGTATGGACGCCTACCTTGCTTGGACCCTTCAAATGACTTTAGGACTAAATAGCTCAGGAAGGAGAGGGAAGGGAAGTGGAAGGGGAATGGTTTGTTTGTTTTCCCAAGGCAAACAAACTGAACAGATGATCTGGTTTTTAAATATGACTCGACACAACTACATTGAATGTGGGGATGGGACTATTTAGTCTCATTTACTACCCAATATTGAGTTCCTTAGATAGCATCTCTGGCAAGGAGTTATTTAACTACTGCCTGAACACTTCATAACTATCATATTAGAAAAGAGCTATACTATATGCATATTTAACACAGGCAAATGTAACTATAAGCACATAGATCAGAATGGAGGAGAGGAAAAAAAAGAGGTGAGGAGGGAGAGCGAGAGTGAGGGAAAGGAAGAAAAGAGAAGGAGAGGGAGAAAGAGAGAAAAACACCGTGAAAACAGTTCTGTTGATTTTACTTACCTTTGCACTCAGTGGGAATATGCCTTGGACTGAACAGCTAGTCATCATAGCATTACTATAAGGTAGCCACTATTAGCCCCATTTTATATATGAGAAAATTGAGGCTTGAAGAGACTGAGTCATGCCCCAGGTCACACACTTAGTGTGTATGCAGAGCTGAGGTTCTAACCTGTCTGTCTGACACAA
>NW_006783121.1:1302269-1406174 GCF_000442215.2 Lipotes vexillifer | reverse complement strand
TCCTGCATCCAGGGATGTGAAGCCCACTTCCTATCATGGCAGCCCATTCCAGCCTTGGACTGCCTTGACTATTAGAATGTTTTATCCTTTAATAGAATTGAAAATCTGCCTCCCTGAAGTTTTTCCACCCATTGGTCTTGGTTTTACCCTTTGAGCATGTGTAAAACAATTCTAATTGCTCTTCCACATGACAGCCCTTAAAATATTTGTAGACAGCTATCATATCCCCTGAGTCTTTTGCTCTCTAGGCTAGACAATTCTAGTTCCATCAAACATTTCTCTTATGAATGAGAAAATGCCTTCCCTCTAGCTTGTTACACTGCACTAATTTTCCAAGGTAAGAAGGATTCAGTTCATGCCTCAAACATATTCCATTGTATCCAGGGCAAAAGGAGAGTTAGACATTTGTTTTTGAACTGAAATGGCAAACAAGGAATTCTATCTGCCTTCCACTGCAGATATTTATTAGCTTCTGAGACATAAGTGCTAAATTATCTTTTCACTTGGGTCTTTCTGTACATAAGGTCAAGCCATTGGTCTAGATCCCATTCTTCTTTTGAGGAAGGTCCAGGAATTTCCATGAAAGATTGCTACCAACTATCTGTCACTAGGAATGTGTAATATTACAGCTAGCGCAGTACATTTCAAAATTACCTAGAGCTCATATATCCGATAAAGGGCTAGTATCCAGAAGATATAAAGAGCTCTTACAACTCAGCAACAAAAAGACAAACAACTCATTAAAAAATGGACAAAGGACTTGAATAGATATTTCTCCAAAGAAGATATGCATGTGGCTAATAAACACATGAAAAGATGCTCAACATCATTAGTGGTTAGGGAACTGCAAACCCAAACCACAGTGAGATAACATTTCACACTCAGCAGGATGGCTAGAATAAAAAAAAAAAAAAAGTGTTGGTGAGGATGTGGAGAAATTGGAGCCCTCATACATTGCTGGTAGGAATGTAAAATGGTTCAGCCCTGCTGGAAAACAGTTTAGTGGTTGCTCAAAACGTTAAACATGGAAATACCATATCACCCAGCAATTACACTCCTATATACCCAAAGGAACTGAAAACAAAAACTTGTACACAAATGTTCATAGCATGACTGTTGTCAATAGTCAAAAGGTGGAAACATTCCAAATGCCCATCAACAGATGAATGGAGAAAGAAAGATACAATGGAGGATTATACAGCCATAAAAAAGAATGAAGTATTGACACATGCTACAATGTGTATGAACCTTGAAAACATTATCCTAAGTGAAAGAAGCCAGACAAGACCAAATGTTGTATGATTCCATTTATATGAAATATCCAGAATAGGTAAATCCAGAGTCAGAACACAGGTTAGTGGTTGCTATGGGCTAGAGGGAGAGGGGAGAGGAGAATTACTGCTTAATAGGTATTGAGTCTCCTTTTAGAGTGATGAAAATGTTTTGGAACTAAATAGAAGTGACAGTCATACAACATTGTGAATGTACTAAATGCAACTCAATTTTACACTTTAAAATGGTCAGTTTTATGCTATGTGAATGTCACCTCAATAAACACAATTACCTGGAGCTCTCTGGCAGGTGAGAGGATGGTAGGGAGGGCAAACACAGTGTTTTTCCCCATTTCTGTCATTCAGGGCTAAGCTACTTGTTTCAAAAAATGTTCTAAAGAAATAAATGAACCCAAGAAGAAATCATGCTAGCTTAGGAATATGGTAACTACATTATCAGAGCCAGGGCATCTGCTTTCTAGCCAGATTGTTCTTAAAACTATGGTAATTCAGTAAAATACTGACAGTTATAATGAAATGGTCACAAACATCAGGCTTTGCAGATGAGTATATTTATCACTTAAATACACAGTTGTTAAGTCAGGGCATTTCTCCATCACGTACTATTTTGGATGGAACCAATCCTTATTTTCTGGGAGAAATTGATTTTAACTAGAACCATTGCATTTTAAATTTCCATGCAGTGCAGGACTAACTTAGTATTCATTAATATTTGCCATACATACTTTCACTCACAAGGTGTTTTCTCCCCGGATTCAACAGTCTATCAGAGAGTTGTGAAAAGGGGTTGTCAGAGACAAAATCTCGAACTGCCCCAAAAGAGCCATATTTTACTTCTGCTCCACATTCGTTGAGTGAACCTCACATCTTTTCATTGTTAAAAAGCCAAATTCTCCAAGGGCTTCCACTCCTTCCCGGGGGAAAGTTAGACACTTGGAGAAGCTGCATCAACTTACAGACCACAAGGGTGCCATTTGGCAAATTACAGCTTCCATGTTCTGGGACCCTAGAGAAAATTAATACACTTTCCTAGACTGTCAAAGCTCTTCTCATATGTAATTGGGAAAAGCAATTAAAATACTGAGTAAAACTTATATGTACTATTTGGATATGCTGAGTCAAACAGGTAAAATTAGATTGCTGTCCTGGAAATTCATAGATGAAATAGCTTTCTCTGAGTGCTAAGGTTAGGGTAGGTAACTGCATTTTAATTGCTAAAGTATCAGGAAGAAACTTTTTTTCATCCTAAAGTTGGAAGGTTGCATGGGAATTCTTTTAAGTATTGCTCAACATCACTTACAGCAAAGCCACAGTTTCATCCACAGATTCCATTGTCAATGTTTCTCCAGCCAATCACCTTCCCCTGGTTATATAGAGCATGTTACATGGTATCCTACAAAGAGGGATGGCAATGACCTGTATGGACAATTTGCTATCTGAGTCAATTATTTTGTAAGGAGCATATGCATAACAGAACTTACAGTAACTATTAATTTAGTTAGTAAATTAGCAGGATAAGCCATTATACCTAAACTGATTTTTCTCTTCTTCCTTTTCCTTCCCTTCAATTGTCTATAAGCACTTTTTGTGACTATACATCACTACACACTGACAATCATTGAGTAACCAAAACAATTTCACCACCAAATCCATCATCTGTCACATTACCACCACATTTCACATATAGGAGCAATAGATACAGAAAGCACTAAATAAAATGGTGTTGCTCTAAAGAAAGGCAAGATTTATTTATTTTTAAGAGAGGCTAGATCTATTTTTAAGAGAAAAAAAATACAGCTAAGAATAATGCATTTTCTCATCCCCTCTGCTTTGAGGTTCTGACCCACGAATGTTTTTGTGGTTTCTTTGCTTGTTTGTTAATGACCCTTACATGACTGTAGAAGGCTGTGAGTACCACTACTAGTTAGAATGGATTTGCTACTGTGCTTCCCATCTATAATCTATTAATTATGCTTTCCTAACTCGCTATCTTATTGGAGAGATGGAATAAATAGAATTCCTCTAGACGTCTGCTATTCATCAGGATTACTTGTGCAGTTTATATTTGAACTCCCATTCTGCAGACTTTGAAGTTACTCTTCCTGTTCTAGTTACTATTGCTTTGTAACAAATCACTTCAAAATGTCAAGGCTGAAAATGTCAACAATTATGTTCTCACTTCTCATGGCTTCCAGGGGTCAGGAAGTCAGGAAGGGTTCATCTGGGAGGTTCTGGCTTGGAATCTCCCATGTAATTGCAGCCAGACAGTGGCTGGAGCCAGATAGCGGTGGGCTGGAGCAGAGGAGGCTGGCCAGGCATCTCTCTCTTCCTGCACTTTCAGTGCTTCTCCATATGGAGAACGAGCAGAGGCTAATTGGGGCTTCTTCACAGTGTGGCAGTCTCAGGGCTGTTAGACTGCTTACAGGGTGTCTAATGACTCAGCATTCCCTCCTGGGTACATATATCCAAAAAATCCCAGAAATGTTAATTCAAAAAGATACACGCACCCCAATGTTCATAGCAGCATTATTCACAATGGCCAAGATATGGAAGAAGCCCAAGTGTCCATCAACAGATGACTGGATAAAGAAGATGTGGTATATATATACAATTGAATACTACTCAGCCATAAAAAAGAAGGAAATTTTGCCATTTGCAGCAACATGGATAGACTTGGAGGGTATTATGCTAAGTGAAGTACGTCAGACAAAGACAAATACTGTATGACATCACTTATATATGAAATCTAAAAAATACAACAAACTAGTGAATATAACAAAAAGAAGCTGACTCACAGATAAAAAGAACTAGTGCTTACCACTGGGGAGAGGGAAGTGTGGAGGGGCAATATACGGGTAGGAGAAAAATAAAAGCATTATTATGAGATTATATGAAATTGTGTGTAAAACTTGAAAATTGTAAAGCACCACAGAATTTAAAAACTCTTTCATTCAATTAACAAAATAAAAAAATTTTAAAAAGTGATTGTTCCAGAAAACAAGGGAGAAACCTTCCAAGACCTAGCTTCAGAAATCCTACTGCACTATTTCTGCCTCATTACTGGCTACAAGAAGTCACAAACCTAGCCAGATTTAAGAGGGAGAGGAACTAGACTGTACATCTTGATGGAGGAGTGGAAACTTTCTAGAGAGCATGAGGGATGGGAGCTCGCATTGCAGTCATCTTTGGAAAATACAGTCTCCTAAATGCCCTTTGATCACAACTTTTCCTCTATCTTGTTCTTCTCTAAGTCCATGGTCAATTGAGGTTTTTCCCTTTTGTAATCAAATGCAACATCACGATGAAGTATTTATTAGGCTCTGTTATGTATATGATGCCATGCCAGACACTTTAGGCTTGATACCAAAAAAAAACATGGTCCTTCCCTTCTAAGAGATTATATTTAAATGTAATATAAACAGATAAGTAGTATACTTTTAATTTCCCTTTTGTCAAGTAAAAAAATGACAAAGAGCAGTAAAAGAACTTATCACATTCTTAAAATCACATCCCAAAGACCCTTCCCTTTGAAGAAAGAGACCATAAATTTATTTAATGAAATATTATGTTACTAGCTATTTTGCTTAGGAATTCTTTGCTTGAAAGTAATGGAATACCAACTCAATGTAGCTTAAGAAAAAAAAAAGAGAGATTATACTGAGGATAAAGGAGTGTTTCAGAGAATGCATGGACAGAAATGTAACTAGGTTTCAAGAAGAAGCTAAAGTGAGAAATTAAATGTCATGTGAGATTTCTCTATTTTGCTCTGCAGTCCAGGCTTTGCTGCTGCTTTTATCCACATCATAGAAAACAATGCAACCTCAGTGCTCAGGATTCCATGTTCTTGTCCAGCCACCCAGAAACAAACTGGTTTCCTTGTCATCTCCATATCTAAATTGGTTCAGCTCATCCTTGGTAAATAACAAGCCTGGCTAGGAGCTGAGGTTGCAATGTCTCACTCTGACAGCTTCAGCTACAATCATGTAGATCAAACAGTTTCAATCCTTCAAAAAGGTGTGTTGGGGAAATAATCTAATAGATGCCTACTAAGCCGAGATGGAGGAAAGTACAAAGGGTTGATGTTGTGCATAGGTAGCATAAGAAATTGACTACCTGATACTATTCAAAAGCTAGTAAGAGATTGGTTCAAGATGGCGGAGTAGAAGGACGTGTGCTCACTCCCTCTTGCAAGAGCACCAGAATCACAACTAGCTGCTGGGCAATCATTGACAGGAAGACACTGGAACTCACCAAAAAGACACCCCACATCCAAAAACAAAGGAGAAGCCACAGTGAGATGGTAGGAGGGGGGCAATCATAACAAAATCAAATCCCATAATGGCTGGGTGGGTGACTCACAAACTGGAGAACACTTATACCACAGAAGTCCACCCACTGGAGTGAAGGTTCTGAGCCCCACATCACACTTCCCAACCTCGGGTTCTGGCAATGGGAGGAGGAATTCCTAGAGAATCAGACTTTGAAAGCTAGGGGGATTTGACTGCAGGACTTCAACAGGACTGGGGGAAACAGAGACTCCACTCTTGGAGGGCACACACAAAGTAGTGTGTGCATCAGGACCCAGGGGGAAGGAGCAGTGACCCCATAGGAGACTGAATCAGACCTACCTGCTAGTGTTTGAGTGTCTCCTGCAGAGGTGAGGGCTGGCTGTGGCTCACCACAGGGACAAGGACACTGGCAGCAGAAGTTCTGGGAAGTACTCCTTGGCATGAGCCCTCCCAGAGTCCACCATAAGCCCCAGCAAAAAGCCTGTGACCTCCAGTGCTGGGTCACCTCAGGCCAAATAACCAACAGGGAGGGAATTCAGGCCTACCCATCAGCAGACAAGCAGATTAAAATTTTACTGAGTTCGGCCCACCAGAGCAACAGCCAGCTCTACCCACACCAGTCCCTCACATTAGGAAGCTTCCACAAGCCTCGTAAATAGCCTCATCCACCAGAGGGCAGCAGCAGTAGCAAGGAGAACTACAATCCTGCAGCCTGTGGAACAAAAACCACATTCACAAAAAGATAGACAAAAGTGAAAAGGCAGAGGAGTATGTACCAGATGGAGGAACAAGATAAACCCCAGAAAAACAACTAAATGAAGTGGAGATAGGCCACCTTCCAGAAAAATAATTCAGAATAATGATAGCAAAGATGATCCAGGACCTCAGAAAAAGAATGGAGGCAAAGATAGAGAAGATGCAAGAAATGTTTAACAAAGACCTAGAAGAATTAAAGAACAAACACCTAGAAGAATTAAAGAACAAGCAAACAGAGATGAACAATACAATAACTGAAATGAAAAATACACTAGAAGCAATCAGTAGCAGAATAACTGAGGCAGAAGAATGGATAAGTGACCTGGAAGACAGAATGGTGGAATTCACTGCCGCAGAACAGAATAAAGAAAAAAGAATGAAAAGAAATGAAGACAGCATGAGAGACTTCTGTGACAACATTAAATGCAAAAACATTCTCATTATAGGGGTACCAGAAGGAGAAGACAGAGAGAAAGGACCTGAGAAAATATATGAAGAGATTATAGTCAAAAACTTCCCCAATATGGGAAAGGAAATAGCCACCCAAGTCCAGGAAATGCAGAGAGTCCCAGGCAGAAAAAACCCAAGCAGATACACACCAAGACACATAGTAAACAAATTGACAAAAATTAAAGACAAACAAAAATTATTAAAAGCAACAAGGAAAAAATGACAAAAAACATACAAGGGAACTCTCATAAGGGTAACAGCTGATTTCTCAGCAGAAACTCTACAAGCCAGAAGGGAGTGGCACGATATAGTTAAAGTGATAAAAGGGAAAAAGGTACAACCAAGATTACTCTATACAGCAAGGATCTCATTCAGATTTGATGGAGAAATAAAAAACTTTAAAGACAAGCTAAAGCTAAGAGAATTCACCACCACCAAACCAGCTCTACAACAAAATGCTAAGGAATTTCTCTAAGTGGGAAACACAAGAGAAGAAAAGGACCTACAAAAACAGACACAAAACAATTAAGAAAATGGTCACAGAAACATACATATCGATAACTAGCTTAAATTTGAATGGATTAAAGGCTCCAACCAAAAGACACAGGCTGCTGAATGGATACGAAAACAAGACCCATATATATGCTGTCTATAAGAGACCCACTTCAGACCTAGGGACACATACAGACTGAAAGTGAGGGGATGGAAAAAGATATTCCATTCAAATGGAAATCAAAAGAAACCTGGAGTCCCAATACTCCTATCAGTTAAAATAGACTTTAGAATAAAGAATGTTACAAGAGACAAGGAAGGACACTACCTAATGATCAAGAGATCAATCCAAGAAGAAGATATAACAATTATAAATATGCACCCAACATAGGAGCACCTCAATACAAAAGGCAACTGCTAACAGCCATAAAGGGGGAAATCAACAGTAACACAAAAATAGTGGGCGACTTTAACACCTCACTTACACTAATGGACAGATCATCCAAACAGAAAATTAATAAGGAAACACAAGCTTTAAATGACACAATAGGCCAGATAGATTTAACTGATAGTTATAGGACATTCCATCCAAAAACAGCAGATTACACTTTCTTCTCAAGTGCTCATGAAACATTCTCCAGGACAGATCATAGCTTGGGTCACAAACCAAGTCATGTTAAATTTAAGAAAACTGAAATCATATCAAGCACCTTTTCCGACCACAGTGCTATGAGACTAGATATCAAGTACAGGGAAAAAAACATAAAAAAGGGCTTCCCTGGTGGCTCAGTGGTTGAGAGTCTGCCTGCCAATGCAGGGGACACGGGTTCATGCCCCGGTCCTGGAAGATCCCACATCCACATGCCATGGAGCGGCTGGGCCCGTGAGCCATGGCTGCTGAGCGTGCACGTCCGGAACCTGTGCTCCACAGTGGGAGAGGCCACAACAGTGAGAGGCCCGCTTAGTGCAAAAAGAAAAAAAAAAACAAAAAACTAGAGACAAATGACCACAAAAACACGACGAACCAAAACATATGGGATGCGCAAAAGCAGTTCTAAGAGGGAAGTTTATAGCAATATTATCTTACCTCGAGAAACAAGAAAAATCTCAAAAAAACAATCTAACCTTACACCTAAAGGAACTAGAGAAAGAAGAACAAACAAAACCCAAACTTAGCAGAAGGAAAGAAATCATAAAGATCAGAACAGAAGTAAATGAAATAGAAGCAAAGAAAACAATAGCAAAGATCAATAAAACTAAAGGCTGGTTCCTTGAGAAGGTAAACAAAATTGATAAACCTTTAGCCAGACTCATCAAGAAAAAGAGGGAGAGGAATCAATTCAATAAAATTAGAAATGAAAAAGGAGAAGTTATAACAGACAATGCAGAAATACAAAGCATCCTAAGAGACTACTACAAGCAACTCTATGCCAATAAAATAGACAACCTGGAAGAAATGGACAAATTCTTAGAAAGGTATAACCTTCCAAGACTGAACCAGGAAGAAACAGAAAATATGAACAGCCCAATCACAAGTAATGAAATTGAAACTGTGATTAAAAAGCTTCCAACAAACAAAAGTCCAGGACCAGATGGCTTCACAGGCGAATTCTATCAAACATTTAGAGAAGAGCTAACACCCATCATTCTCAAACTCTTCCAAAAAGTTTCAGAGGAAGGAAGACTCCCAAACTCATTCTATGAGGCCAGCATCACCCTGATACCAAAACCAGACAAAGATACTACAAAAAAATAAAATTACAGACCAATATCATTGATGAATATAGATGCAAAAATCCTCAACAAAATACTAACAAACAGAATCCAACACCACATTAAAAGGATCATACACCATGATCAAGTGGGATTTATCCCAGGGATGCAAGGATTCTTCAATATACGCAAATCAATCAATGTGATACACCATATAAACAAACTGAAGAATAAAAACCATATGATCATCTCAATAGATGCAGAAAAAGCTTTTGACAAAATTCAATACCTATTTATGATAAAAACTCCCCAGAAAGTGGGCATAGAGGGAACCTACTGCAACATAATAAAGACCATATATGACAAACCTACAGCAAACATCATTCTCAATGGTGAAAAACTGAAAGCATTTCCTCTAAAATCAGGAACAAGACAAGGATATCCACTCTCACCACTATAACTCAACATAGTTTTGGAAGTCCTAGCCATGGCAATCAGAGAAGAAAAAGAAATAAAAGGAATACAAATTGGAAAAGAAGAAGTAAAGCTGTCACTGTTTGCAGATGACATGCTATTATATATAGAGAATCCTAAAGATGCCACTAGAAAACTACTAGAACTAATCAATGGATTTGGTAAGGTTGCAGGATACAAAATTAATGCACAGAAATCTCTTGCATTCCTATACACTAACAACAAATATCTGAAAGAGAAATTAAGGAAACAATCCCATTCACCATTACAACAAAAAGAATAAAATACCTAGGAATAAACCTACCTAAGGAGACAAAAGACCTGTACTCAGAAAACTATAAGACACTGATGAAAGAAATCAAAGATGACACAAACAGATGGAGAGATATACCATATTCTTGTATTGGAAGAATCAATATTGTGAAAATGACTATACTACCCAAAGCAATCTACAGATTCATTGCAATCCCTATCAAATTTCCAATGGCAGTTTTACAGAGCTAGAACAAAAAATCTTAAAATTTGTATGGGGACAGAAAAGACCCTGAATAGCCAAATTAATCTTCAGGGAAAAAAATGGAGTTGGGGGAATCAGACTCTCTGACTTCAGACTATACCACAAAGCTATAGTAATCAAGACAATATGGTATTGGCACAAAAACAGAAATATAGATCAATGGAACAGGAGAGAAAGCCCAGAGATAAACCCACGCACCTATGTTCAGCTAATCTATGACAAAGGAGGCAAGGATATACAGTGGAGAAAAGACAGTCTCTTCAATAAGTGGTGCTGGGAAAACAGGACAGCTACATGTAAAAGAATGAAAGTAGAACACTCCCTAACACCATACACAAAAATAAAACTCAAAATGGATTAAAGACCTAAGTGTAAGACCGGACATGCTAAAACTCTTAGAGGAAAACATAGGAAGAACACTCTTTGACATAAATCACAGCAAGATCTTTTTTGACCCACCTCCTAGAGTAATGCAAATAAAAACAAAAATTAAAAACTGAGACCTAATGAAACTTAAAAGCTTTTGCACAGCAAAGGAAACTGCAAACAAGACAAAAAGACAACCCTTAGAATGGGAGAAAATATTTGCAAACAAATCAATGGACAAAGGATTAATCTCCAAAATATATAAACAGCTCATGCAGCTCAATATTAAAAAAACAAAAAACCCAATCAAAAATTGGGCAGAAGACCTAAATAGACATTTCTCCAAAGAAGACATACAGACGGCCAAGAGACACATGAAAAGCTGCTCAACAGTACTAATTATTAGAGAAATGCAAATCAAAACTACAATGAGGTATCACCTCATACCTGTAAGAATGGGCAGCATCAGAAAATTTATAAACAACAAATGCTGGAGAGGGTGTGGAGAAAAGGGAATCCTCTTTCACTGTTGGTGGGAATGCAAATTGATACAGCTACTATGGAGAACAGTATGGAGGTTCCCTAAAAAACTAAAAATAGAATTACCATATGACCCAGCAATCCCACTACTGGGCATATACTCAGAGAAAACCATAATTCAAAAAGATGCACCCCAATGTTCATTGCAGCATTATTTACAATAGCCAGGTCATGGAAACAACCTAAATTCCCATCGTCAGACAAATGGATAAAGAAGAAGTGGTACATATATACAATGGAATATTACTTAGCCATAAAACGGAATGAAATTGGGTCATTTGTAGAGACGTGGATGGACCTAGAGACTGTCATACAGAGTGAAGTAAGTCAGAAAGAGAAAAACAAATATCATATATTAACACATGTATGTGGAATCTAGAAAAATGGTACAGATGAACCAGTTTGCAAGGCAGAAACAGAGACACAGATGTAGAGAACAAATGTATGGACACCAAGGCAGGAACGTGGGGGTGGTGTGGTGGTGGTGGGATGAATTGGGAGATTGGGATTGACATGTATACACTACTATGTATAAATTAGAAAACTAATAAGAACCGTCTGTATAAAACTAAAATAAAATAAAATTCAAAATAAATAAATAAATAAAAGCTAGTAAAAGGCTTTATCAGGTGCAAATCTCTCTCCCAATAATCTATCAAAATGTTACTCTGTTCCTTCTCATGTTACCATATTTATTTTGAAGTATAGAGGGAAGCCAGCTTGACATTTTTAAGTAAATATTTGATCCTCAGAAAAAATGATTGACATATTGTATCAGACCATGACCAGAATAGTGTATTGAAGTGTCTTGACATATTGGTGTCTCACAGTCAGTTGTGAGATATCATAAGTATTATGGGGGAATAAAAATTTCTGAAGTTTAAAAGATTTTTTAAAATCGAAGTATAGTTAATTTACAGTTTTGTGTGGAAGTGTACAACAAAGTGATTCAGTTATACATATATATATACATACATATATTTTTTCAGATTCTTTTCCATTATAGGTTATTACAAGATATTGAGTATAGCTCTGTCCTGTACAGTGGGTCCTTGTTGTTTACTAAAAGATTTATTTAAAAACTAAAATAAAAATAGAACATTTTCAAGGATAGCCCTATAACATCACCACTTCTACTTCTTCCCATTTGGGTATGTTTTCTTGAGTGGGCAAGAATTACAGACTGGACACAAGGAATTGCAGAAATCCTGGTATGTGATGGGAGTAGTGTATGTATGGGAATGTCATCACACACACGCATTGCAGTGGAGAGAAGGTTGGAAGCCCCTGCGTTAAGAATCCTGAAAAGCTCGAGAGAAGATCCAGGAGAGATCAGTTTCCACTTGATTGCAGAGCTTAGGGAAATGTGGTCAGGAAAGCCCTGGGCAGGCTCTACGTGAAGGGCGGGTGAGCAACTGTATTTTGGACAGGGAGGAGAGAACTACAACAGGTCCCTGGAGAGAGAAAGCTGCTGCAAAAGATCTAAGGTACTGACAAAGGGGGAAGAAGGCAGGGAACTAAAGAAGAGTTTCACATATCTCATCCTTTTGCCCCCGACAAATCCTGTTTGTGCAACCTCTTTATCATACACTTAAAATTTTTTCATCAGGACAAACTTTCACATAATGAGACTCCACCTGTCTCATTAACAAGTTAATCAAAGCGTTCATGAGCCACACGCACAAGGCCCAGAAGCTCATCTCCAACACTTGGCAATTTGTATAGTACTTGAAAAAAATAGGATTCAATACCCGTGCCAAGGCTAAATTATCTCAAATTAGCAACCAAGAAAATAAATGTACAAGTAAATGGCAGAAATCGGATCACAATAGTCTATTTCTATAGGGAGGTGGACTAATAAGTGCCCACAAATGGGCTCTAAGTACCTGGATGAGTATGGGTGATATTTTCTGTCCTTCATATTTCTAGTTTTGCAGTGTTGTTCTTCAAGGGAATATTCACATTGTTAAAATGAAAAAGAAAAAAACTTTTTCAAAATCTCAATTTAGGTATGCTGCCACCAGGTGGTGATAGTATGGCACAACCATATAGTCCAAGTGATAAGGCACAAACTATAAACATGTGTTTTAGGGGAAAGATTAGCACACTATTCCCATCACCTATTGAAAAAAAAAAGTTAAAAAAAAAAAAAGCTTTGCTTAAACCCATAAAGACACAATTAGGCTTTTAAGATTTTCTTCTGTTTTAGTTTTTTCTTTTCAAAGAAATATATGCCTATGTACAATTTGGTGTCAGTTTTACTAACCTTGAATTTTATGATATCATTCTGAATTATAGTCAAAAAGTCATCCTACGCATTTGGCCCCAACTTCCAGGAGGCCAAAATGGAAGTCAAAATGACCAGGGTACTTCTCTCTGAGGTACTTTGTCTTTTAGTGGGCAGCCAATCCACCTTGCCTGGCTAGTCTGAAATAAGTTCCTTCTGTCTCTCCACCTTATAAAGACCCTGCTTCTTTCCCCTAAACCTACCCAAAGAATAAGAAGAGAAAGGCACCTTGTTATTTGGAGCAACAGCTTGTGTTCTCCATAATACTATTTGCCATATTTCCTCAGTAACATTTATTCTCTCTCTCTCTCTCCCAATGGGAAAAGAAGGGAGAAACATACACACACACACACACACACACACACACACACACACACATATTATATTAGTTAGAATTTATAAAATAAGACAGTATTTCCATCTCTTTAATAGACTATTTTACTGCTTTGATTAAAACTACAGGTCCCTTGATTTACACAACAGTTCTCTGATTTTGCTTTTAGCTGTTTAGTTAGGAGAGTGGCCAGAATGATGTTTCTAAAACTGAATTTTTTTTACAGGTACGCGGGCCTGTCACTGTTGTGGCCTCTCCCATTGCGGAGCACAGGCTCTGGACGCGCAGGCTCAGCGGCCATGGCTCACGGGCCCAGCCACTCCGTGGCATGTGGGATCTTCCCGGACCGGGGCACGAACCCGTGTCCCCTGCATCGGCAGGCGGACTCTCAACCACTGCGCCACCAGGGAAGCCCTAAAACTGAATTTTTAAAAGGTCACTATTTCATACATAAAACAGAGCATTCTGAATGAAAAAAAATAGATTGGTAGAAAAAATTATATTGATTATATCATGATATGTCCAAGTCTTATGGTTGGCTTATGTGAGACTAAAATCATCATCATCACCATCACCATCATCAATGTCATTATCATCATCATCACCATCCACAATTCTCCGTTATTTCTTGAGCAATTAGTACCCACCAGGCTCCATGCTAGGTGCTGCCTACTTTGTTACAACAGAACTCAGCCAAAGGTTTCCTGTTGTTCACAATGCCCTCTCAGGCACAACCTTCTTCATGTTTCAAACCTCATGCAGTGTACTTTCACTACAGCTTTCCATGACAGAGAGCAGATGTTGTTATAAAGATTCCCCAAAGGTGAGTCAGAAGAATCAGAGTCTTTACTGTATAATATAGTAGCATATTCAGGACACTAGACTTGGCCATAGGAAGTTCTGCTGGGGTGAATCGAACATTTCTGGAGCCTTGACTTCTTGGTCCTCTTTTTTTGGCCATTTTTTGTGTATCTTGTACAGGCAATTGATGTAAAATGTCCCTCTTTCCTGATGTGGCATTTGTTATAAAGACCATTTCTCACTGTGGCATAGCATAGTGACCAGCATGATAGTGTGATGTGCATTTGTTTTGGTACTGATCTGAACACTGTGGACCTTTCACAGAGAGTTTATCCCAAAGCAATGGCTTTTGCCATCCAGACATTTATCTGCTCTTCATGGGTAGTTCTGCAAGAGATGATACTATGGTGATAAAGAAAATATATCCATAAGTTTCAGAGGAAGTCACTTAGCAGGATGACAGGTGTTATCTGGGCCCTGTTCTCTGTCTCTGGGGTTCTGGTGATCAGACCAAAGCAAAGTGAACCTTGGGAAATCCATCTGAGCAATTGCTGCAGAACTCCCTGCCTGAACCACAGTTTTTCAGTCATCAACCTTTGGAAACCTTAGTTCTTTTGTTTTTTTTACCAGAAAGTATTATTGTGTGGTATGTTATATTCAATTTTTAAAAACTATTTTTAAAAAATGATCATAGATAGAACATGTTCTCAACTGTCCCAATCTCATAAATTGCCATCTTTGAACGTCAGTGTAGGCTATTGCTGAAAACAAGATAAGCAATAGAATTTAAGAATCTAGTTGGAATTATTTCCAGCAAATGCACCCCTCACCAACCCCCAGCACTGCCAACCTCCCAACCTCCAACTCTTCGTATGACGACCTAGACGTGGGGATAAAATAGCACATAAGACTAAACTTTTGAAAGATTTCCTACATATCAGCTCACTTATAGCAACCAACACCTTTAGTAGATCCGTGAATATGACACCCAAGTCACACCTATTGTTGACGCTGACATAAAGAGCTAAATATAATAGCTGATGGGTACCAAGTGCACAATGAATTGTGTTGGAAATATTGTTGTGAATTCTCCGTCTTACATGGACTAACAACTCTTCTGAAACAAGTACAATATTATACCCCTGTGGTTAGCATAGCATTCATGATTTCTTTCAAAATAGACCACCAATACTGCAGATGATTTTTAGACATTCCATGAAAAACAGTTTACTTCTACCTGAGGTTGAAGCTTCATCTACTTGTTGTAAGACCTGTTGGACATTATATGGTTGATTTCTGGAGCTCTTGATGAGAACCACACTCTCTCCTAGATACTATTTTACAACTCCAATAATTTTAGGCAAATAGAGACAGTACTAGTTCATCTTTTTCACCTTGAATTTTAGGTTGTATGTAAGAAGATGGGGCTCAGCGTGGTGTTTAATTACACGCTTTACTGAAGCAATCAGCCTAACATCCACAATATCAAGGTATAGTGGCAAATAATACACTGGACTCATTTTTATGTATTATGGTCTAGGTTGGAGATCTAGCAAGCAGAGTTTACGGGTAAGGCATCAAATAGACCACTGTAGAATGAGAAAATAAAAATTCTACTGCTTTAGAAACAAAAAGATTTGGAATTATAGAAGACAAATGGGTGAAGATGCAAAGACATATAGGGCTCTTAACAGATTTATTCCTTTCACAGTCTAAAGTAGGCAAGCAAAAGAGAAAAGGTCTGATCCACCATCATAGTACCTAAGTGCTGGTTCAGTACTTGAGAGTTGTTAAGATACAGCTTGTTGGTGACATTTTGAAAATTATTTAAGATAAAAATAAATTAAAATTGAAGTGACTTCAAAAGAATACAATTAGAGCAACATTAGCATTTGTCATTGCTTTCCCTCTCCCAAACTAAAGTGTTTTTTCTTTTTTATAGAGAGAAAAACTCAATGCAACATGAGAATCACTTAATTCTGTCTAGTATCATTTATTGCACAGAGGGTTTGGCCACCTTTTCTTATCCAGGAATTATTGCCTCACTGTGCACCACCACTACAGGGATGGGATGGCAGATGTTACAATGGCAGCTTGGGATTTGCAGAAATTTTTCACAAAAGAGAACAATGGGTTAGCGATTCAGGGAAGGAGGGGTTTCATCCACTATTTGTACCAGAAAAATCAATGATGTTCCAAAAACCACAAAAGAATGGCAAATAGGATTTCAAATTAAAGATGGCAGATTTAAAAAAATACTAGCCTTTGATTTATCCCCAAAACTAGAGGGATATTTTAAAAGGCATAAACCTACAATCAAAAGTAAACATGTGGGCTTCCCTGGTGGCGCAGTAGTTGAGAGTCCGCCTGCCAGTGCAGGGGACACGGGTTCGTGCCCCGGTCCGGGAGGATCCCACATGCCGCGGAGCGGCTGGGCCCGTGAGCCATGGCCGCTGAGCCTGCGTGTATGGAGCCTGTGCTCCGCAACGGGAGAGGCCACAACAGTGAGAGGCCCGCATACTGCAAAAAAAAAAAAAAAAAGTAAACATGAAAGGTGTACAGAGCAGTAAATTTTTGGAAGCTGGAAAGCATATGGGTAAGTAGTACCTGATCTAGAAACCCCAAGAAAGCCTAATCCTAAACTGACAATGGGGAAAGAGAAACAATTCAATTCACATTGTCAAACTTTACATTAAGAAACAATTAGATTTAATAAATCCCCTTTTCTTCTCCACACACTAGAGAACCAGCCTTCCCATACCTTGACAGAAGATTAGGAATTTATACTCCGTAGAGGGTAAAATAGAGACTCTGGGCAGGCGCTAACACAGTTATAGTTGAGGGTTGGGTACTGTATTGAAAACAGAAGCATTAGTTGAATATTGAGACCCCCAGTGCTCTCTTGCCACTCATCTCTCATTGTATCATTATTGAGGCAGCAAATCTAAAGTGTTTTTTTGTGAATCTAACCAACACAACAGGAAAGACCTAAAAATACTGAAATGAGAGATTCTCTAAAGAAATGACTCAACCAGAATACCCTACAATGAAACATGCAAGCTCAAAGTTTAGAACTGGCTTTTCAATTTCTCATCCTTCAACATGAACAGAGAGCAAAGGATGACTAGGGATATGATGAGAGTCTCATATGAATGACAGAGACCAAAACAACAAACACATATACAAAAGTTGAACAAAAGCAACTGGGGAGAAACAGACTATGCAGTTGAGATATATGATATAAAAAAAGATCCATGAAACAATAACATGTTTTGCACACACATACCCCATTCAGGGAATAAGAAAGATATCTCAGAAATTAAAAAATATAGCAGAAATAAAAACACTCAAAAGAGTAGACTGTTTTAAAGACAACATCATTGGAAATCTTCAGAATGTAGAGTAAAAAGACAATGATAGGAAAGGGAGAGAAAGGGTTAATGGAATTAGAGGATCATTATAAGAAGTCCAACATTAGAATATTAAGGAGTTCCAGAAGAGTAACAGAGAAAATGTAGTGAAGAAAATCAAAGCAATAATTCAAGAAAAATTCCCATTTCTAAAAGACATCAATCCACAGATTGTAGGGGCCCATTACCAAAGCATATCACTATGAAATTTCAGGATACTTGGGACAAAGAGAAGATCCCACATGCTTTCAGAGACAATGTACTGGATTCAGAATGGCAAACATTTTCTCAGTTGCAATACTGGAAACTAGATGGCAATAGAACAAACTTTCAATATGTTATGAGGAAAATATTTTCAACCTGGAATGCTATACACAACAAAACCATTAATCAAGTGTGAGGGTAGAATTAATACATTTTCAAACTTGAAAAATCTCAAAAAAATACCCCTCTTTCCCATGTAAACTTTTCCGGAAAGTAACTAGGACATATCTTCTACCAAAATGGAGGAGTAAACCAAGGAAGAGGAAGGCTGGTAATAAAAGTCACATGGACTCCAACTTAGAAGAGAGGCAAAGGCAATTCCCAGAATGATGGTGACAGCCAGACTCAGCACACTCCACTCTAAAGGCTATAGGAGATATTTTTGCCAAGAAGATGAAATTAATAGAATACTTGATGTATCCAAATGTATTAAAGGAGATTTTTACATGGGAAAGAATACATATATAGAAAGCTAAGGGAAAAAAACAAACACAACTACTAACTATAAATTTTGATTTAATCAAATGATGTAATTAGGAAAGGATGGGAAGATAGGAAGAGAATATGCTTCTATGTCTGTGTGAGGTTGGGGATGATAAAAGAGTTAAATCTAATTTTCAACAGTGGGATACTAGTAGATTACATCAAAAACTAACAAAGAAACAATATAACCATATCATTTAGACCTGCAATGTCCAATAAAATAGGCACCATCCACATGTGGATATGGAGCACCTGAAGTGTGGCTAGACTAATTGAGGAACTGAATTTTTAAGCTGATTTAATTTTAAACAATTAAAATTTAAAGATCTTAAACTCAATTCAGTTATTGGAAAGCTTTTAAGTGTGTCTGGAACAACTTGGGTATGTGAATTTCCTTTTTCAACGTATAGGGAATCTAAACACAGATCAAACATTTCTAATGAAAATATAACATCCAAATAGAGGTGTGCTGTAAATGTAAACTATATACTGGATTTCAGAAGCTTAGTATGGAAAAAATGTAAAATATCTAATTAATCTTTTTATATAGAATACATCTTCAAAGATAATATTTTGGACATATTAAGTTAAATGAAATATTTTTAACTTTTTTTTTTTTTTACTTTTTAAATGTTTCTACTAAAACATTTACAATTGACATATGTGGTTCTAATATTTCTACTGGACAATGCTGATTTAGATTAATGGCATTAAACAGCAAAACAAACAAACAAACAAAAACCCACTAAAATAAATGAAAGTTATCTCCAGGGAGCAAGATATAGGATATAGGGAAGGTCAAGGGACCACTGTTTTTCATATATTATAGAATTATATTATATTATAAAATTATTTTATTATTACAGAACTCTGTTGCATTATTTGACTCTAATCTTTATGCATGTATAATGTTGACAAAGAAAAAAACAAGAGAGGAAAACCAATTTCTCAATATTTTTGCAGCTTCACAGGACTATACCTATTTTCATTTACACTTGATGTTATTCTCTGGAACTAGGGAAACATTGGAAATAATGTTTTCAAAAGAAGCAGGATGCCAAGAAACTACCCGATACTAACAGGCTGTGTGTCCACTCTGCCTTCTCAGTGTGTGCATCAGCTAGCAAGCTGTGCTTTATGCAATATTTTTTCCCCCATAGGAATGAGATGAGGCTTAGGAACTAAAGGTATAAAAACATAATAAAAATTCAATTTTCTGAAGCATTCAAGCTGTATAAATAAACAAAACCCCATGATAATTTATCATTAAGGTCTGAAACTTCCTTCATCATCTCTTCTAACATACCCACAATCTACAATCCCGTTCTGGGAAACCATAGCATATTCTTAAAAATCAACTACTGTTGCTAAACAGGAAAGCAGCCAGGAACTTTGAGACTCTGCAGCTCCAGTGAAAAATATGGTTGGATCTGCATTGTTTCTGGTCAGCTTCAGTACTGCAGTAATTAGAAATGATTTTCTTGATTTTTCTTTAGTCTTACTAGGCGGTAGAACTCCCAAGAGAGATAGGTGACAATTTGCAACTCAGCTAATAGGCACGACAATACATTTGAAATAGCAGTCCTCTAGAGAATTATCAAGCACAGACTGTAAGGGGGACTGAAAAAAATTCATGTGGGACAATGGAGGAAAACATTACAAAAAAAAATCTCTCTTCTTGACTCTTCCCTACTTGCCAAACTTAGCTCCCATTGGAAAGTACCTTTAAAATAAAGAGAAAAGGCTTATCCTTATCATTTTTGTGTGTGTTTGCATTTGAAATAGAGTTTATCTAAATCTCATTTACATTTTTGTAATCACTTACATATTTGACCTCTGTACATTAAGAGTACTTTTAGTTCTTAAGAGGGACAAGAAATACTTAGAGGTCCTAAATGAGAACTAAGGAGTTAACTAAAAAGTCAAAATGGTAAAGATTATTCAGGCTAGAGAAAGAGATGACAGAGGGGCAACTGAAACTTGATCTTCAAAGAAACAATCAACCTGGGAATAGTGCAAAAGAGGAACAGAGAATCTATCAGAGAGAAATTTACTGATCAGCAAAGGTCATTGGCGTACGCAATATTTTACCACAGAGGTTGTGAAATTTCTTTCTTTGTTAGCCTTCAGCAACAGGATAAACGTGCATTTTATAGAGGATTTACCATGGCTTTTAGAAAGTTAGGGAAATTAATAATCATATGGCCTTTCTTAAGGTCTTTTTCAGGCATAGAAGTCCCTAATCATTTCCCCATTTTAAACTACTTGTTGCATACCTATCATAGGCCAAACATCGTGCTAGGCTCTGGAGAGAGCAATGAAAAAGAAAACCCAGCTCCATACCCCTGAAGCTTATTAAATGATTCCACCATGTTTTGTGAAGGAGCTGGGCTAAGTAATCTCTGATATTCTTTCAGCTTGAAAATTCAAGAATAGACTGACAAGATCGTTTCTTGTCAATGGCAGAGGGAGAAGCATAATCCAGAAGGAGCCAGTTTTGAAGCTAACCAACAGGTAGAGCTTATTAATGGTAATTTCTTAATTTCTTGACTTTGTCCAAAAAAGGTCAATGTTTAGAAACTTGGCCATTTTAAAATCTTTTCAGGTGTGACATTTAGAAAGCTAAAGGGACTTTGTTTTTCAAAGCACTTAATGATCATGGATTTATCCCACAAGCCTGGAAGTATGTGACTCAGAAGTCACTGACAAATATTCCTCAAAACCACCTCGACAGCACTGGAATAGTACCTGCATAAAGCAGGCTTCTACAGTTACAGCACATGCAAATTTCTTCCTGGGAACTAGATTGCTCTTCACACTCCTGCTTCCGAAAAGAAAAAGATTCCGTTGAAAACAGCTCTTCAGAAAGGAGGAAAGCAGACATGGTTGACAGCATCAGCTCAAGTAACTTGAAACAAGCAAGGTGGGATGTGACCTGTTCAGAAGTCAGACAGATCTCCATGATGTCGTCTCGAGAGCAGAGTTTTCGGGCCGTTCAGGCCACCTTTACTGTCTGCTCTGTTAAGGCTGGTCCTCACCTTTTTCCTTCGTCTCCCTCATTGAGAACAGGAAGTGAGACCAACGCAGAGCATGCCCAGTCACCGAGAGGTCTTGGGAAACTTGACATTGGGAACCTGGGAGAGAAACCAAGGTTCCCGGGTTCTATTCTTCACAGAATGTGTTGCATCCCAGATGGAAGCATAATGATATAAGAAATATGGGACTGTCCTTCAGGGAGATACTCTTCTAGGGAATGCGCACTCAATATAGGCTGTTCTTTGGGTAAACAAATGCTATCCTGCCCTCCCCTTCTCCCAAATTAAAAACAATAATTCAGTTAGTACTAACAGTCATAGGTTTGCCTCCATCCTACATATAGTGAGAAATTGTGCAAAGAAACCAGTCTACTGAGGGGTATTAAAGAAGGGGGCAGGGAACTCCACCCTCCTGTCACACAAGGTACTCTTGGGTAGTGAGTAAAATCTTGTTAGCTCAGGAGCCAAATTACTTGGTTTCAATTTTCAGCATTGCCACTTATAAGTGTGCTGCCTGGGACAAAATATCGCATCTCCTAGTGCCTCAGTTTCCTCATTTTTAGAGCAAAGATAATAATATTACGTTTTGGGCTGAATTGTCTCTCCCTTCCCTCAAAATTCATAAGCTGAGGTCCTAACCCCCAGTACCTCAGAATGTAACCATATTTGGAGATAAGATATTTAAAGAGGTGATTAAGTTAAAATGAGGCCATTAGGGTAGGGCCCTAATCCAATATGACCGTTGTCCTTGTAAGAAGAAGAGCAATCACCAGGGATGCACATGCACAGAGGAGAGGCAGCAAGAGGGGGGCCATCTATAAGCCTAGGAGAGAGGCCTCAGAGGAAACCAACATTGCCAGTACCTTGAACTTGGACTTCCAGTCTCCAGAACTTCAAGAAAATTAATTTCTGTTGTTTAAGCCACCCACTCTGTGGTATTTTGTCATCGCAGTCCTAACAAACTAATACGTAGTATTTATTCTTGTAAGAGTGCTGTGAGAATTAAATTAGTTAATCCATGTAGAATGCCCCAAATGAAGGTTGGCACATTGTTAACACTGTTGTGATGAGAAAAAGAACTTTTGAGAAAAACCAACTTTTGTTTTTCTGACTTGCTGCCCAGGCATTTTACAGTATGATAACCCTGTACATACCCAGAGTTTGGACATTTAGATAAGGACTTGAGTTTAGGATGCCCACCATAAATTCCTGCTTTGCTTTTCCCTGGGACACCTTTTAAAATAACCATATATAGTTAAGCCTGCAAAATGCTAGTAACCTCTGCCCCAATCACCTTATAGGTAATAAGTACTTGCTGCCCTGCTCTCTGTCTCTTGCTGGCTTGTGACCTGGGATGAAGGACTACCCTTCCCCTGGCTCACTGTGCTGACAGCAACCCTCAACCCCGGATCTGTAAGCAATAATAAATCTTGTGATTCGATTTCCTTTGTGTGGGTGTATTGATTGAAACTGTACCTTCAATCAAAACGACCCCATGGGTTTCAGGTTCCCAAAGTGGGAGGTAAGATGCTGAGGGAGCTCCCTGCCATCCCTGTGTGGTGGCTTGTGTCTCCTCATTCAGCAGGTCACAATCTGCATATTCTTCATTCAATACAACAGCTCTGGCTTCTCAACACAACTGTATGTTAACTACTAAGTGGAACAACAAAAGGGGATTATCATTGTTGTTGAGTCTAATTCAAAGCCACCTGCCCATTGGCCTCTGACCTTACTTGGGACAGGAGTCAGGCCTCTTCCTGTTCATTTTGCTGAAGACCTGGATGAAAATAGACCCCAGATTCTGCCCTGAAGGGGATTCAAGATTCTAGGGATCCTAATAGGAATGTTGTGTTTGATTCTCTGGTGGACCTAGGAAGTCATGTTTGGCTTTCCCTTTTAGAACAGATTTTTTTCACTAAGAAGTTTGCTCTTTTTATCCTAGGGTTGTGAATCGTTCCTGTGAACGTTGGTTTAACTTTATCATGCAGCATCACAACCTATCAGTTTGTAATAACACAAGTTTTATAGATTCTGTATATCAGACACTGTTGAATATAAAAATGTAATGATTTGAGCACATGCAAATTATTTTTTTCTAACTCTGTTAGATTAAAAATGCACTGAACTAAGCAAAAAATAGGTTAGAGTTTTACAGGAGAGTATTCATTTTAATGAATGAGTATTGCTTATTATTCAGGAGCAAGTGATGGTGTACACATTCAACCAACCTAGTGAAGATGCTTTATACCTACTGTATTTAGTATTACTGATCCCCTATAATGCTTTCTTTCTAGAGACCATTAAAGTGATTGCTTCATACCCCCCTAGAAGTCTCAGAATGGGATAGCAAGCCCTGTTCTGATTTGAACAGCATGAAATGGTTAGCTGTCTCCAAATCTCCCTGGTCTTCAACCTGTCAAAGTATCTCAAAGATAGCATTGCTGGTAGAACTCTCTGTTTAACTGCAAGTAGACAACCTGGGCGAGTTATCATCACATTGAGTGACCCATTATCACTTCACCTTTCTAAATCTCAATTTCCTTAACACAATTTAATGGGCTCTTTACATGGACAAAGTGAAATCATGGATAACCACACACTAATCTTTGTTGGGCACTTACCTATGTAGTGAACTTTGTGAGTAATTTGCTGAATATATTACTTCAATTAAATCCTCAAAATGATACCGTGAAGTCAATATCATTATTATACTACTATATATAACCCACTTTCTACAAAGAAATACAGTACAGTTGACCCTTGTACAAGGTGGATTTGAACTGTGTGGGTCCACTCATACTCAGATATTTTTCAACAGTAAACACTACAGTACTACAAGATCGTTGGTTGGTTTAATCTACAAATGTGAAGGAGAGGTAGATATGGATGGCCAACTCTAAGTTATAGGCAGATTAACCCTCTGTGTTGTTCAAGGGTCAACTGTAATACTTAAAGATGTTAACTAACATGCCTGAGGTTCACAGAGCTAGCAAATGCCACAGCTCCAGGGCTAGAATTCAAATCTCAGCTCAAAGGTTACCTCCTCAGTCTTCTTGACTCCTCTAATCTAAAGTAGTGAGCACCCTCTATGAGTCATTCTCCGTATTATCACCATCATTTTGTTTTCTTCTCTTTATAGCACCCAGGATTGTCTAAAATTTGTATTCATCTGTTTTCTTCTTTGTCTCTTTTCCCCCAATGGAATCTCCAGGAGGGGGGCTTGCCTGTCTGGTGTCCCCAGTGTCTATAACAGTACCTGACACAGAGTAGGATAGAATATTTGTTGAATGAATTGATGCTTGCCTGAATAGGAAGCTGTATGGTAAACTGGAAAATTCTAGTTAATGGCAAGGTATTGTCTTCATTACCTGAGTTTGGTTAGTTAATCATAATAGCTGGGCCCGGGAAAAACCTAGAGAATGTTTTAATTGGAGAAAGGGGTCAGATACCCTGCCCTAGTGGGTAGAATTTTTCAGGCAGGGGCAAGAGGCCTCCTAAGAGACGTGTTGAAAATAAATATTTGACTATACTTCAATTTTACTCATGAAATATGCAAAGCACCCTCAGAAGTCCATTTATTTTGGTGAAAAATGTAATTATGGGACAAATCATAACCTTTATGAACCTCAGAAACCATTTAATTAGACCAGGGGAAAATACCTGCCCTGCAGAAGTTCACAGAATCAATATAAAGATCAAATGAGATAATGCATACAAAAGTGCTTTGTAAAATTTAAAGTCTTGTGATACAAGGGTAAGGTGGTATTAGGATGTTAATTTGATCTACTTGTTTCCATTTCAAATGGTTAATATACAATTTATTTCCTGGAAAGTCTTTCTGTAATAATATGATTATGGAGACTCTCCCAACGGCATTGGCTTATTTCATCAAACTCAGAGCTAGAAACTGCGGTCTTTGCAAAGTACAAGTGTGAGAGGCTTAACTGTGGTGGTCCTCTGTGTATGGAACCCGAAAAGACTGCGGGATAGATAATCTAGGGTGGAAGGCAGACTTACTTTTCATTGAACACTGTTTTGTACTGTTAGAGATTTTAAAGAAAATTAACCATTTACAAAATATCTAAAAGGAAACAAATGAAACTGAAGGGGAGCAGATTTTGCTATCCCCAAATATGTCTCTTTGGCTTGAGGATTACTTGGAGCTAAAGGCAAGCAAAATGCAGCAGATTCAGGAAAAGCTTCTTTACCTCCCCCTCAACTGCCTAAATTTACATTGGAAAAGGGGCCTGTACCAGGAAGAGAGCATATATCAGAGTTCCCTTTTTACCTAAGAAACTTATCTGCATAACAGGTTAATCTTTGTTTCCCAAACATCTTCTCTGTCTTCCTGTGAATGGCTTCCCTCCCCTTTGTATCCCCAGACCCCAACCCCTGTCCTTAGCTCGGGATGTTATATAAGCCTCAATTGCCTGGCTGCTCTTTGCGTCTCATGTTTATGGGGCTCCTATACATACAAAATGTGTTTGTTTTTCTGTTAATTGGTCTTATATCAATTTAATTATTAGACCAGCCAAAGAACCTAGAAGAGAAGGAAATTTTTTCCCACACCTTCAAAACAAAGAAGCAATAAAATTACATATCAATATGATCATGGTTATCTAAGCTAAGAAGCTTTCAACTGAAAGGAGGTACAAACTCCTTCTCTGTGTTTTTGTCTGAGTGCATGTTCCATGCTCATTTTTGCCCTTGTGGTTATAGCAGACACTTTGTAGGGCAGATGCCTCATTCAGAATTTTCCCTTCTCTGAAAATGACCTTGGATACAAAGTAGTCATTCTGTCTTCTTCTGCCCAAAGCTGACTGGTTTAGTGGTAGATATTAAAATTGAGAAGCACTGCTCTAGAAGGAAAATTCACGAAATACACCTCATATTTCTCTGTAGCTACCTTAGCTCCTGGCCACCTTGAGTTTGTTCTTCACTAATTCCAAGAAACATTCTAGTGACATTTCAATAAACTCACCCTTTCACTGCCCACTATTTAAGCTAGCTTCAGGTCAATGGGAGCTAGACCCAGTATTTTTTGTTTTTAAAGTTCCCCAGGTGATCCCAATATTAAAATTAAATACAAAATGGAGACCGGACTTGAGAATTCCCTGAGCTGACAAACCATCTAAGCCACTTAAGCAAAACTAAACCTATCTTACTTCATGAACATAAGTGAAACTTAGGTTATTTATTGTAAATGCCTCTGACAATCATAAAAGAAACTTCAGTCATCTTAAAAATGGTAAGAGATAATCACTTTTAACCAATCCCCTGCTGTCTAGAAACCTCCAGTGTAATAACCAATCATTGTAAAGGATAAACAACTTCCTCATTTTTACTTTGTGAGCCATCCCATAACTTCATGCCCCTGAGCTTCATACTAGTCTTTGAATTTGAAAGCTCCCAGTTCATAAACTATTCTTATATGTATAATAAATTCTTACTAAATACTATTTTTTGATTTGGTAGTTTTAATTTAGCTATTTCTGGATTTTGGTCACCAGTAGCATTCAAAGCTGAGAATAGTTACCTTACTCCAATGTTAGGTAAGGTTTAACATGCACATGACTCGCCTGAAGATCCTGTTAAACTGCACATTCTCATTCAGTAGGTCTATGGTGGGGCCCAAGATGCTTTGTTTCCAATAATTTCCCAGATGATGTCTATGCTACTACTTTAGGGGTGACATTTGAGTAGCAAAGCTCCACATGGTTTCTGTTGCTTGAAACCAAAAGAACCTTTTTAAATATAGTATCTTTTCTCAGGTTGCAACCCCATCCTGTAAGGCCTTCCTACTTTTCCACCTATCCATCATTCAAGAGTCAATTATAACCCTATTTCCTTGATGAAGTCTTCCTTAAATCATTATAGCCCCCTCTCCTTGTTAATGGCCCATGGCTCATACAGGCCCCATTACATAATATGACATTTAATTGTCTTGGATGTAGTCCAAAACATCCCACTTACAAATGGTGGCCCCTATACAACTATTTCCTATGTAATCTCATCTCTCCCAAATGTGTGTATGTGTGTGTGTATAATAATATAAATGTAAAACACACATATATATATATATTATATATAATATATATATGCTTAACCCAGCATGACCTCCAGTCCAGTAGTGGGAACTAGGCAGGTATTTAATTAATATTTGTAGAATTGAAGGTGTATGAAAAAAAGAAGTGTAACCACCACCATTACCTAGTGAAAAAAAAATAAAAAGTAGAAGAGATTATAAAGGAAAATGGTAGAATGACCTAACATGACTTATAGCCCTGGATACCAGAGGATAGATACATTTACATAGAGTTTTGATGAGGATAGTTGTTTATTGCCTAGGAAATGAAGATGGATCTGGCCATGAGTATGCTCTAGTCATGTGTGCAGAGCCCCAGTGCCTCATGTATCCCAGATGTCCTTTGGCAAGGGCACTGAACCAGACAGTCCCTGGGCTCAGTGGCTTGCTTTAAACCAAAAGAGGAAGAGGAGGAGGAGAAGGGAAATATCACAGAATGTTAGAGCTGAAAGCTACCGCAGAGACAATCTTTTATCTAACCTTCTCATTTTAAGGATGAGGAAGCTGAGGCTCAGAAATCCCCAGGTTAGAGATGAACAAATATTGACCTAGAACTTAGATCTCCATTTGCAGGACAATGCTGTTCCATGGCTCTAACTGATCTGGTAAAAATTCTTAATCTACGTAGGAACCCCCAGTCTCATAGTGTCCTCTGTGTTGTCTTTGTCAGAGATGGGAAATTCTGGCATCTTAGTGAAAGAGGCATGAAATGGCAGAGGTAGCCAGGCCCTGCGATGTGTGGATCAGAGAGGCTAGCACAAATGAACATGGTCTACTGTATACTGCCCTTCCTTCTCCTGAGTCCAGTTCTCGTTGGTCCCAGTGGAGGCCCATGGTCTTAAATGGATTCAAGTCAACATAACTCCTTTGCTCTGCTCAATTTTGGTATGAGTAGATTATAGGTTTTCCCAAGGATAAAAGGTTAGATAAATGAAAAATGAAATGAGCAAAATTCTTCTTGAATGTTGACTCCCTCCTTCCGGGGACCCCTAGAGTCTCTTCATCATGCTCTTTGTAGTGTACAGTTAAGTGGGGTCTAACTAAAACGGGTACTAAAGCTTGGTGCTACATCATGACTCAAAGAAATCTCAGAGCAACTGGTTCCACTCCCTCATGAAACAAAAACAAAAAATGACAACAAAAAATCTTTTTATCTGTGGATTCATTTCCAAATGTGGGGTAGAAATAACACCTGATAACCAAGAGATGGCCATCTTAGTTATCAGGTGTTAACTGATAGAGAGAATTCAGAATGTTCTCAATTGAGAGAACTGAGAATGTTCTCAATTTTAGAGAGAATTGAGAATGTTCTCTTTAAAGCCATACTGCATTCTGCTTTAGCAGGAAAAAATTAAAGGGAAACTGAGAAGGACCAAAGAGAAATAAAATTTCAAGTTCCCAATAGACATGAGTTAAAGGATAAAAGGCCAACAAACTTTCTTTTCCTACACTTTCATTTGTCTTGCTGTCATTTTAACACATGCATTGCTGTGTTCCTGTTTAACTCCCAGAAAAGTAGCACCAATGTTTATTACTACATCAGTGATTTCCACGGAAAAAAAGCATCATTGGGGTGATAGCTGATGCAATTTCCCTAAAAATCGGACCTAGTCTCTTTCTTTCAAAAAGACAAGGAGAAAGATTCTGAGTTAATATGAACAGTTTTGTCGTAGTGTACCATTACTTGAAAATGATGGCACTCGAGGTTTAAAATCCAGATAAATCTTATACTCTATCTTTATAAAACAAAACACAAAAACCAAATAAAAACCCTTGCTGTCCTCTAGAATTGTTATTTATGTAGTAAACACACCTTTGCCACAGTGAGGCACATTAGAGAATAATTAAACTCACTGGGTCATCTCCATTTTGAAGCCACCATAATTTAATGCTGCACAGGGAAGTAATTAGGTGAATTTGAAACCATAGTCGTAGGGGAGAAAAATAGGGCAGAACATATTCCAAGAAGGGATCGCAGACAGCCTCAGCTACCACAATTACACAGAAAGTAATCTAAAAATAAAGGTGGAGAACAGGCTATAGACTACTTTGTACTCAGCAGCTTATAGTTTGGCTTGTCAGTCTAGTGTTTCTGTTGGCAAATTCTGGAAACTCTCTACCCTCAAAACGGGGAAATGCTTTGTAAAAAGCCCAATTCTTAGTTTCCACAGCTGAGAGAGATTGTTAACTTGGCTTTATAGGGGCATGGGGATTTCATCTTTTTTTATTGCCTTCTCAGTGTCGCTTATGCCCACACTCCAAACTCAGGCTGGGAATGTGTAAATGGAAGGACAGAAGAATTTCCACTGGAGGGTTCACATTCCCAAACAAGCAAAACTCTAAGTGTACAGAGACAGTAAGAGTATAGTCATTCTGATTTCAGGTCCTGAAACCAAATAGACCCGAGCTTGTGTCCCACATCTACTGTGTGTCACTTGGAGTAAGTGCCTGGTTCAGCTCCCCGTTTAGCTCCTGTCTAAGCTCTACGGAGAGCAGGGCCTGGGCTATAAGTAAAAACTTGCAAGCGCCTTTTTGCTGAAAACGCTAACATTATTGGCACAGAGCCTGTAGTTCCTACATCAGCACGTGGGAGTAAGCTGCGGAGAACCAAGTCACTGCCATTAAGTGGACTCATCTGTACTTGTAGTTCCTGAGGCTGGAGAAAATTCAAATTTGGGAAACATTTCTTTATAGCTCTCTCTCCTCTTTGAGGCCGGGGCTGTGTCTAAGGATCTTTTGCAGCCTTAGTGGTGCTTTCCTACAGAGCCTGGCTTGGAGTGGGCATTCAACGAGTGAAAGAATAGAGCTAGCATCCAAGGCAGGGAGCCAGGATAATCCAGGAGAGAGACTCGAGCTTTGGTACCTAAGTTCTCCAGACGTAAAAACTGAGGGGTATGGGGCACAGTGATGGTGGGCAGATACTCCAGGAGGCCACAACACGATCAACCTGGATGATGAAAATGCATATGCATCTTGCCACTGACTACTAATGCATGTGCTCATGACTAAAGTAAACTAGATTTTAATGCTCGTGGGACAAAGTTCAACGTGTTATATGGAACATGAGGAAAAGACATGGGGCCTTCTTAGGGAGTCACTATCACCTTGGGTTCTCTGCAGCATTCTTTTCCCATTTGAACCACTCCTCCCTCCTGGCGCATTTTCTTCAAGCCTCTGGAAGCCTCTCCTGTTTGCATAACTTCCTTCGCCAGAAGAATAGCTTGGTGACCTGCAGAACTCTCCCTGACCCAGAGTCTCTAGACTCCTCTGAGGAGGATAACTGTGTTTCAAAAAGCAGGCACTGAAGCAATCTTGGCATGCCAGGCTAGAATCAGCAAGAACAGCCATCAGGGATGGGACCGTGCAGGAAAAGCAGGATTTTTTTTTTTTTTTTATGGTTTTGTGCATCTGCTAGCAATCACTTATTCACCTGCTCGGTGTGTTGGCTGGATTTTTTTTTTTTTTTTTTTTATACGCGGACCTCTCACTGTTGTGGCCTCTCCCATTGTGGAGCACAGGCTCCGGACGTGCAGGCTCAGCGGCCATGGCTCATGGGCCCAGCTGCTCCGTGGCGTGTGGGATCTTCCTGGACCGGGGCACGAACCCGTGTCGCCTGCATTGGCAGGCGGACTCTCAACCACTGCGCCACCAGGGAAGCCCCGGATTTTTTAATGAGACTTTTGCTAGGTGCATTTGGCAAACGATCTGTAGACTCCAAATTCTAGTTCCATCCCTTATTACCTCTGGGACCTTGGGCAACTCCCAACAGCCCAAGTTTTTCCTTGTTGCTATCATAGGGGGAAATAATAGTGTCTCCCTTCCTCGACTGTTGTGGGAGATTAAATTAGATAATCCCCGTAAAGCGCTTGGCGTGGTGGCTGGTAAATCAGAAGTGCTCTACAAATGTTAACTCTATTTTAAAATTCAAGGAAGTGTTTTTAGAACTTTGGGGATTTCATCTCTGTTGCTTCAAATTTGTGCTTCCCCATTTGGTTTTCTTGGCCTAAGTCTCTGGGGGATGGGGCATTTCAGGCAGAGGTTTGGGAGAAGTGAAGGAAAGCTACTGGAATGTACTTTGAGGCCTGAAATAAAACTCCCCAAGCTGGAAGCATAATGTTGGGGGATTAGGCTGCTTACAAGCTAGGAAATGATGGTCTCTGGGCTCTATCACCCCCGAGTACTGAGTACTCTGTTCTGCCTAAGGCCTCCCCTGGCTGTTCAAGCATCTGCTTAGACTGTATTTCTTTGTCTAACTGCCAGATCTCTGGGCACTCAGATGCTTAAGTTCGTCTTGAAGCTGTTTTAGTATTTACTCACTTAAAAAAAATCCTTGGAATCGAAAGATGAAAATCAACAGTAAAACAAGGGTAATGATCCAAAATCAGGCAGGCAAAATCAGGAGGTATCAAACTTATAAATGTGGACCCAAACAAACATTTAGAAGTTAAGGTAGAAATAGAAAATTCTACACAATGAGCCAATTAATGTTGCAGCACATGGTAAGTTTTGACATGTCTCTAGCATAGCTTTATCAGTACTATCAATACAAAGATTTTAAATGCTGAGTTTTGTGGAGAATGGGTTAATGTATCACTACCTTTCTTGGGAGTGAATCAGAAGCTTTCTTACTTTGGTCACTGTTTCTGAAAAACTTGTTAAGAATGGATGTTACAAGGAAGACAAATAGGTTAATGCCTTAAAAATATAAGGTTTCACTTTAAATACTCAATGATCTAAAAGTTTTCCACATTCAAAGATATTTCCTGGATCACTCTTAGACACCTAAGTGGTTCTAAAGAATGTTCTGCAGTTCACCAAAAAATATGAAAAAATAGAGCACATCCTGGCACCTGCTTCAATGTCACACAGCGCTGAATCCCCATACCACATAAGCCTTTGAGACGGCAGCAGGCTCTAAAGCAGAATGGCCTGAAGAGTGAAGAGAGAGTTGGTATGCCAAACCTAGAGCCTCCTTAGGAAGCCCTACATAAAACCAGATGGGCCCTCCGGGGGTCATTCTACTTTCAGAACCTCTGGTGACACAGTCACTAACACCAAAAAGAGATGTCCAAGAGTGTTAGACACCTAGAGGGGATCAGAATTTATTGGAAGGGGGTTAGAAATTAAGCAGCATGAGCCTGGATGGTCCTTAACAGAAAGGGTGAATCTAGGAGGCCCTGGGTCTGCTGTTTATTCAACCTGCACTCAGGAAGTAGGTTAAGCTTGGGAAGCATCCACCTTCATCAGTCTATGCTGATCTCCAGTGGCTTCTACACAGCCCCTAGCAAGACCCCTTTAGAGTCGTGTTCATACAGTTCCATTTACAAGAAGGTGAGCTCAGTTTTTTATTATCACTTTAAATCTTGACCGTCAGGCCATCTGGAAACTTCAGAGAAGCAATATGTTTTAAACATCACGCCGTCCAAACCTCTGTATTTTATAGACGGGGAAATACAACTGAGAGGGGGAGTGATTTGCTCAAGGTCACATAGTTAGTGTACAGAAGGGCCTGGGCTACAATCCAGGTGTCCTAACTCCCCATTCAGTGTTCTCTGAAGTACCCCAGAAAGTGAGATTTTGTTGCCTCACCAGCCCAGACTCTTGCTTAGATCTATGCAAACAAAGCATGTTGTAATGATTTTGAGGAACTATTGAGAGTCCTGAATACACTGCAGTGTGGAAATGAAGTCTACAGTATTTTGATAAAGTTGCCACTTTTGTTTTTTCACTAAGGATTTGCCTCTGGAACCCTCTCAAGGAGTTAAAATTCTCTACAGTTGTCAGTAATTGTGTGTATGCATAAATAAGCAGTACAATTCAATAGAGGAGTTAAATATGTGATTAAGAGATATCTTGAAATCAATGGGAAATTGTCTTAGCTTAGCAGAAAGAAGGGTGTTTTTTGTTGTTGTCAAGAGAGACTTGTTTTCCTTAAGTCTTTTGATGCTTTATTAATTGCGATAAGGATGGTTAAAAATGATATTTTCCTCCTGGGAATGGCATGGATTTAGAAAATTTCAGCTTGCCCAACGCTCAGTGAGTTTAAGAATATTACATACAAAATTGAGATCCATATTTTTTTCTCCTCATAACCTTGATACGAATTCCAAGTCCAGTAAAGTCTAGTTCGCTGGGATGTTACTAGTGTATGTCCCTGGAAAAATCTCAAAGACACTATGCCTTGTGAATAAAAAAGAAAGCAAATAGAGAGTAGACCTTTAGGAAATCACACATTTCTTAAGCCGGGCATGGAAGAACAGTTCTCATACTTCAGCCCAGGGCTTGTGAAAACACAGATTGCTGGGCCCCTCTCCTAGAGTTCCTTTTATTTTTGGCTGCATTGGGTCTTCGTTGTTGTGCGCGGGCTTCCTCTAGTTGCGGCAAGTGGGGGCTACTTTTCACTGCGGGCTTCTCATTGCAGTGGCTTCTCTTGTTGCAGAGCATGGGCTCTAGGTGCACAGGCTTCAGTAGTTGTGGCTCATGGGCTCTAGAGCACAGGCTCAGCAGTTACGGCACACAGGCTTAGCTGCTCTGTGGCATGTGGGATTTTCCTGGACCAGGGATAGAACCTGTGTCCCCTACACTGGCAGGCGGATTCTTAACCACTGCGCCACCAGGGAAGTCCCTCTCCTAGAGTTTCTGATCTAGCAAGTTCCCAGGTGATGCTGATGCTGCTGGTCCAAGGACCACACTGAGAATCACTAGTTAAAAAAAACAAAAAAAACCCAAACCCAAAACTTCCCCTTTACAGCATCCATAGAGAATCACACTGTTCTGAGAGAGCTGATGAAAGTATAGGGCCTAGAGTCAAAGGAATGTGGCCTCAGTGAGCAGTGAACCCAGGTTCATGACCTAGACCACAAACCCAAGCAGTGGATTACAAGCAGGGGGAGAATAACTGGTATAGAGACTGCAGAGGCAAAAATCTCCTCAGGGAGCTCCTAGCCTAGCAAAGGGCATGAGTATGGAAACAGACGGTTTATAATACAGTGTGATAAGGAGATAACATTGGGTATAGACTTTAGGTATGGACTATATTATAAAGGTAGCATGAAAAAATCATAGCTACTAATGAGTTTTTTTTTTTTTGTATATTGCAGTATATACCATCTAAACTGAATTAAGTATTTTATACGGATAAGCTCATTCAGTCCTCAACAATCCTAAGGTGGGCACTATTATTATGACCATTTTAGAGATGAAGAGACTGAGCCCAGAGAGGTTAAGTAACTTGCTCAAGGTCAGACAGATAGTAAGGAGCAGAGGTAGGTTCAGAATTCAAATCCAGTCCTGTGCTCTTATCCACTATACTACATTCTCAGAAAAGAATGTGATCAACTCTTTTGGGTTGAGAAAGAGGGGTGGAGAGAGAGAGAGAGAAAGAGCAAGGGGGAGGAGGAGAAAGAGAGGGGGGAGGGAGAGAGGAGGAGGGGAGAGAGAGGGGGAGGGAAGAAAGAGGGAGACGTGATTAGGGAAGGGTTTCTAAAGATGACATCTGAGCTAGGTATTGGTGAAAAATAGAAAATAGGAAACATTTGTGTTGGGGGGCATTCCAGATATAAGCTGTGATCACTGGGCAAGTGTTCCTTGATTGGGGTTAACAGGTGCAGAAGATAAGGGTGGAGGTGATGGAGAAGAATAAACCCCATTTCGAAAGGTCTAGTACAGCCTGGCAAGGAGAGTGGTTCCTCGGTGCCACCAAAGAGAACAGCACAAAAGTACCTGGGGCAGGGGCAAGGTCAAGGTCAACTACTGAGTTGGAAGACACTACCAGATTCGAGCAGTCACCCGCATAATCTCTGGAGTCAGACAGTCTAATTTGCTTCTCTGCCTTTATAAGCTATGGGGCCTTGGTCAATTTCCCCAACTGCTTTGGGTGTTCATTCTTCCTCTCTTACCACTTACTCACTTACTGGTAACCGCACCTTCCCAGAGAGCTACGGTGATGCTTAAGTGAGGCAATACGCATAAAATAATCTCCACAGTGCCTGGCAAACAGTAAATGCTTAATAAATCATAGTTGTAATTTTATAAAACAGTAATTCCTAACTTACCACATGCCAAGCATCATTCTAATACAATGATTTGCAAAGTGTGGTTCCCCAGACCAGTGACATCAGAATTATCTGGAAACTTGTTAGAAGGGCACGTCTCCAGCCCCATCCCAGAGCTACTGAATCAGGAAGTCAGGGGGTGAGAGCCAGCACTCTGTTTTAGCAAGCCCTTCCAGGTGATTGAGATGCCCACAAGACTGAGAATCATTGTTCTAAGCATTTCACGTGAATTGACTTCATTTATTCCTTATGACAACCCAATGAGGTAGATACTTTTATTATCTCTATTTTATAGATGAAGAATTTGAGGCACTAAAAGGTAAGTAAGTGACCAAGTCATATAGCCAGTAAGAAATGGAAACAAGATTTTTAACCCCATTTTTAAAATTTTCAAAATTTCAAAAATTTCTTGGGACTAGCCTTTCTGTCTCTTTTCACTTCCTCCCCTTTTCTGATATCATAGCCTGTTCCCAGCTATCCTCATGCCTTTAGTGTTCTGCACCAAAAAGAAATCACAACCTATTACTTTTGGACCCACTTGGTCTTGAACATACATAATGCTGTGCATGAGGCTGGTCAGAGATGAAAGGGCAGGTGTTGCACCGGCCATACCACTGGAGTGATTCTCTGTGTATTGCTTGCTGAGGTAGAGAAGTCTGATATAGAAAACACCATTGTCAGCAGTGTCAACTTAGATTACAAAGGACAGTGACTGTTTGGCGAACCATTAGACAAATTATTCTGACATGCTCTAACAATTTAAATACCTTTCATTTTATTTTGCAAGTAAAAAACATTTGAATTTCATGACTTGACCACACCACGAAACCATCTCTGGGCATAAAGTGCAATCCCAAGTGACCTTGAGTGATCAGAGTTTTACCAGTATGCTCTTAATCGGCAAGCATATTAAGGTCTGAATAGCATGAACTCTGCAGCTTGAAATGGTAATCGTGCCTGTTCTCCTTTCCTTAGTAAGCATACCTAACTTTCTTTGTTTCTTAGCCACTTTGATGGATTCTTTTCAGGGCTGGCCAATATATCATTAAAAAACACAGAACAAGCATTTTGAGACAGATCTGAGGATTCTGATCATTTTGACCCCTACTAAAAGCTGGTTCCTCTTGAACAACTATAACAAATACTCTGCTAATTTTGACTCTTAAATATTCAGGTGGCAACCACGCCTGACCTCTATAAAAAGGGACAAGGGAAAACCTAATGATCTTCAGGGAGTGGATATTTTGTCAAAGTTTCTTGCTGATTATGACCTTCATGGAGAGAAAGTTAAAATATGTAAGTGTGTAGGAAAATATCTTATATTGTCATAGAACTATAAAGGAAGATGGGGATTATGATTAAAGAAAACAATTCCCAAAGAATCACATTATATTCTAAAATGTATTTTTGTACCTTAAATAAATATTTCAAAATATCCTACAAGCTCCCTCGTGACAGATTTTTAGAGAGGTGTGGTAATCATTAGTTCTTGTCATAAATACATTTTTTTATTGAGGGGAGATTCATGTAACACAAAATTAATCATTTTAAAGTGAAAAATTCAGCGGCATTTAGTACATTCTTGTGCTGTGCAACCATGACCTCTATCTAGTTTGAAAATATTTTAATCACCTCAAAAGGAATCCCGTACCAATTAAGTCATTATTCTCCATCCAACCTATCCCCCAGCTCCAGACAACAACCGATCTGCTTTCTATCTCTTATGGATTTACTTGTCCTGGATATTTCATATAAATGGAATAATACATTTAAATGGAATAATACAACACGTGACCTTTTGTGTCTGGCTTATTTCACTTAGCATGTTTTAAGATTCATCCACATTGCAGCATATATCAGTACTTCATTCCTTTTTATGGCTAAATAATATTTCATTATATGTATTTACCAGAATTTGTTTATTCATCAGCTGATGGATATTTTGGCTACTGTGAATTGTGCTCCTATGAATACATGTGTACAGTATTTGAATACCTGTTTTCAACTCTTTGGAGTACAAAATGTAAGAGTGGAATTGCTCAGTGATGTGGTAATTCTATATTTAACTTCTTGAGAAACAACAGTAGCTGAACCATTTTACATTCCCACCTGCAACGTATGAAGGTTCCAATTTCTCCACATCTTTGTCAACACTAGTTATTTTCTATTTTAAAAATTTTTAGCCATTTTAGTGGGTGTGAAGTAATAACTCGTGTTTTGATTTGCATTAGTGACTAATGATACTGAGTATCTTTTCATGTTTTTGTTAGCCATTTGTATATTTCTTTAGAAACATGTCTATTGAAGTCCTTAGCCCATTTTTGAACTGGGTTGTCTTTTTATTGTTGAGTTTTAAGAGTTGTTTATATATTCTAGATACTAGACTCATCAGATACATGATTTGCAAACATTTTTTCTCATTCTATAGATTGTCTTTTGATCATAATACTTTTATTCTCCTCTTTTCAATAATATTATAGGACTACACTTCTCCATAACTCCTTGATGTGAGAAGAAGTGATATACATCACTTCTAGGTGGACGGTCTAGGAGCTAGTGTGCTGAATAATGTAACCCCAAGTGAATACCCCAGCAATGAGTAACACTCTAGATCATGACTTCTCTGTCAGCTTGAGTCCTGGAATAAGGATGACATTGAGCAGAGTGTACCAGCTGACACAGAATGAACGTGTATCATAAGCAAAAAACAAACTTTAGTTGTTTTAAGTCATGGAGGTTTGAGGGTTTTTTGTTACTGAAGCATAACAGCCTTGCCTGACTGATACAAAGGGTCAAATAAATCACTAACTGACTTATCATCAGTAGTAGTTATTACAGTACACAATGCTCCCTACAAATGAAAGCATGATGAAGAAGAGAAGTGGATTGTATCCCAACTGGGTAACTGCCTTCATGCTATCTCTACTCCTGGAATTGGTGATATTCTTTAAGAAAACATAAATCTGATCATGCTATTATCCTGCTCAAAATTCTTCTGTGACATCTTGTTGCTCTAAAATTATTCATGTGGTTCAAAATATTTAGCACAATAAACAAAACTGTTTATGACATCACCTCTACCTAACTCTTAAGCCTAATTTTATGTCAGTCAGGCTATTTCTTGACTTATTTTTTGTAAAGACACATTTTCTAAAAAATCATCTATTCTGTCTAAAATTTTAATTTTCCTCCTAACTGCTTCCATCCTGATACTTTTGCATTTGTTGTTCCCTTTCCTTGGGATATTCCTCACCACTACTTTCGCCAACTCCCCACTTCCCTGCCTGCTGACTCGACTACAACCGATCTATTAGGTATTAGTGTAATTTCTCAGGGAGATCTTGCTTTATCTCTCACTGCCATTTCAATATTCTTCACGTGTGCTCTCATAGCACCCAGCACTTCATCACTTATCATATGATCATTATATTGCAATAAATCTAATTACGTAATGTCCTTTCCCAGTAGAATACAAACTCCCTGAGGGCATAGACCTTGCTTGTATTATTCAACATTGTACTTATATTGCTTTGAACAGTGTCTGACACATGGTAGGAAGAATTACTGAATTAATCTACTGGCCTTACATCTTTTGCAAATGAGTCAGGAACCAAGGCAGAGCTAGGGCTCAGTTTCAGCATATAGTTGGAATTATGCTAGATTTACTACCTTTCATGAATCGACTTTGCAGACTGGAGTCACAATTCACCTTTGGTTCTAAGCATTTCTGAGTTTTTCAAAAGGACTCATCTTTGTGAGTAATTGCACTTTGAGCTTTCTGATATTGACAGGCTCTTTTTTTGTTTGTTTGTTTTATCATCTTTATTGGAGTATAATTGCTTTACAGTGGTGTGTTAGTTTATCCGTATAACACAGTAAACCAGCTATACATATACATATATCCCCATATCTCCTCCCTCTTGCGTCTCCCTCCCACCCTCCCTATCACACCCCTCTAGGTGGTCACAAAGCACCGACTGATCTCCCTGTGCTATGTGGCTGCTTCCCACTAGCTATCTATTTTACATTCGGTAGTATATATAAGTCCATGCCCCTCTCTCACTTCATCCCAGCTTACCCTTCCCCATCCCTGTGTCCTCAAGTCCATTCTCTACACTGGTAATTCAGAACCTTTTTTTTTTCTTTTTAGATTCCATATATATGTGTTAGCATACGGTATTTTTCTCTTTCTGACTTACTTCACTCTGTAGGACAGACTCTAGGTCTATCCACCTCACTACAAATAACTCAATCTTGTTTCTTTTTATGGCTGAGTAATATTGCATTGTATATATGTGCCACATTTTCTTCATCCATTCATCTGTTGATGGACACTTAGGTTGCTTCCATGTCCTGGCTATTGTAAACAGAACTACAATGAACATTGTGGTACATGACTCTTCTTGAATTATGGTTTTCTCAGGGTATATGCTCAGTAGTGGGATTGCTGGGTCATATGGTAGTTCTATTTTTAGTTTTTTAAGGAACCTCCATAATGTTCTCCATAGTGGCTGTATCAATTTACATTGCTACCAACAGTGCAAGAGGGTTCCCTTTTCTCCACACCCTCTCCCGCATTTATTGTTTCTAGATATTTTGATGATGGCCATTCTGATAGCTGTGAGGTGATACCTCATTGTAGTTTTGATTTGCATTTCTCTGATGATTAGTGATGTTGAGCATCCTTTCATGGGTTTGTTGGCAATCTATATATCTTTTTTGAAGAAATGTCTATTTAGGTTTTCTGCCCATTTTTATATTGGGTTGTTTATTTTTTTGATATTGAGCTGCATGTAAATTTTGGAGATTAATCCTTTGTCAGTTGCTTCATTTGCAAATATTTCCTCCTATTCTGAGGGTTGGCTTTTCATCTTGTTTATGATTTCCTTTGCTGTGCAAAAGGTTTTAAGTTTCATTAGGTCCAATTTGTTTATTTTTGTTTTTATTTCCATTTCTCTAGGAGGTGCATCAAAAAGGATCTTGCTGTGATTTATGTCATAGACTGTTCTGCCTATGTTTTCCTCTAAGAGTTTTATAGTGTCTGGCCTTACATTTAGGTCTTTAATCCATTTTGAGTTTATTTTTATTTATGGTGTTAGGGAGTGTTCTAATTTCATTCTTTTAAATGTAGCTGTCCAGTTTTCCCAGCACCACTTATTGAAGAAGCTGTCTTTTCTCCATAGTATATTCTTACCTCCTTTATCAAAAATAAGGTGACCATATGTGCATAGGATTATCTCTGGACTTTCTATCCTGTTGCATTATTTCTGCTTTTGTGCCAGTACCACACTATCTTGATTACTGTAACTTTGTAGTATAGTCTGAAGTCAGGGAGCCTGATTCCTTCAGCTCCGTTTTTCTTTCACAAGATTGCTTGGCTATTCAGGGTCTTTTGTGATTCCATACAAATTGTGAAATTTTTTGTTCTAGTTCTGTGAAAAAGGCCTTTGATAGTTTGATAGGAATTGCATTAAATCTGTAGATTGCTTTGGGTAGTATACTCATTTTCACAGTGTTGATTCTTCTAATCCAAGAACATGGTATATCTCTCCATCTGTTTGTATCATCTTTAATTTCTTTCATCAGTGTCTTATAGTTTTCTGTATACAGGTCTTTTGTCTCCTTTGGTAGGTTTATTCCTAGGTGTTTTATTCTTTTTTTTTTGCAAAGGTAAAGGGAGTGTTTCCTTAATTTCTGTTTCAGATTTTTCATCATTAGCGTATAGGAATGCAAGAGACTTCTGTGCATTCATTTTGTATCCCGCTACTTTACCAAATTCATTGATTAGCTCTAGTAGTTTTCTAGTAGCATCTTTAGGATTCTCTATGTATAGTATCATGTCATCTGCAAACAGTGACAGCTTTACTTCTTCTTTTCTGATTTGGATTACTTTTATTTCCTTTTCTTCTCTGACTGCTGTGGCCAAAACTTCCAAAACTATGTTGAATAATAGTGGTGAGAGGGGGCAACCTTGTCTTGTTTCTGATCTTAGTGGAAATGGTTTCAGTTTTTCACCATTGAGAATGATATTGGCTGTGGGTTTGTCATATATGCCATTATGTTGAGGTAAGTTCCCTCTATGCCTACTTTCTGGAGGATTTTTATCATAAATGGGCGTTGAATTTTGTCAAAAGCTTTTTCTCCATCTATTGAGATCATCATATGGTTTTTGTCCTTCAATTTGTTAATATGGTGTATCACATTGATTGATTTGCATATATTGAAGAATCCTTCCATTCCTGGAACAAACCCCACTTGATCATGGTGTATGATCCTTTAAATATGTTGTTGGATTTTGTTTGCTAGTATTTTGTTGAGGATTTTTTCATCTATGTTCATCAGTGATATTGTCCTGTAGTTTTCTTTCTTTGTGACATCTTTGTCTGGTTTTGGTATCAGAGTGATGGTGGCCTCATAGAATGAGTTTGGGAGTGTTCCTTCCTCTACTATATTTTGAAAGAGTTTGAGAAGTATAGGTGTTACCTTTTCTCTAAATGTTTAGTAGAGTTCACCTGTGAAGCCATCTGGTCCTGGGCTTTTGTTTGTTGGAAGATTTTAAATCACAGTTTCAATTTCACTGCTTGTGTTTATACTTTCTATTTCTTCGTGGTTCAGTCTCAGAAGGTTGTGCTTTTCTAAGAATTTGTCCATTTCTTCCAGGTTGTCCATTATATTGGCATATAGTTGCTTGTAGTAATCTCTCATGACCCTTTGTATTTCTGCATTGTCTGTTGTAACTTCTCCTTTTTCATTTCTAATTCTATTGATTTGAGTCTTCTCCCTTTTTTTCATGATGAGTCTGGCTAATGGTTTATCAATTTTGTTTATCTTCTCAAAGAACCAGCTTTTAGTTTTATTGATCTTTGTTGTCATTTCCTTCTTTTGTTTTTCATTTATTTCTGATCTGATCTTTATGATTTCTTTCCTTCTGCTAACTTTGGGGTTTTCTTGTTGTTCTTTCTAAAATTGCTTTAGGTGTAAGGTTAGGTTGCTTATTTGAGATGTTTCTTGTTTCTTGAGGTAGGATTGTATTGCTGTCAACTTCCCTCTTAGAACTGCTTTTGCTGCATCCCATAGGTTTTGGTTCATCATGTTTTCATTGTCATTTGTTTCTAGGTATTTTTTGATTTCCTCTTTGATTTCTTCAGTGATCTCTTGGCTATTTAGTAGTGTATTGTTTAGCCTCCATGTGTTTGTATTTTTTACAGATTTTTCCCTGTAATTGATATCTAGTCTCATAGCGTTGTGTTTGGAAAACATACTCGATACGATTTCAATTTACTTAAATTTACCAAGGCTTGGTTTGTGACCCAAGATACAATCAGTTATGGAAAATATTCCATGACCACCAGAGAAGAATGTGTACTCTGTTGTTTTTGGATGGAATATCCTATAAATATCAATTAAGTCCATCTTGTTTTATGTGTCATTTAAAGCTTGTGTTTCCTTTTTTATTTTCATTTTTGATGATCTGTCCATTGGTGGAAGTGGGGTGTTAAAGTCCCCTACTATGATTGTGTTACTGTCGATTTCCCCTTTTATGGCTGTTAGCATTTGCTTTATGTATTGAAGTGCTCCTATGTTGGATGCATAAATATTTACAATTGTTATATCTTCTTCTTGGATTGATCCCTTGATCATTATGTAGAGTCCTTCTTTGTGTCTTATAATAGACTTTATTTTAAAGTCTGTCTGATATGAGTACTGCTACTCCAGCTTTCTTTTGATTTCCATTTGCGTGGAGTATCTTTTTCCATCCCCTCACTTTCTGTCTGTATGTGTCCCTAGATCTGAAGTGGGTCTCTTGTAGACAGCATATATACAGGTCTTGTTTTTGTATCCATTCAGCTAGTCTATGTCTTTTGGTTGGAGCATTTAATCTGTTTACATTTAAGGTAATTATTGATATCGATGTTCCTATTACCATTTTTTTAATTGTTTTTGTTTGTTATTGTCGTCTTTTTCTTCTTCTGTGTTTCCTGCCTAGAGAAGTTCCTTTAGCATTTGTTGTAAAGCTGTTTGGTGGTGCTGAATTCTCTTAGCTTTTGCTTGTCTGTAAAGGTTTTAATTTCTCTGTCAAATATAAATGAGATCCTTGCTGGGTAGAGTAATCTTGGTTGTAAGTTTTTCCATTTCATCACTTTAAATATGTCCTGCCACTCCCTTCTGGCTTGCAGAATTTCTGCTGAAAGATCAGCTGTTAACCTTATCGGGATTCCCTTGTTATTTTTTGTTTTCCCCTTGCTGCTTTTAATATTTGTTCTTTGTGCTTAATTTTTGATAGTTTGATTAATATGTGTCTTGTTGTGTTTCTCCTTGGATTTATCCTGTATGGGACTCCCTGAGATTCTTGGACTTGATTAACTATTTCCCTTTCCATATTAAGTAAGTTTTCAACTATAATCTCTTCAAATGTTTTCTCAATCCCTTTTTTTTTCTCTTTTTCTTCCTGGGACCCCTATAATTCAAATATTGGTGCATTTAATGTTGTCCCAGAGGTCTCTGAGACTGTCCTCAATCCTTTCCGTTCTTTTTTCTTTATTCTGCTCTGTGGTAGTTATTTCCATTATTTTATCTTTCTGGTCACTTATCCATTCTTCTGCCTCAGTTATTCTGCTATTGATTCCTTCTAGAGAATTTTTAATTTCATTTATTGTGTTGTTCATCATTGTTTGTTTGCTCTTTAGCTCTTCTAAGTACTTGTTAAACGTTTCTTGTATTTTCTCCATTTGATTTCCAAGATTTTGGATCATCTTTACCATTATTACTTTGAATTCTTTTTCATGTTGACTGCATATTTCCTTTTCCTTTTTTTGGTCTGGTAGGTTTTTACCTTGCTCCTTCATCTGCTGTGTGTTTCTCTGTCTTCTCATTTTGCTTAACTTACTGTGTTTGGGGTCTCCTTTTCGCAGGCTACAGGTTCATAGTTCCCATTGTTTTTGTTGTCTGCCCCCAGTGGGTAAGGTTGGTTCAGTGGGTTGTGTAGGTTTCCTGGTGGAGGGGACTGGTGCCTGTGTTCTGGTGGATGAGGTTGGATGTTGTCTTTCTGGTGGGCAGGACCATGTCGGTGGTGTGTTCTGGGGTGTCTGTGACCTTATTATGATTTTAGGCAGCAGTTCTGCTAGTGGGTGGGGTTGTGTTTCTGTCTTGCTAGTTGTTAGGCATAGAGTGTCCAGCACTGTAACTTGCTGGTTGTTGAATGGAGCTGGGTCTTAGCATTGAGATGCAGATCTCCAGGAGTGCTTTCACCATTTGATATTATGTGGAGCTGGGAGGTCTCTTGTGTACCAATTTCCTGAACTCAGCTCTCCTACCTCAGAGGCACAGGCCTGACACCTAGCTGGAGCACCAAGACCCTGTCAGCTGCACGACTCAGAAGAAAAGGGAGAAAAAATAAAAAAATAAAAAAATAAATAAAATAAAATAAAGTTATTAAAATAAAAAAAAATTATTAAAAGAAAATTTTCAAGCAATTAAAAGAAAGAAAGAAGAGAGCAACCAAACCAGAACACAAATCCACCAATGATAAGTGCTAAAAACTATACTAAAGAAACAAACAAAGAAACAAAAATGCTGACAGATGGAACCCTAGGACAAATGGTAAAAGCAAAGCTATAGAGACAAAATTACACAAAGAAACATAAACATACACACTCACAAAAGGAGAAAAAGGAAAAAATATATATATTGTTGCTCCCAAAGTCCAGTGCCTCAATTTTGGGGTGATTTGTTTTCTATTCAGGTATTCCACAGATGCAGGGTACATCAAGTTGATTGTGGAGATTTGATATGCTGCTCCTGAGGCTGCTGGAAGATAATTCCCTTTCTCTTCTTTGTTCGCAGAGCTCCTGTGGTTCAGCATTGGATTTGGCCCCGCCTTTGTGTGTAGGTCGCCGGAGGGCATCTGTTCTTTGCTCAGACATGTCAGGGTTAAAGTAGCAGCTGATTAGGGGGCTCTGGCTCACTCAGGCCAGGAAGAGGGAAGGTTACAGAATCTGGGGCAAGCCTGTGGTGGCAGAGGCTGGTGTGACGTTGCAACAGCCTGAGGTGTGCCATGCGTTCTCCCAAGGAAGTTGTCCCTGGATCACGGGACCCTGGCCTTGGCGGGCTGCACAGGCTCCCCGGGGAGGTGTGGATCGTGACCTGTTTTTGCACACAGGCTTCTTGGTGGCTGCAGCAGCAGCCCGTCTCTGGTGTTCACACTGATAGCCCCAGCTCACGCCCGTCTCTGGAGCTCGTTTAGGTGGTGCTCTGAATCCCCTCTCCTTGCTCACCCTGACACAATGGCCTCTTGTCTCTTAGGCAGGTCCAGACTTTTTCCTGGACTCCCTCCTGGCTAGCCTTGGCACACTAGCCCCCTTCAGGCTGTGTTCACGCAGCCAACCCCAGTTCTCTCCCTGGGATCTGACCTCTGAAGCCTGAGCCTCAGCTCCCAGCCTCCGCTCACCCCCGTGGGTGAGCAGACAAGCCTCTGGGGCTGGTGAGTGCTGGTCAGCACAGATCCTCTGTGTGGGAATCTCTCCACTTTGCCCTCTGTACTCCTATTGCTGTGCTCTCTCCCATGGCTCCAAAGCCTCCCCCCTGCCACACCCTGTCTCTGCCAGTGAAGGGGCTTCCTAGTGTGTGGAAACTGTTCCTCCTTCACAGCTCCCTCCCAGTGGTGCATGTCCCATCCCTATTCTTTTGTCTCTGTTTTTTGTTTTTTCTTTTGCCCTACCCAGGTACGTGGGGAATTTCTTGCCTTTGGGGAAGTCTGAGGTCTTCTACTTGCATTCAGTATGTGTTCTGTAGGAGTTGTTCCACATGTAGATGTATTTCTGATGTATTTGTGGGGAGGAAGGTGATCTCCACGTCTTACTCTTCCACCATCTTGAAGGTCTCCTGTTTTTGTTTTTGGTTTTTTACATGCCATTTCCGAGAAACAGAGCACAGAGTTGCCTTGTTAGTCTGGGGCAGCTCAAGCATGCCTAAGTCCCTGAGTTTTTATGAATATGGCTATGACTACAGATCAGGGATATAGTCTACCATAATAGTCCTTATGTGTACTTTTAATAGCAAATACACCATTCTAGTTGCACTTATTTTGGGTTTATTACTATTTCACTTACATCTTTTATATAAGAGAATACATAAAAATACAGGTAATAGAAAGTGTTCTGAATTTTTCCCTCCTTAAAACAGTGAATCAACCAAAAGTTTCAATCTTGTTGATTGCCAAGCTAGACTATGTTATTTTTGTTCCACAATCATAAACATTTATTGAGCAGCCTAGCCCTTAATCCTCTTCTAGGTGAAAATAGTATAAGACATGGTCCTCGTCTTCCACAAGTTCACCACTTGGAAAAAGTAATCAGGTACAACTTTCTCAGTAAATACTTCCATACTTTACATCCTCGTAAGTCCCTCAGCCATCAATATAGATCAATATAGATTGACAATCTGGTCTTACACCAGAGTCCAGTGATTGATGGATGCACATGTATAATTTTACAATGTTGTCTCTTTAAGGCCAACAGATATAGAAACCCATATATTCAGAGACTACACCATAAAACAGAAGATAAAGTAGCAGGGACCTGGATGGATGTATAGACTAGCCATTTATCCCAGTTTTCCACAGCGACTTACAACTGCTGATGCCAGCATGGTATGAGGAATCTAAAAAGTGTGAGCCACTCATCTTTGTCAATCTCATGGGTGTTTCTCTGAACTCCTGTCCCACCCACAGTCTCTTCCCTCAATTGTTATAGAAACTATGGTAACTGGTCTGCGTCCTCACCAAGTGCAAGTAAAAGGGGTAAAAGAATCCTGTTGCATTCCTATTGTTTAGAGTGAGGGTAGTCAATCTCAAGTCAGTTCCCAATGTGTAGCAACTCTCAGCAAGACAAGGCCTAAAGACAAGGCCTGTATGTTGTCTAAGGCAGAGGATGGGTTTTTTTTTCTTTTTTTCATATAAAGGGACACATATTAAATATTTTTATCTTGTAGGCCACATATCAATAAATGTGGTTGTGACTGAATAAAACTTTATTTACAAAATGAGGTGATGGCTGGATTTTGTCCATTGGCCATAGTTTGAGGACCCCATGGAATTAGTCACGGGGGTGTCATTCAATTGCAGCACACAGCCTGTGAGGACATACAGTACAGTCCTCCTCTACCCTGACAACTGTTCTAGGAACAACAATTTCTGAAACTGTTGAGTTATCCTCACTCTCTCTGTAAAACTGCATTTAATCTATAAAAATCTTCATAAGCCCCAAATTGTATAATGAAGAAATCTTGTCATTTGTGACAACATGGATGGAACTTGAGGGTGTTATGCTAAGTGAAATAAGTCAGAGAATGACAAATACTGTATGATCTCATATGTGGAATCTTTAAAAAAAAAAAAAAAAAAGGAGGAAGGAGAAAAATGGAAACTCATAGAAAAAGAGACCAGACTTGTGGGTTATCAGAAATGGGGGTGGTAGGAGGGTAGGGGAATTGGATGAAGGCAGTCAAAAGGTACAAACTTCCAGTTATAAGATAAATAAGTCCTGGCAATGTAATGTACAGCATGGTGACTATAGTTAACACTGCTATATGGTATATATGAAAGTTTTTTTTTTTTTTTTTTTGTGGTATGCGGACCTCTCACTGCTGTGCCCCCTCCCATTGCAGAGCACAGGCTCCAGATGCGCAGGCTCAGCGGCCATGGTTCACAGGCCCAGCCGCTCTGTGCCATGTGGGATCCTCCCAGAACGGGGCATGAACCCGTGTCCCCTGTACTGGCAGGCGGACTCTCAACCACTGTGCCACCAGGGAAGCCCTATGAAAGTTTTTAAGATAGTAAATCCTAAGAGTTCTCATCAGAAGAAGAAAAAACTTTTTAAAAAATTTTGTATCTATATGAGATGATGCATGTTAACTAAACACTGTAGTAATCATTTTACAATATATGTAGATCAAATCATGATGCAGTATACCTTAAACTTATACAGTGCTGTACCTCAATTATATCTCAATAAAAATGGGGAATAAAGATGAGAGCTTTTTACTTACTAAGTAAAAGTAAGCTAGGTAAAGAGGGAGATAATAAGTATCATAGGCAGAGGAAACGCTGTGTGCAAAGATCAGGATTTGAGAAAGAACGTAGCATCCATTGTAGACACTATTTATTGCCTCGTCAACAGCCATTTAGCCTTTTCTTACTCAGAATATGATTTCAATTTTGTTCAGATATCTGAATCCATCTCTGGATACACAGGAGAATTTGATTAGTTTAAGCTAATTAGTGTGTGGCATTTCCTTGGCGACTATTATTTGTTCAGCCCATTAAGACTTAAAGGGAGAGACCTAATCCATGCTTCAAGGAGAGATTTTCTTCTCTCTTTCCTGCTGGATGTGATCAAAAAAAGCTTGTAACCCTTATTTCCATTGACAATCCTCTTGCTACACCAGCCTTAACGTGAAACCAAACTGTGGAGAGCTTAGCACAAAACAGAAATAAATTCAAGTATTTCATAATAATAATTGAGTAACAATTGATTTTTATCCTATCTAGAGCATGCCATTCTTTGGACCTCTAGTTTTGAGTTAATATTCTCATTACTTGAGCTAGTGTGAGTCAGTGTTTTCTACCTAAAGTCAAATGTATCCTGACTGAGAGTATTTGACAGGGTGAAAGAAATTCAGCATAATAAGACTATGGAATGGAAGAAGATAAAGCTGGAGAAGTAGGCAGAGGCAAAGTCTTGGGGGCCTTATCTCTGCTGGCAACACATACTAAGCTCAGGGAGTCCAAATAGAAAGAGTTCTTCTAGCAAATAGGCAGTCAATGAGGGATAGAAAGATAAAGCAGGCTTATGACATTTAGAACTTCATTCTTATAAACAGCATAGTTCAGTCACTTTTTTTGTGGTTTAATTAACTCCATTTTATTTTATTTTTATTAAGTTATATATTTAAGTTATATAGTTTGTGAGAGTTGAGCAAATGCCTTTTGAGTACAGTAGGGGATATGGAAATAATATTGGAGGGGTTGATGCTGTTGAGTGGTCAGAGTCAAACACTAAAAAGACCCTTATAAAACTTAGTCCAGAATGAAAAAAAATGTAATAAGATAGGGAGAACTGATCTAGGAGATCCAAACTTTCCAATTACATGAATAACAGATTAAATAAAATGAAACACCAAAGTTTAGAAGAAAACTTTGAGCTGAAAAGGGTCAATATAATACAAACTAAATGAGGCAAGCAAGATCAGACATTTCCTGATTGAATTTTTTTATTGATAAATTCACAGTTTAACAATAAGACTTATGAATAACTATCTAAAACATTACTGTATTTACACTAGTGATAGTGTCAGGAGAAGGGAAAGAATCAAGAAATACCATTTCACTCCCTCTTGCAAGAACACCAGAATCACAACTAGCTGCTGGACAATCATCAACAGGAAGACACTGGAACTCATCAAAAAAGATACTCCACATCCAAAGACAAAGGAGAAGCCACAATGAGACGGGAGGGGCACAATCACAGTAAAATCAAATCCCATAATTGGTGGCTGGCTGACTCACAGACTGGCGAACACTTATACCACAGAAGTCCACCCACTGGAGTGAAGGTTCTGAGCCTCACGTCAGGCTTCCCAACCTGGGGGTCTGGCAACGGGAGGAGGAATTCCTAGAGAATCATACTTTGAAGCCTAGTGGGAATTGATTGCAGGACTTCAACAGGACTGGAGGAAACGGAGACTCCACTCTCGGAGGGCACAAACAAAGTAGTGTGCACATCAGAACCCAGGGGAAGGAGCAGTGACCCCAGGGGAGACTGAATCAGACCTTCCTGCTAGTGTTGGAGGGTCCCCTGAAGAGGCGGGGGGGTGGCTCTGTTTCACTGTGGGGACAAGGACACTGGCAGCAGAAGTTCTGGGAAGTACTCCTTGGTGTGAGCCTTCCCAGAGTCTGTCATTAGCCCCACCAAAGTGTCCAGGTAGGCTCCAGTGTTGGGTTGTCTCAGGCGAAACAACCAACAGGGAGGGAACCCAGCCCCACCTATCAAGAGTCAAGTGGATTAAAGTTTTACTGAGCTCTGCCCACCAGAGCAACAGTCAACTCTACCCATCACAGTCCCTCCCATCAAACCTCTCAGATAGCCTCATACACCAGAGGGCAGGCAGCAGAAGCAAGAACTACAATCCTGCAGCTTGTGGAACAAAAACCACATTCACGGAAAGAAAGACAAGATGAAAAGGCAGAGAGCTATATACCAGCTGAAGCAACAAGGTAAAATCCCAGAAAAACAACCAAATGAAGTGGAGATAGGCAACCTTCCAGAAAAAGAATTCAGAATAATGATAGTGAAGATGATCCAGGACCTAGAAAAAAGAAAGGAGGCAAAGATTGAGAAGATGCAAGAAATGTTAAACAAAGACCTAGAAGAATTAAAGAACAAAAAACAGAGATGAACAACACAATAACTGAAATGAAAACTACACTAGAAGGAATCAGTAGCATAACATCTGAGGCAGAAGAATGGATAACTGACCTGAAAGACAGAATGGTAGAATTCACAGCTGTGGAACAGAATAAAGAAAAAAGAATGAAAAGAAATGAAGACAGCTTAAGAGACCTCTGGGACAACATTAAATGAAACAACATTCACATTATAGGGGTCCCTGAAGGAGAAGAGAGAAAGTACCAGAGAAAATATTTGAAGAGATTATAGTCAAAAACTTCTGCAACATGGGAAAGGAAATAGCCACCCAAGTCCAGGAAGCACAGTGAGTCCCATATAGGATAAACCCAAGGAGAAACACAACAAGACACATAGTAATCAAATTGGCAAAATTTAAAGACCAAGAAAAATTATTGAAAGCAGCAAAGGAAAAACGACAAATAACATACAAGGGAACTCTCATAAGGTTAACAGCTAATTTCTCAGCAGAAACTCTACAAGGCAGCAGGGAGTGGCATGATATGCTTAAAGTGATGAAAGGGAAGAAGCTACAACCAAGATTACTCTACCTGGCAAGGATCTCATGCAGATTCAACGGAGAAATCAAAAGCTTTACAGACAAGTAAAAGCTAAGAGAATTCAGCACCACCAAACCAGCTCTACAACAAATGCTAAAGGAACTTCTCTAAGTGGGAAACACAAGACAAGAAAAAGACCTACAAAAACAAACAAAAAACAATTAAGAGAGAGACTTCCAGGAAGATGGCGGAAGAGTAAGACATGGAGATCAGCTTCCTCCCCACAGATACACCAGAAATACATCTACACGTGGAACAACTCCTACAGAACACCTACTGAATGCTGGCAGAAGACCTCAGACCACCCAAAAGGCAAGAAACCCCCCACGTACCTGGGTAGGGCAAAAGAAAAAAGAATAACCAGAAACAAAAGGATAGGGATGGGTCCTGCACCAGTGGGAGGGAGGTGTGAAGGAGGAAAAGTGTCCACACACTAGGAAGTCCCTTCGCAGGCATAGACTGCAGGTGGCGGAGGTGGGGAGCTTCGGAGCCGCGGAGGAGATCACAGCCACAGGGGTGCGGAGGGCAAAGCGGAGAGATTCCAGCACAGAGGATCAGGGCCAACCGGCACTCACCAGTCCGAGAGGGTTGTCTGCTCCCCCGCCTGAGCGGGCGGGGCTTCGATCAGAGCGCAGGGAGAGAACTGGGGTTGGCGGTGTGAACACAGCCTGCAGGGGTTTAGTGGACCACGGCTGGCCGGGAGGGAGCCCAGGGAAAAGTCTGGACCTGCCGAAGAGGCAAGAGACTTTTTCTTCCCTCTTTATTTCCTGGTGCGCGAGGAGAGGGAATTAAGAACGCTGCTTAAAGGAGCTCCAGAGATGGGCGCGAGCCGCGGCTAAAAGCGCGGACCCCAGAGACAGACATGAGACGCTAAGGCTGCTGCTGCCACCACCAAGAAGCCTGTGTGCGAACACAGGTCACTATCCACACCCCCCTTCTGGGGAGCCTGTGCAGCCTGCCACTGCCAGGGTCCCGGGACCCAGGGACAACTCCCCTGGGAGAACGCACGGCTCTCCTCAGGCTGCTGCAACGTCATGCCGGCCTCTGCCGCTGCAGGCTCGCTCTGCACTCCGTGACCCTCCCTACCCTCTGTCTGAGTGAGCCAGAGCCTCCGAATCAGCGGCTCCTTTAACCCCGTCCTGTCTGAGCAAAGAACAGATGCCCTCCGGCGACCTACACGCACAGGCGGGGTCAAACCCAAAGCTGAGTCCCTGGGAGCTATGAGAACAAAGAAGAGAAAGGGGAATCTCTTCCAGCAGCCTCAGAAGCAGCGGAAGAGATTAAAGCTCCACAATCAACTTGATGTACCCTGGATCTGTGGAATACATGACTAGACAACCAATCATCTGATATTAAGGAGGTGGACTTTGAGAGCAAGATTTATTATTATTTCACCTTTTCCTTTTTTTGTGTGTATGTGTATGCTTCTGTGTGAGATTTTGTCTGTATAGCTTTGCTTCCACCATTTGTCCGAGGGTTCTATCTGTCCGTCTTTTTTTTAAAAATTATTTCTTAATAATTGCTCTTTATTTTAATAACCTTATTTTATTTTACTTTATCATTGTTCTTTCTTTCCTTCCTTCCCTCCTTTAGACAACGAATCATCCCAAATTAAGGAGGTGGACTTTGAGAGCAAGATTTATGATTTTTCCTCTTTTCCTCTTTTTGTGAGTGTGTATGTGTATGCTTCTGTGCGAGATTTTGTCTGAATAGCTTTGCTTCCACCATTTGTTCCAGGGCTCTATCCATCCATTTTTTTTTCTGTTGTTTTTTGGGGTTTTTTTTCCTCTTAATAATTATTTTTTTAATTTTAATAACTTTATTATATATTATCTTACTTTATTTTACTTTACTTTATCTTCTCTCTTTTTTTTCTTCCTTCCCTCCTTCCTTCCTTGCTCCCTCCCTCCTTTCTTTCTACTTCTACTAATTCTTTCCTTCTACTTTTCCTCCCTTTTCTTCTGAGCCATGTGGCTCTTGGTGCTGCAGCCAGGAGTTAGTGCTCTGCCTCTGAGGTGGGAGAGCCAACTTCAGGACACTGGTCAACAAGAGACCTCCCAGCTCCACATAATATCAAATGGCGAAAATCTCCCAGAGATCTCGATCTTAACACCAGCACCCAGCTTCACTCAACGACCAGCAAGCTACAGTGCTGCACATCCTACGCCAAAAAACTAGCAGGACAGGAACACAACCCCACCCATTGGCAGACAGGCTGCCCAAAATCATAATAAGTCGACAGACACCCCAAAACACACCACCAGATGTGGACATGCCCACCAGAAAGACAAGATCCAACCTCATCCACAAGAACACAGGCACTACTCCCTTCCACCAGGAAGCCTACACAACCCACTGAACCAACCTTAGCCACTGGGGACAGACAACGAAAACAACAGGAAATACGAACCTGCAGCCTGCAAAAAGGAAACCCCAAACACAGTAAGATAAGCAAAATGAAAAGACATAAAAATACACAGCAGATGAAGGAGCAAGATAAAAACCCACCAGACTTAACAAATGAAGAGGAAATAGGCAGTCTACCTGAAAATGAATTCAGAAAAATGAGAGTAAAGATGATCCAAAATCTTGGGAATAGAACAGACAAAATGCAGGAAACAGTTAACAAGGACCTAGAAGAACTAAAGATGAAACAAACAATGATGAACAACACAATAAATGAAATGAAAAATACTCTAGATGTGATCAATAGCAGAATAACTGAGGCAGAAGAACGGATAAGTGACCTAGAAGATAAAACAGTGGAAATAACTACTGCAGAGCAGAATAAAGAAAAAAGAATGAAAAGAACTGAGGACAGTCTCAGAGACCTCAGGGACAACATTAAACACACCAACATTTGAATTATAGGGGTTCCAGAAGAAGAAGAAAAAAAGAAAGGGACTGAGAAAATATTTGAAGAGATTATAGTTGAAAACTTCCCTAATATGGGAAAGGAAATAGTTAATCAAGTCCAGGAAGCACAGAGGGTCCCATACAGAATAGATCCAAGGAGAAATATGCTAAGACACATGTTAATCAAACTGTCAAAAATTAAATACAAAGAAAACATATTAAAAGCAGCAAGGGAAAAACAACAAATAACACCCAAGGGAATCCCCATAAGGTTAACAGCTAATCTTTCAGCAGAAACTGCAAGTCAGAAGCGAGTGGCAGAACATATTGAAAGTGATGAAGGAGAAAAACCTGCAACCAAGATTACTCTATGCAGCAAGGATCTCATTCAGATTTGTTGGAGAAATTAAAACCTTTACAGACAAGCAAAAGCTGAGAGAGTTCAGCACCACCAAACCAGCTTTACAACAAATGCTAAAGGAACTTCTCTAGGCAAGAAACACAAGAGAAGGAAAAGACCTACAATAACGAACCCAAAACAATTAAGAAAATGGGAATAGGAACATACATATCGATAATTACCTTAAATGTAAATGGACTAAATGCTCCCACCAAAAGACACAGATTGGCTGAATGGATACAAAAACAAGACCCATATATATGCTGTCTACAAGAGACCCACTTCAGACCTAGAGACACATACAGACTGAAAGTAAGGGGATGGAAAAAGGTATTTCATGCAAATGAAAACCAAAAGAAAGTTGGAGTAGCAATTCTCATATCAGACAAAATAGACATTAAAATAAAGACTATTAGAAGAGACAAAGCAGGACACTACATAATGATCAAGGGATCCGTCCAAGAAGAAGATATAACAATTGTAAATATTTATGCACCCAACATAGGAGCACCTCAATACATAAGGCAAATACTAACAGCCATAAAAGGGGAAATCGACAGTAACACATTCAGAGTAAGGGGACTGTAACACCCCACTTTCACCAATGGACAGATAATCCAAAATAAAGATAAATAAGGAAACCCAAGCTTTAAATGATACATTAAACAAGATGGACTTAATTGATATTTATAGGACATTCCATCCAAAAACAACAGAATACACATTTTTCTCAAGTGCTCATTGAACATTCTCCAGGATAGATCATATCTTCGGTCACAAATCAAGCCTTGGTAAAATAAGAAAATTGAAATTGTACCAAGTATCTTTTCCGACCACAATGCCATGAGACTAGATATCAATTACAGGAAAAGATCTGTAAAACATACAAACACATGGAGGCTAAACAATACACTACTTAATAACGAAGTGATCACTGAAGAAATCAAAGAGGAAATCAAAAAATACCTAGAAATAAATGACAATGGAGACACAACGACTCAAAATCTATGGGATGCAGCAAAAGCAGATCTAAGAGGGAAGTTTATAGCAATACAATCCTACCTTAAGAACCAGGAAACATCTCGAATATTGAGAAGATAAACAAAATTGATAAACCATTAGCCAGACTCATCAAGAAAAAAAGGGAGAAGACTCGAATCAATAGAATTAGAAATGAAAAAGTAAAAGTAACGACTGACACTGCAGAAATACAAATGATCATGAGGGATTACTACAAGCAACTCTATGCCAATAAAATGGACAACCTGGAAGAAATAGACAAATTCTTAGAAAGGCACAACCTGCCAAGACTGAATCAGGAAGAAATAGAAAATATGAACAGACCAATCACAAACACTGAAATTGAAACTGTGATTACAAATCTTCCAACAAACAAAAGCCCAGGACCAGATGGCTTCACAGGCGAATTCTATCAAACATTTAGAGAAGAGCTAACACCTATCCTTCTCAAACTCTTCCAAAATATAGCAGAGGGAGGAACACTCCCAAACTCATTCTACGAAGCCACCATCACCCTGATTCCAAAACCAAACAAGGATGTCACAAAGAAAGAAAACTACAGGCCAATATCACTGATGAACACAGATGCAAAAATCCTCAACAAAATACTAGCAAACAGAAGCCAACAGCACATTAAACAGATCATACACCATGATCAAGTGGGGTTTATTCCAGGAATGCAAGGATTTTTCAATATACGCAAATCAATCAACGTGATACACCGTATTAACAAATTGAAGGAGAAAAACTATATGATCATCTCAATAGATGCAGAGAAGGCTTTTGAAAAATTCAACACCCATTTATGATAAAAACCCTGCAGAAAGTAGGCATAGAGGGAACTTTCCTCAACATAATAAAGGCCATATATGACAAACCCACAGCCAACATTGTCCTCAATGGTGAAAAACTAAAAGCATTTCCACTAAGATCAGGAACAAGACAAGGTTGCCCACTCTCACCACTCTTATTCAACATAGTTTTGGAAGTTTTATCCACAGCAATCAGAGAAGAAAAGGAATTAAAAGGAATCCAAATTGGAAAAGAAGAAGTAAAGCTGTCACTATTTGCAGATGACATGATACTATACATAGAGAATCCAAAAGATGCTACCAGAAAACTACTAGAGCTAATCAATGTACTTGGTAAAGTAGAAGGATACAAAATTAATGCACAGAAATCTCTGGCATTCCTATACACTAAGGATGAAAAATCTGAAAGTGAAATCAAGAAAACACTCCCATTTACCACTGCAACAAAAAAGAATCAAATATCCAGGAATAAACCTACCTAAGGAGACAAAAGACCTGTATGCAGAAAATTATAAGACACTGATGAAAGAAATTAAAGATAATACAAATAGATGGAGAGATATACCATGTTCTTGGATTAGAAGAATCAACATTGTGAAAATGACTCTACTACCCAAAGCAATCTACAGATTCAAAGAAATCCCCTTCAAACTACCACTGACATTTTTCACAGAGCTAGAACAAAAAATTTCACAAAGTGTATGGAAACACAAAAGACCCTGAATTGCCAAAGCAATCTTGAGAACAAAAAACGGAGCTGGAGGAATCAGGCTTCCTGACTTTAGACTATACTACAAAGCTACAGTAATCAAGACAGTATGATACTGGCACAAAAACAGAAAGATAGATAAATGGAATAGGATAGAAAGCCCAGAGATAAACCCATGCACATATGGTCACCTTATCTTTGATAAAGGAGGCAGGAATGTACAGTGGAGAAAGGACAGCCTCTTCAATAAGTGGTGCTTGGAAAACTGGACAGCTACATGTAAAAGTATGAGATTAGATCACTCCCTAACACCATACACAAAAATAAGCTCAAAATGGATTAAAGACCTAAATGTAAGGTCGGAAATTATCAAACTCTTAGAGGAAAACATAGGCAGAACACTCTATGACATAAATCACAGCAAGATCCTTCTTGACCCATCTCCTAGAGTAATGGAGATAAAAACAAAAATAAACAAATGGGACCTAATGAAACTTCAAAGCTTTTGCACAGCAAAGGAAACCATAAACAAGACCAAAAGACAGCCCTCAGAATGGGAGAAAATATTTGCAAATGAATCAACTGACAAAGGATTAATCTCTAAAATTTACAGGCAGCTCATGCAGCTCAATAACAAAAAAATAAACAACCCAATCCAAAAATGGGCAGAAGACCTAAATAGACATTTCTCCAAAGAAGATATACAGACTGCCAACAAACACATGAAAGAATGCTCAACATCATTAATCATTAGAGAAATGCAAATCAAAACTACAATGAGATATCATCTCACACCAGTCAGAATGGCCATCATCAAAAAATCTAGAAACAATAAATGCTGGAGAGGGTGTGGAGAAAAGGGAACACTCTTGCACTGCTGGTGGGAATGTGAATTGGTACAGCCACTATGGAGAACAGTATGGAGGTTCCTTAAAAAACTACAAATAGAACTACCATATGACCCAGCAATCCCACTACTAGGCATATACCCTCAGAAAAACATAATTCAAAAAGAAGCATGTACCAAAATGTTCATTGCAGCTCTATTTACAATAGCCCGGAGATGGAAACAACCTATGTGTCCATCATTGGATGAATGGATAAAGAAGATGTGGCACATATATACAATGGAATATTACTCAGCCATAAAAAGAAACGAAATTGAGCTATTTGTAATGAGGTGGATAGACCTAGAGTGTGTCATACAGAGTGAAGTAAGTCAGAAAGAGAGAGACAAATACCATATGCTAGCACATATATATGGAATTTAAGAAAAAAAATGTCATGAAGAACCTAGGGGTGAAAAAGGAATAAAGACACAGACTTACTAGAGAATGGACTTGAGGATATGGGGAGGTGGAAGGGTAAACTGTGACAAAGCGAGAGAGAGGCATGGACATATATACGCTACCAAACGTAAGGTAGATAGCTAGTGGGAAGCAGCCACATAGCATATGGAGATCAGCTCGGTGCTTTGTGACCCCCTGGAGGGGTGGGATAGGGAGGGTGGGAGGGGGACGTAAGCGGGAAGAGATATGGGAGCATATGTATATATATATATAACTGATTCATTTTGTTGTGAAGCTGAAACTAACATACCATTGTAAAGAAATTATACTCCAATAAAATTGTTAAAAAAAACAATTAAGAAAATGGTCATAGGAACATACATATCAATAATTAGCTTAAATTTGAACGGATTAAAGGCTCCAACCAAAAGACACAGGCTTGCTGAATGGATACAAAAACAAGACCCATATATGTGCTATCTACAGTAGACCCACTTCAGACCTAGGGACACATACAGACTGAAAGTAAGGAGATCGAAAACAATATTCCATGCAAATGGAAATCAAAAGAAAGCTAGAATACCAATTCTCATATCCAACAAAATAGACTTTAAAATAAAAAATGTTACAAGAGACAAGGAAGGACACTACCTAATGATCAAGGGATCTATCCAAGAAGAAGATATAACAATTGTAAATATATATGCACCCAACATAGGAGCACCTCAATACCTAAGACAACTGCTAACAGCTATAAAAGAGGAAATAGACAGTAACACAATAATAGTAGGGGACTTTAACACCTCACTTACACCAATGGACAGATCATCCAAACAGAAAATTAATAAGGAAACAGAAACTTTAAATGACAGAGTAGACCAGATAGATTTAATTGATATTTATAAGACATTCCATCCAAAAACAGCAGATTACACTTTCTTCTCAATTGCGCACAGAACATTCTCCAGGATAGATCACATCTTGGGTCACAAATCTAGCCTCCGTAAATTTAAGAAAATTGAAATCATATCAAGTATCTTTTCTGACCACAACGCTATGAGATTAGAAATGAATTACAGGAAGAAAAGCATAAAAAAACAGAAACACAGGGAGGCTAAACAATACGTTATTAAATAACCAAGAGATCACTGAAGAAATCAAAGAGGAAATCAAAAAAATACCTAGAGACAAATGACAATGAAAACATGACGATCCAAAACCTATGGGATGCAGCAAAAGCAGTTCTAAGAGGGAAGTTTATAGCTATACAAGCCTACCTCAAAAATAAAGAAAAATCTCAAATAAACAATCCAACCGTACACCTAAAGGAACTAGCGAAAGAAGAACAAATAAAACCCAAAGTTAGCAGAAGGAAAGAAATCATAAAGATCAGAACAGAAATAAATGAAATAGAAGCAAAGAAAACAATAGCAAAGATCAATAAAACTAAAACCTGGTTCTTTGAAAAGATAAACAAAACTGATAAACGATTAGCCAGAGTCATCAAGAAAAAGAGGGAGAGGACTCAAATCAATAAAATTAGAAATGAAAAAGGAGAAGTTACACCAGACACCGCAGAAAAACAAAGCAGCCTAAGAGACTACTACAAGCAGCTCTATGCCAATAAAATGGACAACCTGGAAGAAATGGACAAATTCTTAGAAAGGTATAACCTTCCAAGACTGAACCAGGAAGAAACAGAAAATATGAACAGCCCAATCACAAGTAATGAAATTGAAACTGTGTTTAAAAATCTTGCAACAAACAAAAGTCTAGGACCAGATGGCTTCACAGGTGAATTCTATCAAACATTTAGAGAAGAGCTAACACCCATCCTTCTCAAACTCTTCCAAAAAATTGCAGAAGAAGGAACACTCCCAAACTCATTCTATGAGGCCACCATCACCCTTATACCAAAACCAGACAAAGATACTAAAAAGAAAATTACAGACCAATATCACTGATGAACATAGATGCAAAAATCCTCAACAAAATACTAGCAAACAGAATCTAACACCACATTAAAAGGATCATACACCATGATCAAGTGGGATTTATCCCAGGGATGAAATGATTCTTCAGTACACGCAAATCAATCAATGTGATACACCATATTAACAAATTGAAGAAGAAAAAACATAGGATCATCTCAATAGATACAGAAAAAGCTTTTGACAAAATTCAACACCGATTTATGATAAAAACTCTCCAGAAAGTGGGCATATAGGGAACCTATCTCAACATAATAAAGGCCATATATGACAAAACCACAGCAACCATCATTCTCAATGGTGAAAAACTGAAAGCATTTCTTCTAAGATCAGGAATGAGACAAGGATGTCCACTCTTACCACTATTATTCAACATAGTTTTGGAAGTCGTAGCCACGGCAAGCGGAGAAGAAAAAGAAATAAAAGGAATACAAATTGGAAAAGAAGAAGTAAAACTGTCACTGTTTGCAGATGACATGATACTATACATAGAGAATCCTAAAGATGCCACCAGAAAACTACTAGAGCTAATCAATGAATTTGGTAAAGTTCCAGGATACAAAATTAATGCACAGAAATCTCTTGCATTCCTATACACTAATGATAAAATATCTGAAAGAGAGATTATGGAAACACTCCCATTTATCACTGCAACAAAAAGAATAAAATAGCTAGGAATATACCTACTTAAGGAGACAAAAGACCTGTATGCAGAAAACTATAAGCCACTGCTGAAAGAAATTAAAGTTGATACAAACAGATGGAAAGATATACCATGTTGTTGGATTGGAAGAATCAATATTGTGAAAATGACTATACTACCAAAGCAATCTGCAGATTCAATGCAATCACCATCAAATTACCAATGGCAATTTTTACGGAACTAGAACAAATCATCTTAAAATATGTATGGAGACACAAAAGACCCCGAATAGCCAAAGCAGTCTTGAGGGACAAAAACGGAGCTGGAGGAATAATACTTCCTGACTTTGGACTATAGTACAAAGCTACAGTAATCAAGACAATATGGTACTGGCACAAAAACAGAAACATCAATCAATGTAACAAGATAGAAAGCCCAGAGATAAACCCATGCACCTATGGTCAACTAATCTATGACAAAGGAGGCAAAGATATACAATGGAGAAAAGACAGTCTCTTCAATAATTGGTGATGGGAAAACTGAACACCTACATATAAAAGAATGAAATTAGAACACTCCCTAACACCATACACAAAAATAAACTCAAAATGGATTCAAGACCTAAATGTAAGACCAGACACTGTAAAACTCTTAGAGGAAAACTTAGGAAGAACACTCTTTGACATAAATCACAGTAAGATATTTTTTGATCCACCTCCTAGAGTAATGGAAATAAAAACAAATGGGACCTAATGAAACTTAAAATCTTTTGCACAGCAAAGGAAACCATAAACAAGATGAAAAGCCAACCCTCAGAATGAGAGAAAATATTTGCAAATGAATCAACGGATAAAGGATTAATCTCCAAATTATATAAACAGCTTTTGCAGCTTAATATTAAAGAAACATACAAACCAATGCAAAAATGGGCAGAAGGCCTAAATAGACATTTCTGCAAAGAAGACATACAGATGGCCAAGAAGCACATGAAAAGCTGCTCAACATCACTAATTATTAGAGAAATACAAATCAAAACTACAATGAGGTATCACCTCACACCAGTTAGAATGGGCATCATCAGAAAATCTAGAAACAACAAATGCTGTAGAAGGTGTGAAGAAAAGGGAACCCTCTTGCACTGTTGGTGGGAATGTAAATTGATACAGCCATTATGGAGAACAGTATGGAGGTTCCTAAAAAACCTAAAAATAGAATTACCATATGATCCAGCAATCCCACTACTGGGCATATACCCAGAGAAAAACATAATTCAAAATTACACATGCACCCCAATGTTCACTGCAGCATTATTTACAATAGCCAGGTCATGGAAGTAACCTAAATGCCCATTGACAGATGAATGGATAAAGAAGTTGTGTTACATATATACAGTGGAATATTGCTCAGCCATAAAACGGAACGAAATTGAATCATCTGTTGAGACGTGGATGGATCTACAGACTGTCATACAGAGTGAAGTAAGTCAGAAAAACAAATATCCTATATTAACACATGTATGTGGAACTTAGAAAAATGGTACAGATGAATCGGTTTGCAGGGCGGAACTTGAGACACAGATGTAGAGAACAAACATATGGACACCACAGGGGGAAAACCGTGGTGGGGTGAGGATAGTGTTGTGCTGAATTGAGCAATTGGGATTGACATGTATACACTGATGTGTATAAAATTGATGAGTAATAAGAATGTGCAGTATAAACAAAGAAACAAACAAACAAAAATAACAACCCATACTAAACTTTCTTTGGGTTATTTGTTTGGAAATCTGTTAATATAAATGTTTCAGACATTACATGAAATTTCAAAAAATCTTATATGTTCCAGTATAATGTTATGAGTCATAATTTTAGTTATTACTTTAAAATGTATATCTCCGAAATAACTTATTTTCCTTGTCAATTGCATTATTATGAACTTTCATCTTTAACCATGGTCATTTTTAAGTCTTTTGTCATTTATAGACAGTTCTGGGTGTACTCTGATGCTTTTGCAAATATGTTCCTATAAAAGGGTGTCATCTTCAGGGAATTCATGGAAAAGACTCTGACAAGTACAGGTTTCTGGTAACTGACTACACTGCTGAACTGAATGAATAAGCATTTTCAGAACTCTAGTGCAAAACTGATGAATTCATAAAAGTGCTAACAAAAGATCAAGATAAAAAAAAATTAATTACATGGGACTGAGTGAACTGATGAGGATGATTACAATTTTTGTCACTTTCTGTTTGAATAAAAAAAAAAAATACCCCGCCCCAAAATAAAAAAGTAATACCATTTCATACCTGACATTGACAAGAGAAATATAGGTACAATTTTAAACACAAAGGTAAATTTAAAAGATGGCTAATTTCTTCCAAATATCTAAACAAAAAAGCGAAGAAAAATATAGTATATAAAACAAAACAAACAGCATAAAAAATGAGAATATTAAAGCAAAGGCAGCTTGTTGAAGATAAAGCAAATGTAAATGAGTTAACTCCTGTAATAAAAAGAGTTTCAGACTGAACTGACAAAAGCAAAACGAAACTACTTGCAACATATGAGAGATATCTAAAGTGCCGTAGAAGTTAAAAATATTTTTTAAATGAGCAAAGATATAATAGAAAAATGTAATAAAATGCAGAGGTGGTGATGAATAATAATCAAAGTAGAATTTAATAAATGGGGCAGAGTCACTTTACATAAAATAGTATATGGTCAATGAATGGCCTTATACAGTAATGAACAATGTGGCCAGATACTGCACTACCATTTGCACATGGATTAGCTAATTTAATGTTCAGAACAACACTATGTGGTAGACATGGTAATTATTCCCAATTTATAGATGAAAAAACTGAGCACAGAGAGGTTCAATGACTTGTTCAAGGTTTTCACTGTTAAGGGCATAACTGGGATTTGGACCCAGGTCTTTATGACTTGAGAAGCACTAAGACACTACCTTACTGTATCTGAAAGTTTAGTCCTTGCATTACCTGCATTAGAACAGTTACTAAAAACACAAACTCCAGGCATCACCTCAGATATATTCTAGAGCTCTGAAATTTGCATTTTAACACGTACTCCAATTGATTCTTATGCATGCTAAAATTTGAGAGCCACTGCACTACATGTGCTGCCTCCTAGAAAATGAGAGAAACATAACTGAAGTGGAAATCTTTAATCCACCCTTTCTATCTTAGATTAAGTATAAAGAACAATAAATGATTTAAACATTAATCAGGCTGTCATAATAAACTTAAAAGACTACAGAGAATACATATTACTTTAAACCATCCTTTTTACAATTACAAAACTGATCACACATTAGATTCTAAAAGAAAACAAATTCCAAAATGCCGAGGTAGTAAAGACCACATTATTTGATCACAATGTACTAAAACTAAAATTTAACAATTTAAAGGAGACAACTAGTTATAATTTCAAACAAACAAAAAAAACAAAAAACTTTCCTAAATAACTACAGACCATCCCTAACTTATAATGGTTGGACTTATGATTTTTTAACTTTACAGTGGTGCAAAAGCAATACACATTCAGTAGAAACCATACTTCAAATTTTATATTTTGATCTTCTCCCGGGCTAGCGATATATGGTATGATATGTTCTCCTGATGTTGGGCAGCAGCAGCCAGCCCCAGTTCCCAGTCAGCCATGTGATCATGAGGGTAAACAACTGATACACTTACAACCCATACAACCGTTCTGTTTTTCACTTTCAGTACAGTATTGAATAAATTACCAGAGATATTCAACACTTCATTATAAAATAGGCTTTGTGCTAGATTATTTTGAACAACAGTAGGCTAACATAAGTGTTCTGAGCACACTGAAGTTAGGCTAGGTTAAGCTATGATGTTCAGTAAATTAGGTGTCTTAAATGCATTTTTGACTTAATGATATTTTCAGCTTATGATGGGCTTAGTGAGATGTAACCCCATGGTAAGATGAGGAAGATCTGTATTTAATCAACTAAGAAAACCCATAGCTGCAACTATAGAACTACACTGAGGATAATAAATATAAAGATGTATGAGTCCACCCACCAAAATGTCTACAATGAGAAAGATAGAAAATAACAAGTGTTGACAAAGTATACAGCAAGTGGAACTCTCACTCATTGCTAATGGGAATGAAATGGATACAGTCACCTCAGAAAATGGTTTGGCAGTATCTACTTATGCTAATTTATATGCATACTCTATGACACAGCAATTCCTCTCCTAGGTTAATAATGAAAAAACTGTTCATACGCTTACCAGCCCCCAAACAGAAACTTCCCAGTGTAGAATGGTTACATGAAATGTGGTATGCTCACACAACTGAATATTATAGAGTAGGAGAAACAACAACCTACAACTATATAAAACAATACAGATGAATCTTATAAATATAATGTCACATGAAAGAAACCAGATACAAATGCATACATTCTGTATAACTACAAAAACATTAAAAACTAATCTGTGCTATTATAAGTCAAAATAGTGCTTACTTTGGTGGTAGTGACTAGAAAGTGTCATGAGGGGGGCTTCTGGAATGCTGGTAATTGTCTGTTTCTTCATCTGGAAGCTGATTACCCATGTGTAAGTAGAAGGAAAGCATGATACAAAATTATTTATGTTTCCAATGTTAGAAAATATATATTTTTAAATATACATGAAAACATTTGTGTAGTAGACAGAATGCCCCCTCCTCACCAAAGATGCCTATACATGCCCTAATTTCCAAAACCTGTGAGTATGCTCCCTTACAAAAAGAACTTTGCACATGTGATTCTGTTTAAGGGCCTTGAAATGGGGAGATAATCCTGGATTATTTGAACGGGCTCAATCTAATAACATGGGTCTTTCAAAGCAGAGAATATTTCCCTGCTGTGGTCAGAGAGAGCTATGTCTATGGAAGAAAGGCACAGAAAGATAACATTGCTGGCTTTGAAGATGGACAAAGGAGGCCATTAGCCAAGGAATGTGGGTGGCCTCCAGAAGCTTGAAAAGGAAAGAAAATGAATTTTCGCCTAGAGCTTCCAGAAAGGAATGCTGCCCTGCAGACACCTTGATTTTTAGCCCAGTAAGACCTGCATCTGACTTGTGACTTAACAGCATTGTAAGATAATAAATTTGTGTTGTTTCAAGCCACTATGTTTTTGATAATTTGTTATGGTGGCCTCAAAGAGAAAACTAACAACACAGTTTGGAAGAAAATAACACCAAAAAAGTGTAATTAGAGTGATTATCTCTGAGTACTGGAATTACAGGTGATTTTTATTATGATGTTTTTCTGTAGTTGCTAAATCATCTATAATGGAAGGGAGGAGAGGAGAGAGAAGATTGTTAATCTTCTAGATTAATCTATTGTGTAAAACCTTATAAAAAAGACTAACTTGATTCAAATAAATAATACTTAAATTTGAAAAAGCAAACAAATAAACAAAACCCTTATGCACATTTGATTATTTCCTTAAGCTTTCTTGAAGTGGTATTACTGAGTCAAAGGCTACAAATATTTTTAAGGACTTTGAAATTCAATGTGAATCCCCTTTAAAAAGGTTGTACCAATTTCTACTCCTATCTAATATTTCTCTTTGCTAAAACTTTTGGTGAATTGGTTATGCTAGTTCTCTCTCACTCACTTCATGCATCCCAAGTAAATAAATAAAACAACAGTAAAATACAGAGCTAAGAAAAAGGAAGCAAAACTGAAATACAAGGCAGATACTCTATTTTCATGTTATCTTGTAACATACATCCTTGGGGCCACTTCACCATACAGAGCATGCCCAGGGGTGCTTCTAAGCCACTCAAGGTTCTCTTAGGACTCCCGTTTAATATTAGTACTTAGTTTCTCACCACTCTGTTGAAATTCAGAAGGGCCAGCAGCTTCTTCAAAGTTTCATAACAGTCTCTTCCTGGAACATCTTGAAGTGCCATTCCTTTTAAAAAGCCATTTATTTGGAACATAACCACTCTTATAGCCTTTTTTCTTTTTTTCCTGCATCACGCTCCTCTCCCTGAGATTCTCTCTGCAACAGGTTTCAAAAGCAAATCTCTAAGTAAGTACCTGAGTTTTTAAGCTGATACTCCTCTAGGACTTGAATCTTTTCTGCCTATGGGGGCGGGGAATGGCATAATTTTTCAGCTGTTTCCAATCAAGACACTCAGGCTATAATGGAAAAGAATATAAAAAAGTATATCTATGTATAAATGAATCACTTTGTTGTACAGCAGAAATTAACACAACATTGTAAATCAACTATACTTCAATTTTTAAAAAATTTTTAAAGAAATAACATTTCAATGAATCTAAAAAAAAGACAGACTGGTAAGTAACTTTAAGGTATAGATTCAAGGGATAAATTTTGAAATTGAAAAAAATGCATGTGATCCTTATCACTTGCTGCACTTTACGTTTCTAAAAACTATTAAAAAATGAATTAAGCAGGTACTATCATATAAAAAAATGCAGCTATTACAATCCTATCTAAATCCAAGGTGTGAAAAAATACAATACATATGCCACATTAAATTAATAATATTTTCTTGGCTTCTTAGAATTTAGAAGACATATGAGGGGAATGGTTTAGGTAACCCATCTGTCTTTTAAAAAGCCATCCAAGTAATTTACAACTGATGTGTTTTTTCTTTTGATAAATCTCCCAACACTAAGCTGTGACATTTAAAAATCATTCATCTGAGGAGCTTCAAGATGGTGGAAGAGTAAGACGTGGAGATCACCTTGCTCCCCACAAATATATCAGAAATACATCTACACGTGGACATCCCCTACAGAACACCTACTGAACACTGGCAGAAGACCTCAGACTTCCCAAAAGGCAAGAAACTCCCCACGTACCTGAGTAGGGCAAAAGAAAAAAGAAAAGAGACAAAAGAATAAGGATGGGACCTGCGCCAGTGTGAGGGAGCGGTGAAGAAGGAAAGGTTTCCACAAACAAGGAAGCCCCTACACTGGCGGAGACTGCAGGTGGTGGAGGGGGGAAGCATCAGAGCCATGGAGGAGAGCACAGCAACAGAGGTGCAGAGGGCAAAGCGGAGAGATACCTGCACAAAGGATCAGTGCTGACCAGCATTCACCAGACTGAGAAGCTTGTCTGCTCCTCCGCCGGGATGGGTGGGGGCTGGGAGCTGAGGCTCGGGCTTCGGTCGGATGCCAGGGAGAGGACTGGGGTTGGCTGCGTGAAAACAGCCTGAACTGGGCTAGTGCACCACAGCTAGCAGGGAGGGGGTCTGGGAAAAGTCTGGACCTGCCTAAGAGACAAGAGACCATTGTTTTGGGGTGCGTGAGGAGAGGGGATTAAGAACGCCTCCTAAAGGAGCTCCAGAGATGGGAATGAGCCGTGGCTATCAGCACGGACTCCAGAGACGGTCATGAGACACTAAGGCTGCTGCTGCAGCCACCAAGAAGCCTGTGTGCAAGCACAGGTCACAATCCACACCTCCCTTCCAGGGAGCCTGTGCAGCCCGCCACTGCCAGGGTCCCATGATCCAGGGACAACTTCCCCTGGAGAACACACATTGTGCCTCAGGCTGTTGCAACGTCATGCTGGCCTCTGCCTCTGCAGACTAGCCCCACATTCCATACCCCTCCCTCCCCCCAGCCTGAGTGAGCCAGAGCTCCCTAATCAGCTGCTCCTTTAACCCCATCCTGTCTGAGCGGGGAACAGATGCCCTCGGGCGACCTACACGCAAATGTACGGCCAGATCCAAAGCTGAACCCCAGGAGCTGTGTGAACAAAGAAGAGAAAGGGAAATCTCTCCCAGCAGCCTCAGGAGCAGCAGATTAAATCTCCACAATCAACTTGATATACCCTGCATCTGTGGAATACATGAATAGACGAAAAATCATCCCAAATTGAGGAGGCAGACCTTGGGAACAATGATATATATATTTTTTCCCTTTTTCTCTTTTTGTGAGATTGTATGGGTGTGCTTCTGTGTGATTTTGTCTCTATAGCTTTGCTCTTACCATTTGTCCTAGGGTTCTGTCATTTTTTTTTTATTATACTTTTTAGCACTTGTTATAATTGGTGGATTTGTTATTGGTTTGGTTGCTCTCTTCTTTCTTTTTTTATTACTTTTTAAAAATTCTTTAAACTTTTAATAATTATTTTTTATTTTAATAACTTTACTTATACTTTTTTTTTCTTTCTTTCTTCCTTTTTTTTCCATTTTCCTCTGAACCATGTGGCTGACAGGGCCTTGGTACTCCAGAGAGGCATCAGGCTTGTGCCTCTGAGGTGGGAGAGCCGAGTTCAGGACATTGGTACACCAGAGACCTCGGAGCTCCAAGTAATATCAAATGGTGAAAATTGCCAAGAGATCTCCATCTCAATGCCAAGACCCAGCTCCACTCAGCAAAGAAAAGCTACAGTGCTAGATATCCTATGCCAAATGACTAGCAAGACAGGAACACAATCCCAGCCATTAGCAGAGAGGCTACCTAAAATCAAAACACAGTCACAGACACCACAAAACACATCAACAGACGTGGATATGCCCACCAGAAAGACAAGATCCAGCCTCATCCTCCAGAACACAGGCACTAGTCCTCTCCACCACAAAGCCTACACAACCCACCGAACAAATCTTAGCCACTGGGGGCAGACATCAAAAACAATGGGAAATACGAACCAGGAGCCTGCAAAAAGGAGACCCCAAACACAGTATGTTAAGCAAAATGAGAAGACAGAGAAACACACAGCAGATGAAGGAGCAAGGTAAAAACCCACCAGACCAAAGAAATGAAGAGGAAATAGGTAGTCTACATGAAAAGAAGTCAGAATAATGATAGTAAAGATGATCCAAAATCTTGGAAATAGAATGGAAAAAATAGAAGAAATGTGTAACAAGGACCTACAAGAACTGAAGAGCAAACAAACAATGATAAACAACACAATAAATAGAATTAAAAATTCTCTAGAAGGAATCAATAGCAGAATAACTGAGGCAGAAGAACGGATAAGTGACCTGGAACATAAAATAGTGGAAATAACTACTGAAGAGCAGAATAAAGAAAAAAAGAATAAAAAGTATTGTGGTCAGTCTCAGAGACTTCTGGGACAACCTTAAATGCATCAACATTCGAATTATAGGGGTCCCAGAAGAAGAAGAGGAAAAGAAAGGGACTGAGAACATATTTGAAGTGATTGTAGTTGAAAACTTCCCTAATAAAGGAAAGGAAATAGTTAATCAAATCCAGGAAGAACAGGGAGTCCCATTCAGGATAAATCCAAGGAGAAACACGCCAAGAAACACGAGTCCCATACAGGTAAATCCAAGGAGAATCAAACTATCAAAAATTATAATACAAAGAAAAAATATTCAAAGCAGCAAGCGAAAAACAACAAATAACATACAAGGGAATCCCGATAAGGTTAACAGCTGATCTTTCAGCAGAAACTCTGCAAGCCAGAAGGGAGTGGCAGGACATATTTAAAGTGATGAAATGGAAAAAACCTACAACCAAGATTACTCTACCCAGCAAGGATCTCATTTATATTTGACAGAGAAATTAAAAGTTTTACAGACAAGCAAAAGCTAAGAGAATACAGCACCACCAAACTAGCTTTACAACAAATGCTAAAGGAACTTCTCTAGGCAGGAAACACAGAAGAAGGAAAAGACTACAATAACAAAAAAAACAATTAAGAAAATGGTAATAGGAACATTGATATCGATAATTACCTTAAATGTAAACAGATTAAATGCTCCAACTAAAAGATATAGACTAGCTGAATGGATACAAAAACAAGGCCCATATATATGCTCTCTACAAGAGAACCACATCAGATCTAAGGACACATACAGACTGAAAGTGAGGGGATGGAAAAAGATATTCCATGCAAATGGAAATCAAAAGAAAGCAAGGGCTTCCCTGGTGGCGCAGTGGTTGAGAGTCCACCTGCTGATGCAGGGTACACGGGTTCATGCCCGGTCTGGGAGGATCCCACATGCCGCGGAGCGGCTGGGCCCATGAGCCATGGCTGCTGAGCCTGTGCTCTGCAACGGGAGAGGCCATAATGGTGAAAGGCCAAAATAAAGCAAAAAAAAAAAAAAAAAAGAAAGCTAGAGTAGCAATTCTCATATCACACAAAATAGACTTTAATACAAAGACTATGACAGGAGACAAAAAAGGCCATTACATAATGATTAAGGGATCAATCCAAGAAGAAAATATAACAATTGTAAATATTTATGCACCCAACATAGGAGCACCTCAATACATAAGGCAAATGGTAACAGTCATAAAAGGGGAAATCAACAGTAACACAATCATAGTAGGGAACTTTAACACCCCACTTTCACCAATGGACAGATCATCCAAAACGAAAATAAAAAAGGAAACACAAGCTTTAAATGACACATTAAACAAGATGGACTTAATTGATTATAGTACATTCCATCCAAAGACAACAGAATAAACTTTCTTATCAAGTGCTCATGGAACATTCTCCAGGATAGATCATATCTTGGGTCACAAATCAAGCCTTGGTAAATTTAAGAAAATTGAAATCGTATCAAGTATCTTTTCCAACCACAATGCTATGAGACTAGATACCAATTACAGGAAAAAATCTGTAAAAAATACAACACATGGAGGCTAAACAATAAACTACTATATAACCAAGAGATCACTGAAGAAATCAAAAAGGAAATAAAAAAATATCTAGAAACAAATGACAATGAAAATATGATGAACCAAAACCTATGGGATGCAGCAGAAGCAGTTCTAAGAGGGAAATTTACAGCAATACAATCCTACCTTAAGAAACAGGAAACATCTTGAATAAACAACCTAACCTTGCTCCTAAAGTAATTAGAGAAAGAAGAACAAAAAAACCCCCCCAAAGTTAACAGGAGGAAAGAAATCATAAAGATCAGATCAGAAACAAATGAAAAAGAAATGAAGGAAACAATAACAAAGATCAATAAAACTAAAAGCTAGTTCTTTGAGAAGATAAAATAAATTTATAAACCATTAGCCAGACTCATCAAGAAAAAAAAGGAGAAGAGTCAAATCAATAGAATTAGAAATGAAAAAGGAGAAGTAACAACTGACACTGCAGAAATACAAAGGATCATGAGAGATTACTACAAGTAGTAAGTGTGAATAAAATGGACAACCTGGAAGAAATGGACAAATTCTTAGAAGAGCACAACCGTGTGACACTGAACCAGGAAGAAATAGAAAATATAGTCAGACCAATCATAAGCACTGAAATTGAAACTGTAATTACAAATCTTCCAACAAACAAAAGCCCAGGACCAGATGGCTTCACAGGCGAATTCTATCAAACATTTAGAGAAGAGCTAACACCTATCCTTCTAAAACTCTTCCAAAATATAGCAGAGGGAAGAACACTCCCAAACTCATTCTACGAAGCCACCATCACCCTGATTCCAAAACCAAACAAGGATGTCACAAAGAAAGAAAACTACAGGCCAATATCACTGATGAACACAGATGCAAAAATCCTCAACAAAATACTAGCAAACAGAATCCAACAGCACATTAAACGGATCATACACCATGATCAAGTGGGGTTTATTCCAGGAATGCAAGGATTCTTCAATATACGCAAATCAATCAACGTGATACACCATATTAGCAAATTGAAGGAGAAAAATCATATGATCGTCTCAATAGATGCAGAAAAGGCTTTCAAAAAATTGTACACCCATTTATGATAAAAATCTTCCAGAAAGTAGGCATAGAGGGAACTTACCTCAACATAATAAAGGCCATATATGACAAAATCAAAGCCAATATCATCCTCAATGGTGAAAAACTGAAACCATTTCCTGTAAGATGAGGAACGAGACAAGGTTGCCCATTCTCACCACTATTATTCAACATAATTTTGGAAGTTTTAGCCACAGCAATCAGAGAAGAAAAAGAAATAAAAGGCATCCATATTGGAAATGAAGAAGTAAAGCTGTCACTGTTTGCAGATGACATGATGCTATACATAGAGAATCCTAAAGATGCTACCAGAAAACTACTAGAGCTAACCAATGAATTTGGTAAAGTAGCAGGATGCAAAATTAATGCACATAAATCCCTTACATTCCCATACATTAATGATGAAAAATATGAAAGAGAAATTAAGGAAACACCCCCATTTACCACTGTGACAAAAATAATAAAATATCTAGGAATAAACCCACCTAAGGGGCCAAAAGACCTGTATGCAGAAAAGTATAAGACACTGACGAAGTACTAGCAGATGATACAAACAGATGAAAAGATATACCATGTTCTTGGATTGGAAGAATCAACATTGTGCAAATGAGTATACTACTGAAAGCAATCTACAGATTCAATGCAATCCCTGTCAAACTATCAATGGCATTTTTCACAGAAGTAGAACAAAAAATTTCACAGTTTGTATGGAGACGCAAAAGACCCCAAATAGCCAAGCAATCTTGAGAAAGAAAAACGGAGCTGGAAGAACCAGGCTCCCAGATGTCAGACTATACTACAAAGCTATAGTAATCAAGATAGTATGGTACTGGCAGAAAAACAGAAATATAGATCAATGGAACAGGATAGAAAGCCCAGAGATAAACCCACACACATATGGTCACCTTACTTTTGATAAAGGAGCAGGAATATAAAATGGAGAAGAGACAGTCTGGGAACTTTGTGGTTCTGGGAGAACTGGACAGCTACATGTAAAAGAATGAAATTAGAACACACCCTAACACTATACACAAAATAAACTCAAAATGGATTAAAGACCTAAATGTAAGGCCAGACACTATAAAACTGTTAGAGGAAAGCATAGGCAGAACAGTCTATGAAATAAAACACAGCAAGATCCTTTTTGCCCCACCTCCTAGAGAAATGGAAATAAAAACAAAAGTAAAAAAATCGGACCTCATTAAACTTAAAAGCTTTTTACAGCAAAGGAAACCATAAATGAGACGGAAAAGTCAACCCTCAGAATGTGAGAAAATATTTGCAAATGAAGCAACTGACAAAGGATTAATCTCCAAAATTTACAAGCAGCTCATGCAGCTCAATATCAGAAAAACAAACAACCCAATCCAAAAATGGGCAGAAGACCTAAACAGACATTTCTCCAAAGAAGATATACAGATTGCCAGCATACACATGAAAGAATGCTCAACATCATTAATCATTAGAGAAATGCAAATCAAAAGTACAATGAGATATCATCTCACACCAGTCAGAATGGCCATCATCAAAAAATCTACAAACAATAAATGCTGGAGAGGGTGTGGAGAAAATGGAACCCTCTTGCACTGTTGGTGGGAATGTAAATGATACAGCCACTATGGAGAAAAGTACCGAGGTTCCTTAAAAAACTAAAAATAGAACTACCATACGACCCAGTAATCCCAGTGCTGGGCATATACCCTGAGAAAACCATAATTCAAAAAGAGTCATGTACCACACTGTTCAGTGCAGTTCAATTTACAATAGCCAGGACATGGAAGCAACCTAAGTGTCCATCAACAGATGAATGGATAAAGAAGATGTGGCCCATATATAGAATAGAATATTACTCAGCCATAAAAAGAAATGAAATTGGGTTATTTGTAGTGAGGTGGGTGGACCTAGAGTCTGTCATATGGAATGAAGAAAGTCAGAAAGAGAAAAACAAATACCATATGCTAACACATATATATGGAATCAAAAAATAAAAAAAGATCATGAAGAGCCTAGGGGCAGGACGGGAATAAAGATGCAGACCTACTGGAGAATGGACTTGTAGACATGGGCAGGGGAATGGTAAGCTGGGACAAAGTGAGAGAGTGGCATGGACATATATACACTACCAAGTGTAAAACCAGTAGCTAGTGGGAAGCAGCCACAAAGCACAGGGAGATCATCTCCGTGCTTTGTGACCACCTAGAGAGGTGGGACAGGGAGGGTGGGAGCGAGGAAAACGCAAGAGTGAAGAGATATGGGGATATGTATATGTATAGCTGATTCACTTTGTTATAAAGCAGAAAGTAACACACCATTGTAAAGCAGTTATACTCCAATAAAGATGTTTAAAAAAAAGAAATCTTTCATCTGACCTTAGAACTGCTCTCAAGTACTAAATACTCATCAAATGTTTGTCATTCTTGTTGATGGTGGTATTTTTTGATCAAAAAATATTTTCAAATCCAAAGGCTGACCCACCATTTCTCCCCTTCATCCTCTCCTACCTCCCTCAGTTTATTCACAGATGCAAGCAGAGCTAGTAAATACACTGGGGAGATGTCACCAGGAAGCACTAAGTGCTGTTAAGTTTTGTTTTGTTCTCAAATAACAGCCTTCACTGCCACAGGGGTAGAGTAGCAGTTGTACTCAATGGGATTGTTTTAGTGTGACTACCCTACTGTAGAAGATTTGAGCAGCCCACCGGGTCCCCTCTTCTCTTGATCCTCTTCCAATCTCATTCCAGAAGAAACCCCTCTCCTTAACAGTGAACAGACAAACACCACCAACACATACTAGATTGGCTAGCTTTAGCAAACAGAAAAATAGAAAATGTTTGTCACACAATCACCGTATTGATTGATGCAGTACAATGCCCAGTGGTTTACCTACCTGTTTTTGATATATTTATCAACACCCTAGTAGGAGAGAGACAAAAACCTCTTAAAATGATCTTTGAGATGCATCCTGTGCAATTTATACCCTGTATATATATATATATATATATATATATATATATATATACAGAGTTTAAATTATAGATATATATATGTTATCTATCAGGTCGTGAACATCTTCTTTTAAAAAGGAACTTCCAATGTTCTCTCTCTTACAAAGTCAGGCATAAGACAGTATCTGGTTGTGCTGGAGAAAGTGGAAAGGTGAATATATTTGAGTATAAATAATGTCTGAGCCTTTAAAAAGCGAAGGCAAATTTGGAAGAACGAGGCAGTGCATTTTATAGCTTTAAACCCAATATCTTCATCCTCTCAGCAGATGCCTTGCTTTCTTCTGTTTTATTAAATACAAGTCAGCTCTCCCTCTTTTCTTAAATTTCTCCATGTCACCCACTCAATTGTCCTTCCCTACTTCAATGTCAGAAAGAAGCTTTTCTCATTCAGTCTCACTCTTTTCAGGACTATCAGTACTTGTCCACTTCCATTTCACTGGATCACTTCTTACATCTTCAATCTGTTCCCTCCACTAACTTATTCCCCTTGGCTTTTAAGCAGAATCAAGTCTTCCCATATCTGAAAAAAACACCAAAACTTCGTTTCTCAACTCTGTGACTTTTTAAAAGTACGTATTCTTAAGCTAGCACTTACTAAACTCTTACTGTGTTTGAGGAAGTGGATCAAACTCAACTTTTACATGAGTTATTTCATTTAATCCTCACACCTGCCTTATGAGGTAGGTAATATTATGCTCAATTGACAGAGAAAATTGAGGATCCTGAGTTTAAGCAACTTGCCCCAAGTCATGCAAGTATTTAGTGGTGGAGCTGGGACTTGAAAGCGTAACTGCCTGACTTCAAAGCCTAAGATCTTAACCACTGCACTGGGTACTCTTTTTCTCATTCCCTCTTTCTCTCTCCATCTCTCCCTCTTTCTATATCCCTCCCTCCCTCCTTCTCTCCTCCCTCCCTTTCCCCCTCCTTCCTTTCTTCTCTCCCTCCTTTCCATTTTTCATTATCCTTTTTCTCAAAAGGATATTCATAGCATCTACCTACCTCACTCATTAACTTCTGGCAATGACTTCTGCTTCCACAACTGCATTACTCGTCTATCAAATAATCTTCTAAATTTTACCTTTTTTTCCCCCTTCTCTTATTTCCAGTCTCATTTACCTTTCTACAGCATTTAACAGAGACAATCATATCATTGTTTTTCTGTATCCTTTTTCCTCTTGACCATATTAACACTGCACAGTTCTAGCTCTAATGTGATCTCTCCAAAAATTCAATTATTCATTCATTCCTTCATCTATTCATTCATTAAATAAATATTGATTGAATATCTATTATGTGTTAGGCCTTGTTCTATGTGCTAGGAATATTACCATGTGCAAAACAAAGCTCTGGTCCTCAGAGAGCTTATATTTTAGTGGAGGGTAAAAGGCAGTACAAAATATTTTTTAGAGTGTAGAGTGTGTAATATGTTTATATTCAAAAAAGTATAAAAAAGAGGTGTATCTGAGGAAAGAGCATTCAGGCAGAAGAACAGAAAATATAAAGTTTTTGATGTAGGAGCAACATGGAAGCCAGTTGGAGCACAGTGAGCAGGAGGAGAGAGGTGGTTATGCTGTCAGAGAGGTAGACAGCGACCAGGGCATGTAGGGTCTTATAGAACATATAAGGAGGTTGGCTTTTGCTTGGGGTAAGATAGTAAGTCATTGGAGGATTTGAGAAAAGTGATAACATGACATGGTTGTTATTTTAAATAATCACTTTTCCATGTTGGCAATAGATGAGAGGAGGACAAAGGTAGAAGCAGGAAGACCAATGAAAAGACTATTGTAGTAAATCTCAGTGAGCGATGATTATCATTGCAGGAAGCTTGGTAACAATGGAGGTTGTGATATGTAACTGAATTAGGGATGTATTTTGAAGGTAGACCTAACAGGATGTACTAATAGACCATCTGTGTGGTCTGAGACAATGAGAGAAGTCAAGACTTTTAGTCTGATTTACTGGACATCCACATGTTGTGGAAAAGGAAAATTATACATGTAATGAATATGAAATTACAAATAAAAATAAGATATGAAGGCAAATATTTATTTTGTATGTGTTGTGGTCTGCTTCCAAGATGGTCCCCCATGATCTTCACTCCATCCCGAAATATTTTAACTGCAGTGTCATAAAAGATCCTGAGCCAGAACCACCCAGTGAAGCCATTCCTGAATTCCTGACCCACAGAAACTGTGTGAGGTAATAAATGATTATTATTTTAAGACACTAAGTTTGGGGCTAATTTATTACACAAGAAAAGACACCTAATACAGATTTTGGTGCCAGGAGTGGAGTGCTACCATAATAAAAACATAAAATATGGAGAAACTTTGAAACTAGGTAGTAATCAAAGGGCAGAAGGATTTTTATGAGGTGTTATATTAAGCCTAACATTGATGAGACTGTTCATAGCATCCTGATGGGCTTTGAGGAGGCCTCAGATGTGGGCTTAAAGGAAAATGGGAAATGTTAGAAACTGGAGGAAAAGGGATCCTTGTTATATAGGAATGGAAAGTTTAGCAACACCATCACCAGTCAAGCCTTCACATAAGTACAGTGCCAGCTGACATCTTAACTGCAGCCTAATAAAAGACCTTGAATGACAACTACCAAGTTAAGACCCTTTGAATTCTTGATGTACAGATGTGAAATGATATATCTGTTATTGTTTAAGTTTGGGGCTAATTTGTTATTGCAGCAATTGAAAGTAACCGTTGTTACATAACAAGAAACAATATCACAATAAATCATCTATTTTTTTTTAAAAACCTGGCAAAGACCACAAACATGACACAAATCCAGGAAAATAACATAATACTCATAGTAATTAACTGTCTGGTACATGGCTATACTATCTTTTTTCCCCTACAGTTTTTGTCTGAAGAAGTCAATCATCTCTATCATGGTTGATCAATTTTATTTTATTGATAGCTTTTGCACTTTCTTTCACCTCTTCAACATATATTTGTAATATCATATAGAGATTAAGGTTTTTTGTCAAATTTGGGAAACTTCTATCAAGTTTATTTAATTTATGAGCTGTAAGATTTCAGAGTACTTCAATTTTTTTGTACAGTGACTAATATTAAATACTATTTGAATTGATGACATTCATTAACCAGTTTTGCATCAATGTGCTCATTGTAAGTAACATTATTATGGGTTTTATGTTCAGCAATGTCAGTATTTTGTATCAAATCAGCAAGAAACTTAAATCTTTTCCTGATATATTCATATGATTCACTTCTCTTCACTATTTGAACTCCTAAACAATCCAAGAGCCTATTCATTACTTCTATTCAAAATTTATCTCTTCCTCTTAATGAATTACTGCTTTTGGCATAATCTGGAAAAAAATGTTTCAGTTCACTTCTCAATGTCAGAATAATCTCTATTGATTTCATCACTCATCTTTATTACTTTTGCTTCACATTTCATTAATTTTTTATCTGAATTTTCTCTCTGTGCTTTAATAAATAAATTTAAAGATGACAAAAAGAGTACCTGTCATATTCAGCCAAATAAGGAGTCTGTAAATTTTCACTTGTTTTATGGAAAGTTTCCAAAGCATCTTCTCAAATTTGCTTCTTAACATCAGAATAATTTGTATTTTACTTAATAAATTTTACAAAATCATATGACTATGTGAATACATACCAGCTTTTAGAGTCTTAATTTTAGCAGAAATGGGGTGATGGCTGCAGAGAGTGTTGAGCTCAAGGGACTGTTTCTTTAAGATGAGAGAATAACAGAATATTTGTGTGTTGATTAGAATGATCCATTAGAAGGGGAAATTTTGAGGATGTAAAATAGCTCCACAATTATAAGAGTGATGTCCTTGTGGAAGTGACAGGGGGTGCAACTCAGGACATACATCAAGGGGTGAACAAGTCTTCCATTTTAGCAGGAGAAAAGGAAGACTATATGGCATAGGGTGTAGAGAATTGTAGATTTAGAGGTGGAATTGTAATTAAGTTCTCTTCTGATTGCTCTGTTTTCCCAGAACATCAGTTGAGAGTAAAGGGAGTGAGTGATGTTGGGTTGGAGGTTTGAGGAATGAGGAGAAGGTGTTTTGTTTACTGTCATAGAGTCTACATTACCACACTATCTGGTACATGTTAGGCATAACTACACATGAAAAGTCGTCACATTCTCTTTATACTCTCAAGATATCTTTTTTTTTTTGAAGTATAGTTGATTTACAATGTTTCAGGTGTACATATGTATATTCTTTTTCAGATTCTTTTCCATTATAAGTTATTACAAAATATTGAATATAGTTCCCTGTGCTATGCCATAGGTCCTTGTTGTTTACCTATTATATATATAGTAGTTTGTATCTGTTAATCTCAAACTCTTAATTTATCCCTCTCCTTCCTTTCCCCTTTGGTAACCATAAATTTGTTTTCTATGTCTGTGAGTCTATTTCTGTTTTGTAAACAAGTTCATTTGTATCATTTTGTTTAGATTCCACATATAAGTGATATCATATGATATTTGTCTTTCTCTGTCTCAGGATATCTTTTGACTTTCTTCCTTCACATTCTCATACTAACTAGCTTGTTTTAGGCATGCATCTTTCCTTGTCTAACTGGTCTACCATCTTTAGTTTTCCTTCTCTAAGCTATCCCCCCACATTGAGGTATTATTATGCCTATATTCCTCAAAAATAAAATGTTGAGTGAATAAATGAATGGACAAATGATTATACAAACATTAACAATGGATTTCTTTACAGAGGAAAGTGAAACCTAATGTAAAATGAGAGCTCTCAAGCTTGAGTTTACAGAACTCTCAAGAATGAGGGTCATATACCTTGGCAGAGAGAGAGAGATAGAGTCTAAAAAGTAAAATTCTGTCACTCTTGACCTTATGTCAGTAACTTTTGTTTTGTTTCTAGAAAAATAAAAATAAATGATAAAAATAAGTCAACATATGTTACTCGTCTGAAAAGAAGTACAAGTTTTATACTTTAAGACTAAAAATGCATATTTGTTTTTTAGTAGCAAAACAAATATATGTTAATTGTAGGATACTTGAGAAATACAGAAAAGTATAAAGGATCAAATAAAACCACCACCAGAAATACTCGTTAACATTATTGTTTCTTTTTTTCTAGTTATATATTTTAAATTGAGTTCATACTCTTCTTATAGATTTGTATTCTGGCATTTTTATTCATTTATGTTCTAAACAATTTGTTATTAAATATTCTTTTAAAACATTTGTTATAATGGCTGCAGCATATTCTATCTGATAGGTATATCATAATTTAAGCATTTCTTTATTGTTGGTCATTTATATTGACTTTCTTTTCAGATAAGCTAAAAATATCATGAGACAAAAGTATAGTTATGATCATTATCTTTCCACCAAATGATGATTTTATGAGTTCAGAGGAGTGGAATTCAGTGAGCAGTTATTAGCTTCTTTTTTTCCTCCATGATCTTTGCCACATCACTTTATATCTTCTATCTAAAATAAAGTTTATACCCTTCCTTCTGAAAAATAATTCCAGGGAAGCTGTCCACATTTTTCAAAACATCTGGGCTCTGGAGCAGACATAGCTTTGCTATTCTTCCCTTTTTTTTTTTTTTTTTTTTTTAAATCCTTTAAGATTATAGCAGGGACAAAATACTTCAAAGAAAAATACTCATACAAAAGCTACACAGTCTTTTTTAGATAATGCAGCTAGATCTCCTTTGAAATTGGACTCTACTTGTAGTTTACATTTTGTTATAGCTGAATTTATTAAGATTCCATGAAGATGGAAGTAATGTGAAGAGCTAAGATTATATATCTCCTACTTTCCTGGTTTCTATTCCTATTTTCAGGTAATTTGGAAATTCCCAAATTAGAGAATTAAAAAAAAACTTTATGTTACAGAGGTTCTAAATTCTCAGAACACCTGTTTTAAAGGCATGCTGCTCTGTTGATGAATCACCCAAGCTTTATAAAATGATTCATCATTAATCATTATAAAAAATAGGCTTAACAATTCATAAGCTCAAAATAATACTATTTTATTAGCTCCATGTTTATTAAAACCGTATTACTTTGACTAAGTGTAGAAACAAAGAATATTCAAAAAGTTTATTCCTGAAAATGGCAGGCCTTTCCATTCCTTCAATGTTCTATTTAGCCATATCCATCAAAGTGACATTTATTAGCAGAGGGAAAACTTGGTAAATGGCTTTTATTTCTTTCCTAAATGGGAATAGGTCTTTTGTCCACGTTTCTGCATTTAGCATATACTTAACTCCATACAGAACTATGTATTGTACCTCAAGTATGAGAGCCTAGGTTCTTGAAATTTCCTGTCACCTGGGTATGTTTTGAAGTATTCGAAGTCTCCATTTCTAAGTCACGGATAAGAAAACTGAGGCCAGCCTGGCTCATTAGTGACATCAACGTCACATCTGTGCTCAGACAAAGCTTCGAGGAGAACTAACAGCCCCTGGGTTTCTAATCTGTTGCTGAGCCAGCAAGAGACTCTGTGTTTTCCAGGCACAGTATATTTCAACTCTGCTCTTCCACACCTGCCTGGGGCTCTTTCTAATCAGTGTCAGACCAGGAGTTTTAACACTAATGCCCGCAGACTAGCATATGTCTTTATTTATGTGCCTTAGAAGCATGCTGTGTACAGGGGAAGCTGTATACTGAGATGAATATGTGGAGATTCATAGGCTTTGGACCCACTTTGGAGCAGCTCCACCACTTAATGGGGCAAACCATTTAACCTCTTTGAGCCTTAGTTGCCCCCTATTTACAATGGGAATGTTTCAGTTCCTCTGTCTGAGGATTTTGTGTATTTAGTGAGTTAACTTAGGTATGACACTTAAACCATGCCTGGCACATAATAAGCACTCTATGTTTGCTCTAAAGGAATATGCATACTACTGTGCTGGCAAAGATTTAAGATTGCAGATCCATCTTTTTTGGGGAGGGGTTTCTGTAAATTCATTTCTGAAGGTTGTTTTGGTGTTTTCCATTGTATCAATGGATGAAGCACTTAGTTCCAGGATTAACATGGCAGGAATAAGACTCCTAAATGCGGTTATTTTTCTGGGAGCCTAAATAATGGTGAAATTTTCAAAAATGACTTCAAAGTTACCCCAGGAAAAAAAAAAAAGAAAGAAACAATAGTAATGGGCAGAGCTTCTTTCTCATGCTTCCATTTCATTAAGCATGAAACTAGAAATATAAGAAATGCTAAGAGAAATCACCCACTCATTTTATTGAAGCTTTCTCCCCTCAGGATGGCATCTAATTGCTTCTTGAAGAGTTCCGGTGAGTTGCTTTTAAAAATGTGACTTTATGTTTCTAAAAGCATTTTCCATATCTGTGACTGGGAAGTATCTGAGGTTACACCAAATTTATACTTGCTCTTTCGCCTAAAACATGTGCTTTGCACACAACATACATTGAAACAAATAACAGGTCCCAAATCAGAGAGAACTTCACCACTTTATCATTGCACCTTGCTTTTAGCTGCCTTGGACCCTGGGTTATTTCTCTTAAGGGAAAGAATGTTGGAGCTGCAAGACATAGGATTAATTACTTTAACCTATTTCTATTTACGAATGTACAATTCCTCTCGCTCTGTCTCCATCCCACTGCTTCTGAATAACAAAACAGCATAATTTAGGCTCACCCACTAAGGTCCTGTCCTCATTACTGCAAACTAGAACATGAACAATCCCTTTCCTACTGATGGCCTTTTCCCGGCCATTTTAGTCTCGTTTCAAGACCATATTAAGACAGTTTTTCACTAATTACCAAAAGAAACTTTATTGTTATTTTGAATTTTAGACCAATAAGGGCATATCAAACTCTTCAGAGGAAAGGAACCCTAGAATATATAGCTATCGAAGATATAAATTAGTAACTACATAAAGGTGACAAGGAAAATTCCCTAGCTAAGAAGATCAGTTGTCTCTCTATCTTACATGACCTGTTTTTACTCCCTTTGCCTAGAAAACAACTAGGATCAGCAGAATCTAGATTTTATTGTTGTCATCACAAAATGCTTCCCTCCCTGAAAAACTTGAGAAAGATGTGTAAGGAAATGAAATTCAAGAAAAGATGCAGGGGGGATTTCCCTGGTGGCTCAGTGGTTAAGAATCTGCCTGCCAGTGCAGGGGACACAGGTTCGATCCCTGGTCTGGGAAGGTCCCACATGCCGTGGAGTAACTAAGTCTGTGCACCACAACTACTGAGCCTGTGCTCTAGAACCCATGAGCCACAGCTACTGAAGCCTGTGTACCACAACTACTGAAGCCTGTGTGCCTGGAGCCCGTGCTCTGCAACAAGAGAAGCCACTGCAATGAGAAGCCCGCGTACCGCAATGAAAACCCAATATAGCCAAAAATAAATAAATAAGTAAATCAATTAATTTAAAAAAAAAAAAGAAAAGATTCAGGGGAAGAGTGGGGTGTGTGGTAAAGTCCCAAGGCTATACCAAAATAAAGGATGCTACTCTACCCTAAAGCATGCAATTGTTAAGTGGTAGGATTTGTGGCAAATCCCCACTTTCCATACAAACTTTTCAGGACCTTTTGCTGAAGTCTCCAATTTCCTCAGGTGTAATTAATTTCATTTGGTTGGAGGATTGTCCCTTATTCAAATGTCAATCCCCTGGGGGAATTGAGCGCAAAGAACCTTTTTGTTCCTAGGGAAAGTAGGTTACTAGGCACTTCCTTGCAGGGAGATGGATGGAGTGTAGAAAGAAGATGGTAAGTCAGACAGAGAAAGACAAATATCATATGATATCACTTATATGTGGAACCTAAAAAAAGATACAAATGAACTTATTTACAAAACAGAAATAGACTCACAGACATAGAAAACAAACTTATGGTTACCAAAGGGGAAAGGAAGTGGGAGGGATAAATTAGGAGTTTGGGGTTACAGATATACATTACTATGTATAAAATAGGTAAGCAACAAGGACCTCCTGTATAGCACAGGTAACTATATTCAGTATCTTGTAATAACCTATAAGGGAAAAGAATCTGAAAAAGAATATATATATATATATATATATATATATATATATATATATATATATATATATATATATATATACACACACACACACACATATATGTATAACTGAATCACTTTGCTGTACACCTGAAACATTGTAACTCAACTATACTTCAAAAAAAATCTTCTTTAATTAAAAAATAAAGAAAGAAGATGGAAGGACAACAAATGAAGAGGGGGTGGTAATGGAAAGGGATGAAATCGGGGCTTTGGAGGATGCTAAAAACAAACTGAGAAATTGGATGGTGAAAGATTTTTCTCCCTGCAGGCAGCAGGAGACCATGAAGAAAACGTCGAACTTTGTAGCAGAAACTGGATGTTTCAAAAGAGCAACTGTGGGCTTTCCTGGTGGCACAGTGGTTGCGAGTCTGCCTGCCGATTCAGGGGACACGGGTTCGTGTCCCGGTCCGGGAAGATCCCACATGCTGTGGAGCGGCTAGGCCCGTGAGCCATGGCCGCTGAGCCTGCGCGTCCGGAGCCTGTGCTCTGCAGCAGGAGAGGCCACAACAGTGAGAGGCCTGCGTACTGCAAAAAAAAAAAAAAGAGCAACTGTGCTTTGTGCTCAGGTGGGAGAGCAGATTGGGGGTGGGTGTGTATGAAGGGGTGGCAAACTGACTATACAGCCTTGCGAGCTGATTTTAAATTAAACAAGGTTAGATGTGTGTGCATATATATTGAGGTGAGTGTCAGGGTGGATCGGGGTTTCTTACAGAGAAGCTGGAGCGTTTTCCATTTCTGGAGATGTGGTTAGTGAGTACCCTAAATTCTTTTTGAGGCCAGAACATGACAATGTTGAGTTGTAGCTCTCTCTACCTTGTGCTTTGTATGCTAGTATGGGAAAGCATTACCAACTGTAACCCAGATGTTCATTGACTTGCTAACTTCCAACTGCGTAGAAACCGGGTCTCAGCGTTACAACCTAAAAATGTTACCCAGTTATTTCCGAGAGTCCCCAGAGGAATGCTTCACCTGAGCCTAAAAACCAGCTCATCAGCTACTTTCATGAGTAGTATTTTCTGTATTCTTCCCCTCCAACTCCCATTTGTTTGTATCCACTGCCCTTAAAATATCCTGGCTGGACCTCACCGCTATTATAGACCATAATGATGAAGGGTAGCAAAATATAACACCCCAAACATGAAAAAATATAAAAACTTATTTTTCCTTCTCTACAAAGATAAGGCCATTGTCTACGTCAAGGATCTTATCTCTGGGTAGCAAGATTGTGTTTTGTTACTCAGCTTCTCCCTCTGACCTACTATCTTTGTAATGGTGCCAAATCCAGGCCAAAGACCCAATGTAGATAGATCTCATTCCATCCCCTTGAGCCTTCACTCTAGCCTCCCTCAGTACCCTCTCCCAAGCAAACCTTCTTCTTTCCTCATGTAGTTGCAAAACAAAACTCCAGCATATGTGACTGGAAACCATTCCCTGCATTTTGGTGAAGGGTAGTAGAATATGCCACCCCAAAATATGCCCCTTCAGCATACAGATTATTTTGAATTAAACATACTTAGGGAACAGCTGGTGCAAGAAGGACACTGGTCTTCTTTTGTCCTCCTGAAAGCAAGAGATAAATCTCCCATGTGAGGAGACTTCCCTGGTGGTCCAGTGGGTAAGACTCCACACTCCCAATGCAGGGGGCCTGGGTTCAATCCCTGGTCAGAGAACTAGATCCTGCATGCATGCCACAACTAAGAGTTTGCATGCCACAACTAAAGATCCCACATGCTGCAGTGAAGATCCCGCATGCCACAACTAAGAAACAAAGCAGCCGAATAAGTAAATAAATATTAGAATAAAAATAAATTTAAAAAAAAGAAAAGAAAGGGTTATTTAAAAAAAAAGAAAAATCTCCCATGTGAAAGATACCCTTCCTGTACCAGGAAGATAGACATCCTTACCACTGGAGACAGGGAATTTAAGGCGTAGAAGGCTGTATAAACAGACATAGTTACTTCTTCCCCATTTGCTATCCCAAGCCCAAACCCATTTGTCTTGTCAATTCTTCACAAATGTGTTATTTCTTTGTCTAAAAGGTATAAAACCTTTCTGCTCTGCTCACTTCTAAAAGAATGTAGATAGAGGACCTATTCCAGAAAGGAAGCTATCACCATAGATAACTATAGTATGTATAGTTATATAAGTATAGTAGGTATGGGAGGAACCTAGCAAAGTCTGCTTGTTAAAATTCCTCTTTGTGTCCCATTGCCTCCGTATGGCCCAGCAAACATTTTTTTACCAAACATTTGCTTTTTCATCTCCATGTGAATAGCCTTCCTCCCCTTTGAAGTCCCAAGCCACTCTCCCCAACATCTTCTTTTGTCTTTATCTGAAGATGATATTCAAGGTGAGGATTTTGGCCATTTTGGAGAGTTACTCAGTTCTCCTCGGTCTCTCCCATGTATACATGTTATTAAATTTTGTTTGATTTTCTTCTGTAAATCTGTCTCATGTCAATTTAATTCTTAGACCAGACAAAAGAACTTAGAAGGGTAGATGAAAATGTCCTCCTCCCCAACAATTCTCTGAGTATATTCAGTAGTTTGGGAGGTGGTCCTTTGCTAAAGGCTAGAAGCAGGAGGTGTTATTTGTAATGTCCCTTTCAACTCTGACAACAGAAAATACGGATTCTCCAGATCACTGATAGGGATACTGAGACATTTTCCACTTTCCAAGTGATTTCAAGACTGACATGTCTTAAGTTGCTTTTAATGTATAGAGGGAAGCATGTACAGAAGCAGTGATTCCTGCCCACTTTGTATAATAAACAAAATAAAAGTCTCTTAAAACAAATAAGAACCATTAAAGGAATTCCCTACAATCACCACTGCGAAGAAAGAAAGTCATAAGTTGCATAAAATCTGTTTTAGTGTAATCAAGTTTACATAGCCAAAGCAATTGAGTAGGAGGAATAAGCAAGGTTGTTTGCACAGTTTAAGTAAAAACTAACAGAGACAGACCCCAGATGGAATGATTAAGGACAAAGAATAACTAGATGTGTGGGAGTGGAAGAAAGACTTTATAATGCTGACGTCTCAGTAAAAGTTCAGGGCAAGAAGACTGGATCCAAAATATAAACTACTAAAAAAGGTAAAGTTCTGTGCACTCAACTGGAAATTAGAAAATGGAGATTTCATTGAAACCATCTGTAGATTGGAAGAGAAGTGGTATTTCCAACTTTCAGAAAACAACAACAACAAAAATTTTTTAAGATAAAAGGGGATCATATGGATACTCCACCAGGCTACTATTTAATTGGGAGACACATACAAGGCAAAGCATATGTTAAAGGGAACAGTTAAGGAATAATTGCTGTTGATTTAATTTTTATAACAAATCCTACTGCTGATAGGGAAACAAACTTTATATATACATATATATATATGTATATATATATATTTATAGTTTAAGCTCCTTTATTTATTTATCTATCTATTTATCTATTTATTTATGGCTGCATGACATGTGGGATCTTAGTTCCCTGACCAGGGGTTGAACCCACACCCCCTGCATTGGAAGCTCAGAGTTTTAACCACTGGACCACAAGGAAAGTCCCAGGAAACAAACTTTAAAGAAACAAAATCTTGTAGGAGAAAATTCTATAAAAGCTGATGGGGAGAAACGGGCAGAATTGCCTGCCGTGCCACTTAGGGAAGAAAACAACTTTACATGCAACATAAGAGGCAAGGAATGCTATGCAAAAACATTTTCTATAAATGATATAACAAAAGGAAAAAAATACTATTTGAATGCCAGCCAAAATGTAGTGCTGATGTGAAAAGAAAAAGGGTGAATCTGGGCCGTGGGGAGATGGCTGGCTAGGGCCCTGGAGGCTGGATCAGATTGTTAGCCACGCCCTGGGGCAATGTCCTAGGCCCTTTACATATAGTAGGGAGGTACTTCCTCTTCCTTTTCACAACTAACCCATGGGGCAGTGGTGAAGTGACCTGCCCAAGGTCACACAGCTAGTAAGTGGCTGGAACTCAGTCCAGGTTGTTCCGACTGTAAAGCCTGTGTTCTTTCCATTAAACTGGGATATATCTAGAAAGCACAAGATCATCCTTGCAATATATTTAGTAGAACGTGTAGTCTGCAGAAGGTTTACATTTCTCAGCTCCATAATCACAATGCTATTAAGAACAAGAGGTGCTTTAGGAGAGCCTCAAATCTGTAAATAAAACATTGAAATGTAACTAATAAATTTTTATTTATATAGGAGAAAGGATAGGCCTGGAAATGGGAATAAAGAAGGCAAAATATCCCATCCCCACATATACAATAATTTAATAGATGATGGAGATGGAATGTTCTTAATTGCTAAAAGAGACAGAAAGAAAAACTGGGTTTCAATACAGGACATTACAAAGAATATCATTATAAAGAAGAGTTCTGTATTAACAAAATCATTTCTATTTCTCTTGGGCGGTTCAAGCTAATTTGCTGTGGTAATAAAGAATTGTCTGCAATAAATAATCCCATACAACAAATGCTGTTTCTACTCCTTAAATTTATATTAATTATATTTTGTAAAGAAGGGATTATATTGTGTGTTTTCATACTGCATTTTGTGGAGCTGACGTATAGAACAAACACTAACCCTCCCATGTACCTTCCACACTTCCAATAGCCTCAACTGGCTTCCTTGGCTCCATTCTAGACCGCCTTAATTATACCCTTCCTACTTCTGCCAGAACGAAGTCGGTAAAACACAAGGCTGACAATGACAGTTCTTTGCTTCAGAGTTGTCAATGACACCCAATTGCTGGAACCTGCCTTTCCAGACTCATCTCCAGTTCTCCCCTTAAGCACTCTTCCAGTTAACTATACCGAATTACTGACTTCCCAAAGGGAGGAAGCTGCACTGCCTTTGTGCATGCTCTCCTCAATGTCCAGAATGTCTTTTTCCAACTTTTTTAAACCTGACAATGCCATCTTTCCATTAGCTCAAATAACATGTCCTCGGTGAATCTTTCCAGAGGCCATCAGGCAGAATTATGATTCATTTTTATATGTTTTTCTGATTAATATTTCTGGAATCTGAATGTGTCTTATCATCAACATGGATATTTATTATGGTGGTGTTTACCCACTCCACTGAAAATCTGTTACTTGTTAGATAGTACATCTTAGAATTAAGGAACTATTACAGTTATTCCCTCATCTTTGTTACCGTAGCACTGGCATTCATTCATTTAACAAATCTTTAAGTACCTATAACGTACCAGACACTATGCCAGATGCTGGGAATACAATAGTGGAAAATACAGACATGGTCACTGTCCTCAGTACATTCTTGTTGTGGAGACAGACAAATAAAACAATGGGTAAACCTCAAATTAATCAACAAATAAAGTAATGGCATTGCGTGATGTGTTACAAAGTAAACAAACAAGGTGCTACTGAAGTGCATCCTTTTAGAATGTGTTTATTGCTGTGGTTGGCAGGTGCAACCCATTTCCTTCCTTTTCTTGGGCATATCACCAGACAATATCTCCCAGTCTTGCTGCATCTTGGTGGGGCCATGTGACTAGTTCTTGCCAATGGAATGTGAGGGGAGGCCATGGGTGTCGTGGCTTGGCTAAGGCTGTTAAAAACAGGTGAACCTTTTCCATATTCTCTCCCTCCCCTTGTCACCCAGCCAGAAGCAGAGAATCCAGTGGAGGACTCTGAGGCACTAGGGATGGCAGACCACACCATGGAAGGAGTCTGGGGTCCTGAATGACTTTATAGAATGCTTCCCACTCATCACCTAATTGGACTATGTGGAGAATGAGAACTAAAACTTCATTCTTTGTAATCACTGAGATACTGGAATTCTTTGTTACAAGTTAGACTGCCTTGACTTATAGGGTGATTGTAGCCTCTTATGGGCCCGTATCAATGTAAGGATTTGAGACAGTGATGACTATCTCAGAAAAGCATTTATTCCCTCTTGGGAGCTGTCACAAAGAATCTTGATCCCACAATTCAGGAATTGTTCTGTAGGTAATTTAACTCTCCTTATCATATATCCATTGCTCTATCAAGGAAGTGACATTAATCTGCCAAAGCAAAAGAACTCTGACCTCCCCAAGAGCAAAGCTTAGTAGTTAGGTAAGCAAACTTTCTAAGTGTCTTTTGACCTTCTGATGTACAGTTAGCTAATTATTGCTATAGACCCTTTTTGTAGTGCCTTAATCATTCTTATAACCACTAAATGGTACATGTCAATTGGAAACTTGTAGCAAAACAAGATGAAAGATTTAACCTCTGTCTTGGTGTGATGACCCATTTGAACACACACTGCTCCAACAGGAACTAGGGTGTGTAGAAAGACATTCTACCTGCCAATTAATTAAGCTCATGGTTTTCAGTAGTCTTGGTTCATAACATACAGGTTAATTTGGTCAAGCATTACAAATTATAAAGAAACATTTGCTGAGACTGGGGCAGAGATAATGTGGTTTCCTCCAAGTTGAGTCACACATGTTCTAGAAATAGAGAATCCAAAATATTGCCTCTAACCCACTTTGCCTAGGCTGGGTCATTTCTGCTGGATGAGAAATGAAGAATAACAATTTCATTAAGTACCCATGTCCCTATTTGGACATGTTCAAAAAAAATGGGTGAGTTTAATGAATTTAATGAATACTGTTAATTCAACATTTGAAAATACAAATGGGAGTGATATGGACTTAAAGTGAATAGGGAGGCCATGTGGACTTTTCCTGTGAGAGAGGCCCAAACAACATCAAAGCTTTCAAACTGTTAGTGCAATTGAAGCTGTAATATTTAGAGACTTCATTAAAAACTCTCAAATGGACATCTGTAAGTTTGATGAAAAATTGATGAATAGAGATGTGATTGTTTTTTATGCATTACTTTATGCATTTACTTTATGCAAGCAGCACATTACTAATGTGCTGCTTGGAATGTTTTGAGAATATACCAAAAGAAAGCCAAGAAATATGGTCTGACTGCAGCTGATAGGGAAAGGGCAGTACATGGCAGCCAAGCTGGACAGGGCATCCGTGGCTCTAAGCTGCAAAAGGAGTGAGCAGTGACGGATACTTCCACTTGGCTACAGACATTTAGCAAGAGACCCAATTTCTAATGGACTCAGTATACAAAGAATTATATGTCCTCTCCTTGTCATTCCAGACATCTAAATTATAGGCAGCTAACTGTGCTGAATAACAGCCTGAATGCTGAAATAAAAGACACTCATTTAAATCCTGGCTAAATTGGTTACTACTATGTGACCATGGACATATTACTCAGCCTATCTGACTTTCATGTTCCTTATCTATGAAATGCAGATAAAAAACACCTATTGGTGAGTATTAAATGACATGATATAGAAATAGCATTTACTTAGCACAGTGAACAGCACATTTCAAGAGTTCAATAAATGGCAGGTATTAATAGTACTGCCTTCCAAAATGAACTTCCTCTCCCCCCCCACAATGCTCCACCCCATTCTCCATACTCGTGGATATATGCTTGGGTAATTTTAGTAAATGGGCTAAGTAGGAATATTGTGAAGCATATCCACAAAGTTAAGTTACAGCAATTTCATTATTTCAAAATATTTTAAATCAATGCCAGAAAGAGAAATAGACATGTTAGTAATTATGATACAATAAGATTTTGTTGATAAGTAAATTGTCTTCTTTCACAAAAGGTAAACCTGTCATCTTTGGTCTCAAAAACAAAAAAATCACAATATGTGATTAAAAACCTGAGAATAAGTGGAATTATTTAAATTAGGTTCCATAACTCTATATTTCATAATTATGAGAAGCTGCTTATTCAAAATTATGTGTAATGGCATGATTGTGGAATTTCCTTACTAATAAGGATAAAATACCAATGAAAAATCCATTTTTCATCAGTTCCATGGTGCTAATCATAGTAACCAATCTCAGTAGCATTATTTCATTAATACAAATAGAAAGGGGAACAAACTTTACAGTTTAGGCTTAAATTATGGGGGAGAGTTTAAAAATAACAGCTGTAAAAATCAAACTGCTCTTCTGCTTATCACTACTGTATGGAATAGTCCAATAATTTCTCACTGGCAGGCCCTGTATAAGGTATATTGAATATTGCTTGTGCAAATCCTCTGGTTTCATTTCCCACCCAGTCATACCTGGGCAACCTAGTAGGCCTTGACCACCTTCAATGCCATTGACAGTCCTTTGTCTCTGGCCAGCCACAAATGACTCTCACTTCTGGGAACAGGGTTTCTCTGATTCCTTGCCCAGGGATGCTCCAAGAAGGCATTTGGCATTCAAGCAGGAGCAACCTGGAAGTGAGGTGGGGAAAGTTAACACCCTGTAGGGCAACTTTTAGCCAACGGGAAACAGAGCTGATGGTTAAACATTTTTCCCTTTCTTTTACATGGATGGTCTTGGGTTGCATTTCATGAGGCAACTTAAATGGTCCTACATGACTGAGCACTCAGTGGTGGGCCACCTGATAATGCATCCTTGAATTGGTTCTCTTTTCTTTCCCTGTTTCATGCCCTCTGTCTTTCATTCCTGGTTTATCCCATAACCCAACTCTGAATGCTTGGGAGTGGGCTCCTGGGGCCATGTGTTGAATGTTTCTGGTACTTAATGAGAAAGAATCCATGATCCATTATACCAGTGAGTGTTTTCCATCCCTGATTTAGGGGTTTCAGGTTGCCATCTGAGGGACTTCTTTCTCACTGAAATCTATCAATTCATGAAAAAATTAATATAAGTTTGATAACTGACAAACCCTAGCAGGTTCATCATCACAAAAAACCCAAGTAGGATGTGTTTTTTAAAAAATCTGTCTTGTCAAAATTGGGGTCATCTTCAGGGAGCATGTTTTTCTATAGAACTCAGATCATATTCACTACTCTGAAGTTTCCTCCAAGTTCTAGTCCAGAAAACCCCAGAAGAGTTAGAGAGTTACTAAATGAGCTTTAGTATAAAGCTATGTGTGGGTGTCTAGTGATGTTTTTAAAAAACATCTCTTGAGTGAGTTATACTATTAATCTGATTTACTCATTAGAACAACTGAAAATTTAGAAGAACTATTTTACATATGATATCCTTTTTAAGTTATTTTAAAAAGTTTTATTGAAGTACAGTTGATTTACAATATCGTGTTAGGTTCAGGTATATACATTTAGTATCCTTTAACACATGGAACACCCCCTAAAGCTCAGAGGAAAAATCGTGAAATTCAATCAAACTTGAGTTACATCAAATTATATTCTCTTTGTCCAACTCAACCTACATCACTTGGATCAAATAGAATACAATTGGCATAACTTAGAGCCTATAGTGTTATACGTATTTTAGATATTTCCCCTAAATTATCTATATTGTAAATTAAAAATATTGGAAAGTTTGCAGTGCAGATGGATGATGTGGTAATCCTTGAGTGAATTTTTGTGGCCCCTTAAGAGCTGGGAAAAGCCGATCCAAATGTTTTCTCATATTTTTAAATTTCACTAACAATTTTAATATAAGTTCCTTGTGGGGAGGCAGTAGTCTCTTTCTGCATGAATCGTGACATGTGTATGGCCTTTCTTTTTCTTCTGATTGACATGTCTACACTGCAAGAGACATAAGATCCTGGGTATTTGAAAATTAAAGAACAGCAGTAAAGGGCCAGATGCTGTAGTTATAAAAGTTGCAAAAGTATTATAAACATCAGGTGTGCCATATAAATGCACAGGTTATTTACCTTGTCACACTATTATCATATGGTTCCAACATCTGTTCATTCCAGTCCAGGATTCCCACAGACAGTATTTATTAAAATCAAATACACACTAGCTCTCACTTATGTGCCTTGAGCAGGAAGTGCCACGGAGGCCTTATCATGAAGTATAAGTGAGCTGATAAAAATTGATTTTTATCAGTAAACTTACAATTATCCTTACAAGCCAGTATAGTATCATCTGCCTTTGGTGTGCCTTCTACTTGTTAATTACTCCATGGTTTCTAGGAGAGTGCGGCCAGCACAAAAAATTTTACACTAATTCTAAATAATTAGAGGATGAGAGGAGAAGCCAGTTGAGCTTTGTGAAGAGTCTACAGTAGAGAAAATTATTTAATGAAGTGCTGTTTTCTTATTTTTAACTAGAGGACATATTAGAAAGTATAAATAACTGTAAAAATATAAATATTTTAATGAAAGTATTAAAAAGCCTCAAAGACCTACATTGTAAAATGATATATTAGAAGCTGCCAATACAGAGGAAGTAACACTGGTCTGGAAATCAAGTCTTATGATCTGGTTTTTAATCTACCCCTACCACTCTTCAGGTCTTAGTTTTCTCAACTGGGAAATGAGACTGGAAAATATGTACTATGTTCCCTTCTGGTTTTGATGATTTATGACTCTAATGATAAAAAACCTTCAATGATAGAAAATTCTTTTCTGTAGCCCTATGATTTCACACATTCTTCTGTTTTATGATTAGTGTTATGGACGGCATGTTTGTGTCTCCCTCCAAAATTCATGTTGAAACCCTAAGCCCCAGTAGGATGTTATTAGGAGGTGGGGCCTTTGGGAAGTAATTAAGTCATGAGGGTGGAAGCCTCAGGCTGGGATTAGTGTCCTTATATGAGGAGGAAGAGAGCAAGTCCTTTTACTTTTGGCCATGTGAGGGCACAGCAAGAAGTCAGGGATAGTCTGAAGCACGGAAGAGGGCTCTCACCAGAACCTGACTATGCTGGCACCCTGATCTCAGACTTCCAGCCTCCAGAGCTGTAAAACCTAAAGTTCCGTTGTTATAAACCACTTATGGTACTTTGTTATAGCAGCCCAAACTAAGACAATTATTTTTCTGTAACATAATAGAAAATACCCGCATTGTATCTGAGTTATCATAAATACCAATCAAGTAGATTACAAATTAATAAATATTTTGACTGAATTTTTTTAAAAAAATGAGTAAAAAGATTAATGGGAAATTATGAACTATCAAACAAATGTTGGAAGAATTGGCTGTCTACTGGAATAGGAAAATCAGAACCTCTGTCTACCTTGTATCATACACAAAAATAAATTCCAGATGGGTTAAAGACTCTAAACCATACACATGCATGGTAGACACTGTGAAGTACTGCCCAGACGTCTCTTCAGTGAAGAACTTACTGCTCCATTTGCTGAGAGTGCTGTCAGGAGACAGTCTTCAGATGCCGGCCTCTTCAGTAATTGCTTCAGTTGCAAAGAGTTGCCTCATGCAGGGTCACACCCCTTCCCAGGGCAGCCCACATCCAGTGACTGAGGAAAAAGAAGGAATATATAGGCCTGGCTATCTCAGCCCAACTCAAAAAATTTTGAAGCACCATTTGAGGACCAGAGGTACCCATGAGGTGTGTTGAGGTGGTCATTGGCTCAGCTTCTTCCTCTGACCACTTCTGCTTCCTTGCCCTCCATTTTCCACAGGTGTTGGTCCCAAGATCATTCCCTAAGAAACATCCAAAAGGCTAAACTTTGTTTCAGATTCTGCATACTGTGGAACTTAACTTGCAACAATACATTCTAAGAAAATGTAAAAGAATATTTATCTTGAAAATAATTTTGTGTGGGAAAGTCTTTCTTAAACATAACATAAAAGCTAGAAGCCATAAAGGATGACTTTATGTAAAGATACGATGTATGTGAAAATTAAAATTTTCTTTCTGTATTATGAAAAGCATCCTAAACAAAATTAAAAGACAGGCATTGGATTTGGCAAAAAATATTTTTAATGTACATAATAGACAAAGCATTCATATCCACAATATATAAAGAACTCCTACAAATCATTAAGAAGACACCCCCCCCAATGAAAAGGCTAATGTATATGAAGAAATTCAAGGAAAAGAGATGTTGCCAATAAAATAGGAAAAGATGCTCTCAGCTTTATTTGAAATCAAAGAAACCTTACTTGTAATCAAAGAAATGTAAATAAAAACAATAAGCTAACTTGTAAAATGAAAAAGATTTATAGTATACACAATTGGCAGGAGGGTGGGGGAAATGAGCACTTGATATATGTGGAAATGTAAGTTATTTTTTGAAGGACACTTGGACAATAACCTAACGACAATTTAAATATGCATATCTTTTGATCTAGAAATTCTCCTTTTAGGAATATATGCTACAGAAATATTAGCACATGCACACAAAAATATGTGTACAAGAATTTTTTGGAGATAATTATTTTTATAAAAGAAAGAAATTTGAAACAAACACCCAAAAAAGGAGAGTATGTTTAAAAACATTGTGCATCCATACTATGAAATGCTATACAGATGATAAAGGAATGAGGTTCATCCATATATCAGTATAGAAGGATATTTGTGATATATTGCTAACAGAAAGAGAAGTTGCTGAAAATGCATAATACATTTATATATGTATATATATGTATATATTTTATAAATGCATAGAGAAGGTTCTGGAAAAAGATGCACACTAGGATAGGGGAGTTGGGAGTGGTGTTGTGGAAAAAAGACATTTACTTTTATTCTAGATACCTGTGAATTATTCAGTACTTTTATATGGAGCTTGCATTACTTTTATAATGAAAGCATTTTAAAAGATAAAGAATAAAATATACTAGGTGAACAAAACTTGATGCTCTTCATTTCTTTGTAATGCTGAATTACTACTACTACTACTCTTACTACTACTACTCTTACTACTACTACTGTTACTAGAGACAGTCATTTGGAATTTCCTTCAATCTAAATACTCCATAATGTATTCTACAGAATTCCATTTTTCTAAAAATGATCTAATTTACATTACCTAATCACACTCTATCCTGATCCTCTTTCACACAAATATCTTGAAAACCAAGTAAGTGAAGTGGGCTCCTGAATCTTGTAGAAAATAATTTATTTAAAATTACCTGGATTCAAGTCCACAGGATTCACTTCATTCCCGCAAGAGGCTACTGTCAGGGAGCAAAATTTTCCACCCCAAGATGTATCTCTTTGGCATGAAGATTAATTTAGGCTGATTGTTTTTAAGAAACAGAAGACTCAGGAATTTTTTCTTGTTACCTCCCCCTTAACTGCCTACAGGAATTTAGATAAAGGGCCTATTACTGGAATAGAGCTATCACCAGATATCTGCAAAGAATATGGGCTAGGTGTGGAGAGAAAAACTCAGCAAAACCTAGAGATCAGAGTCCACTCTGTGTCCCATCCTTTCTGCATGGCCCAGAAAATATTTGTTTACCATACATTTGCTTTTCCATCTCCACGTGAATTGCCTTCCTCCCATTTGAAGTCCCAAACTACTACCCCCATCATCTTCTTTTGTCTTTAGCTGAAGATGGTATTTAAGGTGAGGATTTTGGCCACTTTGGAGAGTTATTCAGTTTTCCTGAGTCTCTCCCATGTATTTCAAATTTGTTTGATTTTCTCCTGTTAACCTGTCTCATGCTAATTTAATTCTTAAGCAGTCGGAGGAACTTAGAAGGGTAGAAGAAAATTTCTTCCTCCCATGCATAGTGGTTATCTAAAAGTGAAGGAAATATCTAAAAGAGGGCAATGAGCTTTGAAAAGTGGAGAGTAGAACTTCAGAATATGAGAACATCTCCAAAGTCACTTTTCTCAGAATAGTGAAGCAGAAATTTGGAAATGCCAGTTGTGAACTGGGGATGAACAGTTTTATGCTGTATGATCTAGTTTAAAGGAAGTCACTGTTGGGAGGTGAGGTTTACACCTTCATCCTTTGCTCTGTGATGCTGAGTTAAATCCTTCACCCTCCAGTAAAAATCCCTGCTCCTTTCAAGTTTTTACCCTCTGGCTATGCCACAATCAGTTCCTCTTCCTCTTTCTTACATACTGACTACTGGCTCACTATCTCATGCTCGGTGAAGACTTTGCTTTCTATCCTGACCGAATTTGCTGTCATTTAGAGATTTAGGATTTGTATGGACAATCCATCCAACTTCAGTTCAGGGGTTCCCAAGTTGGCTTGCACATTAGAAATATCTGTAAAAGTTTTTAAAAAGTGCATATGCCTGAGTTCCACCTACCATATCAGAATCTGTCAGGATGGGGGCCCTACATTCTGTAACCTGTAAAACCTCCACAGATGATTCTGATATACCATCAGAATTGCAGCTGTCTTACAGCCTTGGGTTTTGTCTGCTTCTACTCCTACCTCTGCATTCAACATCATGGCTACACTGTAGACACTTTCATTACACTACGAATGATGAAGTGATTCTGTACCCAATTCCACTGTGTGGCTTTTTCCCACGCAAGCAATTCTCTGACACCAGCTGGGTGTTCTACAATTCAACTCAATTCTGACACTATCTACTCAAAGATAGCATCAGATTCCACAAATTAAGGGGTCAGCCCCACAAGACTGTCCCTCACTTCAGATGCCCATCTAAAGTCCAAGTTGTTACCTGTGCTACTGACTGACTGGCTATAAATCTGAAGTTCCCACAACCCCCTCCGTGGGTTCAATTAATTTGCTAGAGTGGCTCACAGGACTCACAAAACCAGATGACTCACTAGATTACTAGTTTATTACAAAAGATATTAAAGAATATAAATCAACAGCCACATGAAGAGATACATAGGGCAAGGTCCTGAATACACGAGCTTCTGCTTCTGTGGAGTTTGGGGTCAGCATGTAGATGCATTCTGGTTCACCAACCCGGAAGCTCTCTGAACCTCATCCTTTTGCGCTTTTATGGAGGCTTCATTACAGAGGCATGATTGATTAAATCATGGACCATTGGTGATTGATTCTACCTGCAGCCCCTCTCCCCTCCTTGGAAATCAGGGGATGGGACTGAAAGTTTCAGCCCTTAAATTCTGGTTGGTTCCCCTGGCAATCAGCCCCCTCATCTTTAGAGGATTTCCAAAGTCAGCTCATTAATATCAACTCAGTTGACAAAGGGGTTTGTTATGAATAACAGGATGATACCGAGCAGGACCCTGCGGGGTTCCTGGGCACAAAAGCCTTCCTCTGTCCCCATTTCTTGATTACAGGAAACAGGCTTCATTCATCCTCTATGACCTTCCCTGAGTTCCAACAAGCGGGTTCAAACAGTTGCTAATTAGGGAAGGGAGGGGATGCAGAGACAAGTGAGGAACAGTCAAAAAAAACAAAAACAAAAACAAACAATAGTACAGCCTTGGGGCAGGGGCCTGGTTTTCCCTCAGGGGATACACATAACAATATCTTTGAGCTGTTTTGCAGACACTGAAACCCCCACCAGGTGGGAGAAGTTAACTGTGTGCTGCCTACAAGCACATAGACCCCAGACAGGTTGGAAACTGAAGGTTGATGATGCTGACGACCACTTACCTCACCACCAACTAATCAGAAGAATGTCCAGAAGCTGATCACGCCCTTTTTGAACCATTACTATATAACTTCTCACTACCTACCACCTCCAGGTTGGGACACACAGTTTTGAGGGCATTAGCCGGCTGTGTCCCCCTTTGCCTGGCAAAGCAATAAAGCTATTCTTTTCTACTTCATCCAAAACTCTGTCTCCAAGATTTAATTCGGTGTCAGGGTACAGAGGCCGTATTCGGCTTCAAAGACACCCATTTCGGCTTTATGGCTCTGAAGGGATTTGAGGAACTGAGGACAAGAGGCCAAATATTATGACAAAAGATGCTCCCATCACTCTTATAGTTCAGGAAATTCCAAGGGTTTGGGAAAGCTGTAAGCCAGGAATCGTGGACTAAAGACCAAAATATTTATTATACACCACAATATCACAATTACTTTAAACCACACCACCTAAGAAATCTTACACTCCAAGAATCCAGTATCTGGTTATAACCTCCAAGTTTTCCAACTCATTTGTTCCCCAAACCCATTACAGCTGCTCTCTCCTTTGAGACATTCATTACCTTGGCTACTGTACTCCAATTTCCTCTAGTCTATTTGCCCCTTACTGGCCTCTCCAGAGTCACGTAACCTGTCCCTTCTGCTGTATCAGCCCAGCAAAAATGCAACCCTCAGGTATTCAAAATTATTCTCACTCCCTTCCTTCGCCCAATCTCATTTATTCTCCACACTGCAGCCTGAGTAACCTTTTCAAATGCAAATTTGATCATATGGTGGACTCCCCTCCCCACTTGCTTTACTTAAGCCTTTAAATAGCTCCCCATGATTCTTAGGATAAAGTCCAAACTCCATAACCTGCCATATAGGACTAGTTATAATTTGCACCCTGTGTACATATCTGCTCTGTTATCTCTCCTCTTCATCCATGCTAAAATCCTTGTACTTTCACCTACACTCATCATGATGTTTCCCATTTATGAGTGTGTTCCCTCTGCCTCGGATGTCCCCAGTCCTCTCCTTGCAAGCCTAACTCCTATTTATCCTTTAAAGACTCATCCCAGGTGGCACCTCCTCCCAAATTTAGTCTTAAAGGTGACATGGCTTCAAAGACTCAAATTCTCTTTTTTGGCAGTTCTTCAAGATTATATTTCCATTTTTTATTGTGGTATGAACATTTAACATGAGATCTACCCTTCTGACAAACTTTTAAGTGCACAGTACAGTATTGTTAACTATAGGCATGATGTACCATAGAGCTCTAGAACTCATTCATCTTGTGTAACAAACTTTACACCTGTTGAACAGTATCTCCCCATTTCCCCCTCTCCCCAACTCCTGGAAACCACTATTCTACACTCTGTTTCTATGAGTTTGACTCTCTTAGATAACCCGTGGAAGTGGAATGATATAATACTTGTCTTTTTGTGACTGGCTTGTTTCACTTAGCATAATGTCCTCCAGGTTCATCCGTGTTGCCACATATGGCAGGATTTCCTTCTTTTTAAAGGCTAAATGTATTCTGTTGTATATATACACCACATTTTCTTTCAATTCACTGTGCACTTTATACAGTAAATTTGGTACCTACACTCAGGGTGATATTAAAATAGTGAGCAATAAGAACAGATGCCTAACCAGTGCATACAGGTTGTATACCAACCCTGCTTAGACCACAAAAATACCTTAATATTTAAAGACATTTTTTCCTTTCCTGTCTCCTTTTCCCTTCATCGATTCCCCTTATCAGCAAAACTATGGGCAACTGATCTGGTGCAGAATCAGCAGTTGAAATCCTGTGTACCAATAATATGTCAGTGGAAATCTCAGGACTGAATTGTTTCCATCCTCGTACATCATTGGTAATGGGTTCCATCAGGCCTCCACATTCCAGACTGCTCTGTCCTGGTTGTCAGTGCCCTACATACAATAGTAAGTGCTGGTTTAAGTAATCATTTTTTTTCCAGGAAAGATGACTGACAAGAGGAATTTCCCAGGGACACACATAAATTAAAACATAAGGTCAATATGTTATACGGTGATGAAAAGGAGATTTGTTGAACTGGAATAAAAATCTCAAAGTAGGGATGTGTTTCCCTTTCTCTTCCTTTTCATATAATTCATCTCTATATAAGTCTGTCCTACCTATTAGGAATGTAATTTTTACAGGTTTTATTCCATATTTATCTCTCTATTCTCAATGTTTAAGATAGTACCAGGATAAACAACAAGGTCCTACTGTATAGCACAGGGAACCACATTCAATATTCTGAGATAAACCATAATGGAAAAGAATATAAAAAAAGAATGTATATATAGGTTATAACTGAATCACTTTGCTGTATAGCAGAAATTCACACATTGTAAATCAACTACACGTCAATAAAAAAAATACACATAAAAAAAAGATAGTACTAGGGACTTCCCTGGTGGCACAGTGGTTAAGAATCTGCCTACCAATGCAGAGGACACGGGTTCAAGCCCTGGTCCAGGAAGATCCCACATGCCGCGGAGCAACTAAGCCCATGTGCCACAACTACTGAGCCTGTGCTGCTCTAGAGCCTGTGAGCCACAACTACTGAGCCTATGTGCCACAACTACTGAAGCCCACACGCCTAGAGCCCGTGCTCCACAACAAGAGAAGCCACCACAACGAGAAGCCCACACACCGCAACGAAGAGTAGCCCCTGCTTGCGCAACTAGAGAAAGCCCGCACGCAGCAATGAAGACCCAACGCAGCCAAAAATAACTAACTAAATTAATTAATTTAAATTAATTAAGAATGACCAGAAAATAAATAAATAAATAAAATATTTTTTTAAAAAGAGAGAGTACCAGACATGAGTTGCTCAAGAAATGTTTGTTGAATGACTGAATAAATGAGAAGATCAATGACCCATTCTTTAGTAGAGTTGAGCAGTTATTATTTGGTAGGAGAAACCAGAAGCTGAGGAGGCTGTTAGACTCCTACTAAGAAAACTACAGCAGTTGTGGAGCAATTTAAAGTTGAGCTGAAATTCTTTAGCATTGTTATCTCAAGTGTCACAATAAGGAATTCATTCTTTTGTCCTGTGAAAACTCACTTGTGTGATACATAGCATGTAATCCCAAACCGTTTGCATGCTGTTCAAAGAATTGTTCTGCATATAGATTGGCTTATGTGCCCATATGTTTAAAAATTCAATTTAAAGGAACAGCTGGATTAGTCAATGAGATTGAAGCTTCTGTTCAACATTCATTTTGGTGAAAGGGGAAGTAGCCTACATTCATTTCTATGTTTAAAGAGAGACGCTGGGGGATATTTGATGCATGTCTTGCAAAGAATAAATGGAATATTAACATTTTCCTTGTTTATCATTGTCTTCTCCATTGCTTGTTCTCTGTATTGCAGATGTTGTGGCTATTTCTTTTTTTTTTTCTTTTTTTTTTTTTTTTTTTTTTTTTTTTTTTTTT
>NW_006783121.1:1280876-1302218 GCF_000442215.2 Lipotes vexillifer | reverse complement strand
GCAGGCTCAGCGGCCATGGCTCACGGGCCCAGCCGCTCCGCGGCATGTGGGATCTTCCCGGACCGGGGCACGAACCCGTGTCCCCTGCATCGGGAGGCAGACTCCCAACCACTGCGCCACCAGGGAAGCCCGTGGCTATTTCTTGATGGTTTTCAAGCTCCAGTTCGTTAAGATTACTGCAATTTGTGCCTCTACTGAGGATTTCACTACAATCTTTTACTAGCAGGCACATAGCAAGGTGAATATGCTTCTAAATCACATTTATGCTTTCTTCAAAATTATAACAGCTGGATTATCTGATTCTGTACTGTCTCTCTTCTCAAAGAAATAAATTAACCCCCCAAATCTCTTCAGGAGCCAAGCCAAAGTCACTGTTTCTAACACATTTCAAAAGTTAAAATAAGGTTTTGGTTTTTTTTTTCTCCTTGTTTTGTTTTAAGCAGGGTAAAAATTCTGAACTGAAAATATTGAAAAAAATATTAGATATACTCAAGCATGAAATAAAACAGTTTTATCATCCCCCATGGCTATCTTCTCACAGGCAACGTAGGTCTCTCTCCATTGATCAGCTCCCTTTTATTGCACCGTGTTCTGGGAGGAGCAAAGTAATCTCGAGTACCACAAGGCTCAAAGAAACTGAACTTGTGGATTAAACTTGCAAAAATGCTGCCTTGATGAAGACTGTTTGTCTTCCTTGTCTTCTGGTAAATCTCAATTTGCAAATTTAAACGGAAACTTTAAGGCCTTTCTGATACCGACTTAAATTCAAAATGGGATCCAATTTCCAGATTCCTTTTTCTGACATTCCAACTCATTGTGCTACATACAGCTCAAAGCTGCCAGAACATGTTTTTCATTCAACCACATGAAACTCGTTTGTAAGTGTCAACTGAGCCCTTAATCCTCTTCAAATTGGTTAAATAAGTCAGTGTGGGAAGTAGTGTCATGGGAAGGAGTATCATGGACTTGGAACTAAACAGATTTAGGGGGAATTAGTTATGACACCCTCCCCCACCCCCCTACCCCCCGCCCCCCAGAGGGCAGGGCTGTTTTCTCTGACTGGTCACTCCTCTGGCATGACTGGTAGAGGGGATGAAGAACAAAATGTCTCCAGCCCTCTCAGCCTAGATTTCTCTAGGCAACTTAGCTCAGCCTTGGCTCTTGGGCCTGCCTATCTCTACTATTAGAACCGAAAGAAAAATTTTCTGTGTGTGAATTCTCCTCCAGAACGACTTTGCAAAAGATAAGCAGAATAAAATAGAGCCTTGTATTGACACAAGGACAGAAGAAAGGAGAAATGGGGAAAAAAGACATTTGTGCAATATTTGGTTGACATGAATCTGTATCATACCCATTGGTTTCTACTGAAGAAACAAGATCCATATGGGTTCCTGGGTTGAGAAGGGCAAATCCATGTGAATTGGAGCAATCTTTCCCTGGAGTAAGTGCAAGAGGGGACCTTGTCTTCTTGTGATACAGAATCTTCCAACTCAGGCTCAGCCAACTGTGGCCTGCCTGCTGTGGTCAAGTTTTAATAGAACACAGCAGCACTCATTCTCTCTTTTGTTTACCTATTGTTTATGGCTGCTTTTAAGTAGTTGCAACAGAGACTATCTGACTCACAAAGCCAAAGTATTTACTGTCTGGCCCTTTACAAAAAGTTTGCTGTGATGGGAAAAACAACTTTTGAGGAAAACAACTTTGTTTTTCTGAGTTGCTGCCTAGGCATTTTATAGTATGATAACCCTACTCACATCCAGAGTCTGGACATTTAGATAAGGACTTGAGTTTAGGATGCCCGCCATAAGTTCCTGCTTTGCTTTTCCCTGGGACACCTTTTAAAATAACCACAGTTAAAGCTAAGCCTGCAAAGTTAGTGACCTCTGCCCCAACCACCTTATAGGTAATAAGTACTTACTGCCCTGCTCTCTATCTCCTGCTGGCTTGTGACCTGGGATGAAGGACTACCCTTCCCCTGGCTCACTGTGCTGCCAGCAACCCTCAACCCTGGATCTGTAAGCAATAATAAATCTTGTGATTCGATTTCCTTTGTGTGGGTGTATTGATTGAAACTGCACCTTCAGTCAAAACGACCCCACAGGTTTCAGGTTCCCAAAGTGGGAGGTAAGATGCTGAGGGAGCTCCCTGCCATCCCTGTGTGGTGGCTTGTGTCTCCTCATTCAGCAGGTCACAATCTGCATATTGTTCATTTAATACAACAGCTCTGGCTTCTCAACACATTTGCCAACTCTGTTCTACCCAACAGAGATCAGGAAGAAATGCAGTGGTTCAGAGAAGCAGTCAATGGATTTGATCACTTTGGGGAAACATTTAAAGTTTATAGTATAAAGTTTAAACTGAAAATATTAGTTGCAGGATATTATTTAGAAATTGTAGCAGTCTAACACTTGTTAATTGATTTGTTAAAATTTATATCGTATATACTGCTTACAATATAAATAATTTCTATCATGGAGATATTTTGTTGTGTTATGAAGATTTTGTAGTCACTGGAAAGGAATAGAAACAAGGGTACTATGTAAAATGCTACTAATAATTATTATCAGTCAGTAGCATTGTTTGGGCACTCACTTGGTAAAGAGCTCTGTTTCAGGTCCAGTGGGAGATGGGGAGAGCCCAAAAGAAGCAGATGTTGTAACTAAGGGTCTTACTAAATGATCTAGTTCAGAAAGTCATTGCATATTCCTGCAGTGACTTCAGAAAATTCACAAAGTAATATAAACCCATGAGAACACATGAATAGAGCTCAGAATCTAGGACAGAAGGATTTGCCTATATGTCACTCACCCGGATGCTTTGACAGGACTTAGTCCTGTGGATGTGCCTGATTCCCTTGTTTTAGGAATTTCTCTAAATGTAGATTTCATACTTTGCCTTTTGAATTTCATCTTGCTGATTTTCGCCTATCATTAAGTATGTCGAGATTATTTTGGAACTTGTATCTGGAGTTTAGTGTCGAATTGTTTCATTCTGTCATTTTATTTCCTTCCAAATATTATAAGCGTGATTTGTATGTCTTCATCAAGTCACGGTAGAGGCATAGAATCCCAGAGTTAGCTGTGACATTAGAGGTGATCTAGGGCAAAGCCTTCTAAAACTTTAATTTCCATATGAATAACCTGAGGTGCTTATTAAAATGCAGGTCCTCATTCAGTGGGTCTTGGGTGGGTCTCAAGAAGTCTGCAGATGAGACTTTGAGAAGCACGGTGCAAGAGAATCACCTAGTGAGAATTCATTCTGCAGTATCTCTGCAGATTTTCATGTAGCTTCCCTGTGAACACTCCTAATTTACACAAAAAACTCACATTTTAAAGCAAACTACTTCATCGTGGAGAATTTCAATGGTTAGTAAACCTTTATATTGTTGGTGTCGCAACATTTGAAGTTTTTCTGAAGCACAATAATGATTGATATTGAACTAGGACCGTCAGCCAGTTCTTTCTTGTTGGCCTAAATTAAGTCTACCAGGAGACCCTGCATCATAAACTGTTGCAAAGGCTATTGTCTGAGAGAGGTGAAGTGTTATGGGAGGTTGGATTTGGAGCTTCACTCAGTTGCTGGCAGACTACCTCTCTGTCCCCAATGTTCCACTTTCCTCTCTCTCTTACATTCAACATATATCACATGCACCCTTTATCATATGAACATTAATAACATATAGAGGGATTCAAGCTCCAGGGTAGTATGATATCTGACTTCAGTGGTGTGCTGGTAAATGTTTAACTGCCGACTTGTGGGGAGGGGTGTCTGTGTGTGGAACTGTGGCATTTTCTAATTTCCAGGGTATGAATTCTCCCTCCATGGGCTATTTCTACCAATAATTTAACAACCAGCTTGCAGAATTCCTGAAAATTTAACAGCCAGTAGGAATCTGTTCCAGTGCAGCTCCCAGTTCCATTTGACCCCATTATAGCAAATAACAGTTAATATTTATGGAACACTTATTATGCAAGAGGCACAGTGTTAAGTATGTGGCCTCTAACAAAATTAAAATGAGACCCTATTCATTTATTCAGCAAGTTACCGAATTCCTTTCATGCTAGGTGCCAGAGAAATAAAAATGCATGGGAAACAACCCTTACCCTCAAGCAGTTCATGGAGTCTAGTGGGAGAGATAGATAGAGAAACAGATAAATTACAGTGTAACATCATAAATAATAGAACAGATGGTGGTGGTAACTGATTTAGTACCTATTCTGAGCCCTACTGGGGGTACGAGAAGATGAAGGGAGCCTTTTTCTTTACCTCTTTGCAAAAGCCCATGCTGACCATGTCAAAACATCTTCTGTGGATAAATTTTATGCAGATATCTTTCAGATTTAATAGACTTGAAGAGCACATCAGTTTCTTTAAAAAGAAAAATTTTGACATGCATGTAACATCTTCTACTTAGAATTGAGTCTGTATTATCTGTCCTATAGGTTTTAGAAAGAGAATATGGAATACAGACAAGGAACCTTTTGAGAACTGACAATTTACAGACCTCAGGAGTGCTATCTTTATTCAAATTCAATTTCATTTTAGAAAGCTTGAAGGCATCAGACTGTTACAAAGATAAAAGAGCCAAGTATTAATCTTTTGAGTTAGTATCTTATTCAAGCTGTTGAACCTGTGAAGAGTTTTTTCAGGACTCTTATTTTAAAACTAAAGATCAAGCAAAAGAAGTAAAAAAAAAAAAAAAAAAAAAGGCAATTGCCCTAGTCAAGGGAGTAATTACATATTTCAAGGTGAAAAGTGCAAGTTGCAGGAGATGACTATTCACTGGTGCCAGGAGAGCTGTGGGCTTAATCTCAGCAGCCCAGCCAACTGGTATCAGCTCTGCTATCACTCATCACCTCCTCCTCCCTCTGCTGTTCTGTGAAAGCCATGGAGATTCTTGGCATGTACCTGCAGAAAACTGGAGTTTGGATCTTCTCTTATCAATATATCGGCAAACTGAAATGATCTCAATTAAATAAAAAAAAAAAAAAAAAAAAAAAAAAAAAAAAAAGGCAATATAATGGCTACTCCTCATTTGATTATTGCTAACATGATTATAATTCATTACAACTTCTTATTTGTTTTTATTGCTTTAAGTCCTTTATGGAAGTAGGATGGGTAGAAATAATAAAATAGTAAATAAAATACAATTTTTTGTATTTTAAAATCTTCTCTGGAAGAAATCCAGTCTCTGAAATCTTCTCTGGAAGAAATCCAATCTTCTCTGCCTCAGTACTCTTTTTGTTTGTCACTTTCATATTGGCTTACACAGGTCAGAATTATATTTTATCATTATGGTCAGAGTGTGAAAACAGGGTTTGGGGTATATCAAAAACCAGTCTTGATGTGACAGAACAGTGTGCCACGAAGCAAAGTTGCTATGCTTCTTTTCTCTTCTGTCTGCCCTATGTGGACCTAGCACGAGTGAGGTGATGATTTAGTGTAGAATTCTTGATATTTCAAAAGGAACCTTTCTGAGCAAGCTTGCTTTGGCTTCTCACAGGATTATAGAAGATGGAATGAAGGATGAATCTTTGAAGGGAGAACAGTCAGAGGTATCACAATCAGTCACGACCTCACCTCCTAATTCCCTTCAAGGCCTTTGGGCACTCTGTTGAAATTTTTAAGTACCGAAGGATAGTGAGGTTTTTAATTTTACACAAAATTTAGTACACAGGAAGAAAAAGTAAATGGGAAGAACTCAGTAATTATTTGAGGATCAAGTCTGTTAATTGGGTGTATATATACATATATAGTTAAATGATTACCTTTGTGTTCAGATTATATAGCTTTCCATTCTGTTTTACTGCTCTATGGGCCTTTGAAGATGAAAAAAATCTCTCTTGGTTTATATTCAAGAGATGAATGCATTGGCACTTCCCTGGCTATCCAGTGGTTAAGACTCTGCTCTTCTGATGCAGAGGACGTGGGTTCTATCCCTGGTTGGGGAACTAAGATCCCGCATAACACGCAGTGCGGCCAAAAAAAAAAAGATGAATGTATTGGCATTTTTATGTTCCCTCATTTTTCCCCTTGAAGAATAGTCAAATGGGGAAACTACTATAGGCTAGGGTGATCATAAATTTTACCATCCAAACCAGGGTGCTTTTGAGAATGAAAGGAGGTACTATTATTAATACATTATAATAATTATTCTAGGAGATCAGGAATAAACAGGGACTATCTCTTAGCAAAATTGAATATATGGTCATCCTAACTGTAGGTCATTTAACCACTGCTATTTGGTTGCCATCTGGATTCCACTGAAACATGTAAAACACATGTGAGACCATGTAATTGAAAAAATTGTCTGGGATTCATGTGGGTTCATATCACAGAAATTAGAGAGGGTCAAGCAATAGTGATTCTCTCCCTTATGACTGAAATAAGATAGTAAGAAGAAGGTACTCTGAAGCCTTCCTTTTCTTAGGTCATTACTTCCCTTCTAACTCTCTTGAACTTATGTATCCACACTCCATGGGGCTCAGAAACCTCTCCCTACTTTATATGCCTATTGCAGCTGCCTGAGTGCAAGATTTTTTCATATCTCACTTGGACTACAGCAAACACATTCCAACTGATCTCCGTGCTTTCAGTCTTTCTACAAGTCAAATCCTATCTGTTTATCACAGCCAGACTGATTTATGTAAAAGCTGACCATACCATGCTCTTTCTCAAAATCATTCAATGGCTCCCAATCCCTACCATACAAGGTCAAAGTCCTTTTGCAGTACATACAAGACCCTCCATAAATTCATTCCTGTCAACTTCTTCAGCATCACTCCTTTACAATAATACATTGTTTCTATTTCTCCATACACACCATGGTATCTTTTGCTTCACTCTTATCCATCTTTGTACTTATCTCTACTTTTAGAAAACTTGGCAAATGATTTTTTTCAGGAGGAAAGATGGTGTTTGTATGTGGATATTTGAGTGCATCAATTTTTTGTCATTTATATTTTATTTATATACAGTAAAATTCACTCTGTTTGTTGACTATTCTATGAGTCATGTAACCACTACCACTACAATCAAGATACAGAACAATTCCATCACTGCCTTCTCCCCTGCCCCCTCGAAAATCTCTTGTCATCTTTGTAGTCAAACTCTTATTGCCTGTCAACAACTGATCTGTTCTACATTCTTATAGTTTTGTCTTTTCTAGAATAACATGTTAATGGAATCACACAATATATATGTATCATTCAGCATAATGAATTTGAGACACACCTATGTTGTTGCAGATATCAGAAGTTCATTCCTTTTTATTGTTGAGTAGTGTTCCATTGTATGGATATACCACAGTCTGTTATCCTCTCCCTGGGTGTGGGACATTTGGGTTGTTCCCAGTTACGGGTAATTATGAATAAAGCTGCTATGAGCATTCTAATACATTTTTTTATGTGGACACAGGTTTTCATTTCACTTGGACAGAAGCCCAGGAGTGGAATTGCTCAGTTGTATGGTAAGTGCATGTTTATAAGAAAACCGCCAAACTGTTTTCCAACATGGCTCTACTGTTTTGCATTCCCATAAGCAGCATATGAGGGTTTCAGTTCCTCCACATCCTCACCAACATTTGGTATGCTCAGGCATTTGAATGTTAGCCATTCTAATAGGTGTGGTTTTAATTTGAATTTCCATAATGACTAATTATGTCAGGCATCTTTACATATGCTTTTATGTTATCTGTATATCTTCTTTGCTGAAGTGTCCCTTCAAAGGATTTGCCTATTTCATTATTGGGATTCAGTTTTCTCATTATTAACTTTTATGAATTCTTTATATATACTTAATATAATTCCTTCATCAGAGATACAATTTGCAAATATTTTCTCCCATTATGTGGCTTGCTTTCCATTCTTCTAACAATGTTTTGCAGAGCAAACTTTTTAAAGTTTTATTAAGTTTAGTTTATGAATTTCTTTTATGCATCACACTTTTACTGTCATATCTAAAAATTATTTGCCTAACCCAAGGTGTGTCAGTTTTCTAGGCCTACCATAACAAAATATCATAGACTGTGTGGCTTAAAGAACAGAAATTTATTTTCTCACAGCTCTGGAGGCTAGAGATCCAAGATCAAAGTGTCAGCAGTCTGGGTTTCTTTTGAGGCCTCTCTGCTTGACTTACAAATGGTAACTTCTCAGTGTGTCCTCATATGGTCTTTCCTCTGTGCATACACATGTCTATATCCTACTCTCCTCTTCTTACTCTTATAAGGACATTAGTCATATTAGATTAGCACCCACTCATATGACCTCATTTTACCTTAATTACATCTTTAAAGGCCCTATCTCCAAATATAGTCACATTCCGAGATGCTGGGGATTAGGGCTTTGACATATGAATGGGGGAGATGGGTGGAAGGATAATTTATTTCATAACACAAGGTCACAAAGATTTTCTTCTATGTTTTCTGCTAAATAGAAATGATTTTAATAGACGGAATTGTAAAGTTACTTGGTGAGAACAGAGACTGATTTGTTTAATGCTGTAATGCCAATGCTTAACACAGTGTTTGACATATTAAATTGCTTACCAAAAGCTTGTTGAATGAGTGAATGAATGTGAATCACATTCACTACTCTGTTCACGCTCCCTGAATCTCAGAGAATGTTTGTGGCTGTCTTGCTGAAGGACTTTTATGGTATTTATCAGATCCAAATAATTCCCTAAAAACCTATCAAGAACCATTCAAAATTGCCCCAAATGGCAATATCTACTAAAGGCAAACATGAGACTACACTATGACTCAGCAGAATCATCATAATGTATTATCTGCAATGTCCAATTTAAAAAATTATAGATATGCAAAGAGACAGGAGAGTGTAACTCACATTCAGGAACAAAATGCAGTCACTAGAAAATACTTCATAATGGGTCTACACACTGGCTATAATGGACAAGGCTTCAAAGGTGTTATTACAAATGTGTTCAATGAATTAAAAGAGAAATTGCATTAATGAGTGATCAGAGTTAGAATCCCAACAACAACAGAAAAAAAAAAAATATATATATACACACATAAAATGGACATTCAAAAACTCATGATAGTACTTTCTAAAAGTCTGATTCCAGCTATTCTTAAAGCAAGATACTCTAGTTACTCTAGATACTCTAGCCAATCAATTCGTTTCTTACCTTAAATTTATTTTTAAATGTGTTGCTGTCATTTGCAATAGTTAATACAAAAATAAAATCAATTTAACCAGCTTTGACATTTGTCACAGTTGTAAATTGTCACATTTTACAGAGATGACCTAAATCATATTGACAAAATAATCTCCCCTCAAACTACATGGCAACTATGAAGAAGATGAGGAATTTATAAGCCTGCAAGAATAAAGCAAAGGCGGGGAACAATGGTGACCTATAAAAACATGAATAGTTTTAGATTCATAAAAATAAAATTAGAAGTATACTAAAGAGTACATCAGTGGTATTTTACACTGTGTAGTAAAGAATTTGTCCTGCTCCAAAGAGAGGACTGACCTTTGTCTCTGGTTCCTGGGAGGTAATGTCTAAGCCCTTGAAACTTCCAGAGTAATAGGAGTGTCTTTGTTATTCATGGTGGGCCCCTCAACTACATCTGAGAGTTCATGCTAATGAGGTGACTTATAATGAGCACCTCAGACCATGTGGTATCAGTCTGATCTCTGGGGACAGGAGGAGGTTGCTGGAAATTGAGTTCAACCACATGGGCAATCAATCAGTCAATCATGCCTATGCAATGAAACCCCAATAAAATCTTCAAACACAAAGCTCATGTACACTGGGAAGGTAATACATCCTGGAGACAACGGAGGCCTTGCATTTGGAATCCTCCATACCCTGCCCTATGAGTCTCTTCCTTTGGGTCTTTGCCTCTTTTCCATAATAAACCGTAACTGTGAGTATAATAGCCTTCAGGGAGTACTGTGATTCTTTGTAGTGAATTTTCAAACTTGAGGAAGGTTTTGGGAACTCCCCTGAACTTGCAATTGGTGTCAAAACTGAGGGCAGTCTTGGGGACGGCGTTCTCCAAATATGTAGTGTTAAAAAACAAAATTCAACCAAGTAAATTTGAACTCTTAATTGGCTTTATGCAGCAGCTCACCTAGCAAGCAGGAGGGCACTCTGAGAAGTACAAAATGTAAGGCATTTATAGGCAGAAACTGGGCAGGTTGAGAAGGCTATTAGCAAAAAAAGAATTGTTTCAGGCCATTTCATCTTCTTTTGTGGGGAAAGGAATGGCAGGGGTTTTATTATGCTAATCAGGAGGTTCCATACTGATTGGTTTAAAATTCCACTCCTGGGAGAGGCTGAAACTGCAATTAGGTTAAGTATTTAGGTGGGTCTTACAAGTGACTCCATTTGGGGTCTGTTTCTTTTCAACAGTAGTTAGACTAACTCCTTGCAGTTGGTGTCAGAAGTCTTGGGAAGACTAGGCAGTCTGAAGGACTGCGCTCAATCCTCAGAGTTTGGCTAATTCTGGGTATATACACTTAATAATAAACGATTCTGTACAGTTAATTTAAATCTATCATTACTTACTTTCTGGACATGTGAAGGATTACCTCCCTCAGAGGTAAATTTACCATGAAGCTAATGAAGCTTACTCTCCAAGACCCTCACTTGCAGGAGCAACTTCCAAATCCTGGAAGGGGCCATAGCAATGTGTTCGTTCAAGTGGTCATTCCCTTCTTTTTAATTATCCTCAACAGAACCAAATCCTTGTTGCTGTAGAAGTTATGCCAAAGTAAATTCTTGAAGGATACACTTTCACTTAAGGAAATTTTGTGGTGGGTAAGGGATTATACTCCATATAGAACACATCCCAGATATTTTTTTTGGACAGCCCTAATTTTTATTTTTTTCAAAATCACAACTTTATTTCAAATCTTTTGAACATTGGCTTACTTTTATAAACCATATTCAAATGAAGTTACCAAGATTTTTTGCTTATGCTCATGATGAAGATGCTTAAGGCATATTTAACGACTTTCTCAGTTTCTTTATAATGAGTTGTACAGTTAACCACATGACTTTAGTTAATATTTCCAGGTCTATTTTTAAATGCCCCTCAAAAATTAATAATTGACCAGAAAATCATGTTATACATATTTGATAAGAGAAATGAGAGGGATTTTTGTTCTCATTAAACCATCTAGGTAAGTTCTCCAAGGTTAGAATACCCAAGGTTGAACTGACATTTAATACTGAAAATGATCAGTAGTCAAAGAGAATGTGTTTAGTTTTTAAATTTGTTTTTTTTTTTTAAATTTGAAACTGATTTATAAATATTGCATCTTCTTCAAATTATTTTTTTGATGTAATAATGTGAGTTTTTATACCTACATGAGGCTTCTTTTTTTTAATTGAAGTATAATTAATTTACAATGTTGTGTTTCAGGTGTACAGCAAAGTGATTTATTTATATACATTCTTTTTCAGATTCTGTTCCGTTATAGGTTATTAAAAGATATTGAATATAGTTCTCTGTGCTATACAGTAGGTCTTTTTGTTGATTACCTATTTTATATATAGTAGTGTGTACCTGTTAATCCCATACTCCTAGTTTATCCCTCCCCCTCCCCTTTCCCCTTTGGTAACTATAAATTTGTTTTCTATGTCTGTGAGTCTATTTCTGTTTTGTAAATAAGTTCATTTGTATCTTTTTTTTTTTTTTAGATTCCACATATAAGTGATATCAGTTGATATTTGTATTTCTCTGTCTGACTTACTTCACTTAACATGATAATCTCTAGTTCCATCCATGTTGCTGCCAAATGGCATTATTTCATTATTTTTTATGGCTGAGTAATATTTCATTGTGTGTGTATATATATATATATATATATATACCACATCTTTATCCATTCATCTATTTATGGACATTTATGTTGCTTCCATGTCTTGGCTACTGTAACAGTGCTGCTATGAACATTGGGGTGCATGTATCTTTTCAAATTAGAGTTTTCTCCAGATATATGCCCAGAAGTGGGATTGCAAAACCATATGGTAGCTCTATTTTTAGTTTTTTAAGGAACCTCCATACTGTTCTCTATAGTGGCTGCACCAATTTACATTCTCACCAAGAGCGTAGGAGGGTTCCTTTTAATCCACACACTCTCCAGCATTTATTATTTGTAGACATTTTTTTTTGCGGTATGAGGGCCTCTCACTGTTGTGGCCTCCCTCGTTGCGGAGCACAGGCTCCAGATACGCAGGCTCAGTAGCCATGGCTCACGGGCCCAGCCACTCCGCGGCATGTGGAATCTTCCCGGACCGGGGCACGAACCCGTGTCCCCTGCATCGGCAGGTGGACTCTCAACCACTGCGCCACCAGGGAAGCCCTATTATTTGTAGACTTTTTGATGATGGCCATTCTGACTAGTGTGAGGTGATACATCATTGTACTTTTAATTTGCATTTCTCTAATAATTAGCAATATTGAGCATCTTTTCATGTGCCTGTTGGTTGTCTGTATGTCTCCTTTGGAGAAATGTCTACTTAGGTTTTCTACCCATTTTTTGTTTGGGTTGTTTTTTTAATATTAAGCTGTATGAGCTGTTTGCATATTTTAGAAATTGACCCCTTGTTGGTAGCATAGTTTGCAAATATTTTCTCCCAGTCTGTAGGTTGTCTTTTCATCTTGTTTATGGCTTCCTTTGTTGTGCAAAACTTTTCAGTTTAATTAGGTCCCATTTGTTCATTTTTGTTTTTATTTCCATTACTCTGGGAGACGGATACAAAAAATATTGTTGCAATTTATGTTAAGGAGTGTTCTGTCTATGTTTTCCTCTAGGAGTTTTATAGTGTCCAGTCTTATATTTAGGTCTTTAATTCATTTTGAGTTTATTTTTGTAATGGTGTTAAAGAATGTTCTAATTTCATTCTTTTACATGTAGCTGTCCAGTTTTCCAAGCACCAGTTATTGTCTTTCTCCACTGTCTTTTCTCCACTGTATATTCTTGCCTCCTTTGTGATAGATTAAATGACCATTGGTGTGTGGTTTTATTTCTGGGCTTTCTATCCTGGTCCATTGATTTCTGTATCTGTTTTTGTGCCAGTAACATACTGTTCTGATTACTGTAGCTTTGTAGTATAGTCTGAAGTCAGGGAGCACGGTGCTTCCAGCTCTGTTCTTCTTTCTCAAGATTATTTTGGCTGTTTTGGGTCTTTTGTGTTTCCATACAGATTAAAATTTTTTTGTGGACAGCCCTAATTTCATCTCATTTTATTCTTTGAAATGAAGTGGAATTATTTTATTTCTATGCTTTTGTAAGACTTGCATATACATTCACAAATTGGAAAAAAGTATTTTATTTTCCGACTATATGGCCTAATTTATAGTTGAAAAATATGGTCAGCTTAACACAGCTTTTTTTATAAGTAAGTAATATTCCACATAAATGATTTCTTTTTCCCCCAACAATTACAAACACACACTCAGATTGTCAATTAGTAGACATGGAATCCACAGGAAAGCAAAATGGATTTACAAGTACCTGATATATATATATATATATATATATATATATATATAATCTCCCCTACTATATGCCAAGAACTGTGTTATTTGTTATAACTGAAGTATATTTCTTTAAAAGCTACAGCTTAATTCTTTGGGAAGAAATACTTCTAAAATATATAACATAGTTATATTTCTTCTTAAATAAAAGTTATTGGACATAATTTAACTTTCAGGTTAATCAGGTTCATCAAATTAAATATCAGCAATTACACTACCCTATACATGATACTGTGTTGCTTTCAGAACCAATTCTTGTATTTCAGCTTCTCTGGCTCAATAATAATGCTGTGGTTTTCGAGTCTCTCTCTTTGTCTCTCTGTCTCTCTTCCATCCCCCTCCCTTCCTTCCAGTGCCTACTTCAACAATGTCACCTCCACACATACTTCTGATTCATTACTTCTAAACTTTTATGACTTGAGAAATCAGTTTAGTTTGAATTCTATACAAAATAAGAATAAATGGCTCTAAGGTCCTGAGGGTGTGTGGGGTGGTGGTGGTGGTGGTGGGGAAGTCCTCTGACTGAAGCAATGTTCATTTTTGTGAGAATTTCATTATATGTAATTGGGCTTCATAGAAAAATCTTTTAGTTTCTTCCTGATATTTATGAATATTTCAGATTGTTAGAGTTGCCAAATAATGATTCTTTTGATAAGAGATATATTCCTGGATTTTAAAATATCCTGTATAAGTAGATTATATGCTGTGCAATCATATATGTTCCTCTTATTTACAGTACATGAGTAAGTCTATAAATTATCTCACACAAACCTTGGAGATTGGGTTAATATAATTGGCCTCAAACGTTAAATCTTTATCAAAAGATATGTGACTAGCCGTGTGTGGGTAAAGCAAGAAGTTGCCTGTGAGGACTAGAGGGTCTGGGAAGATCCAAAAGTCTAATCCAGGTGAATTAAGTACAACCTCATGAAAGTGAGACTAAAACTGGAATTCAGTAAGTGAACCCTAATTTTATTATATCTTGTAGTTGACAGTAGTAATTCTTAATCTGTTTCTGCTTCAGGATTTCTAAGGGATTTGCCATGCTCTCATGAGTAACAATAGTTTTGCTAGACATTCTATTGGAGAAAAAAAAAATACCTTTCCCATATCAGAATACTTTTTGTGGCAAATCACCTGTAGAGGAAGAAAAATTATTTTCCCTTTACCCTTCTAGGTTCTTGGCTGAGACACCCTGTAATAAAAGACAGATTAACAGGAGAAAAACAAACAAGTTTAATACCATGTATACCTCCTATATATATTGGAGAGACCCACAAAAACTGAGTAACTTCTGGAAATGGCCCAAGTCATCACCTTAAACACCATATCCAGCTAAAGACAAAGAAAGAAGGTGTTGGGGGTTGTGGGGGCCAGTTATGGAAAACTATTAGGAAAAGCACAGTAGACAAGGGTATGGTTGTTATGCAGATTTGAGTGGTTGCCTTTTCCATTCAAAAATTCCTAGAGATTTAGTCATCTAAATAGTCTGGTACAGAGAGGGAGCCACACTTTCAAGTGGAGATTTCCCTTATAAGCATAAATTTCCCTAACAAGGGTAACTTTTACTGTTTCCAGATATTCTCTTGTGTCTGCAAGCTCTCAAAAATAATCAGCCCAAAATAATCTTTACGCTAAAAAAACAAATTTTGGGGTGGCATATTCTGCTCCCCTCACACCCAACTCAAACTGTTTTAAATAATGACACCTATGTACCTGAAAATTCTAGTGTAGCTTTAGGTAAGGCTTGATCCTGCAGCTCACTCAAGTCCCAAAGGATCCTATTTCTTTTGGTGTTTCTGCTGTCTTCTTTGATGTAATTTGTCATCATAAGACTTGCTTCCCTTATAGTCCCAGGATGGCTGCCAGTAACACCCAGACATACATGCCTCCTTTTTCATTTGCAGCAGAAAAAACGGCGAGCATCTTTGCCCCAACATTCCCAGCAAAACCCTCTGAGATTCACTCTAATTACATTGGCTTCACTCACATTCCCACTCTTGAATCAAACTCTGTGGCTAGGGGGAAGGAACGAGCTTATTGACTTCACATGTAACTTTCATTTCTAAATGTATGAAATTCAAATACCTGTATAGGTCAGGAAGGGAATATAAATGAAGACAATGGGCCTGATGAGGACTCTAGTATATAAGAGAGTCCATGTCTCATATAAAGGGCTCAGGCCCTACTCAGATCCATGCAATGGTTGCCATGATCAGAGAAATTAGTGTTGGTAGGTATTTTGATTTTTCAAGAGAAGTTGTAAATCCAGATTTTTATGTGAAGTTCCATGATTTGTTAACATTGATATCTAATTCCAAACTTTTTTATATACAGGCATAACTCATTTTATTGCACTTTATTGCACTTTACAGTTACTGCATTTTTTACAAATTGAAGATGTGTGACAACATTGCAAGGAGGAAGTCTATCAGCGCTATTTTTCCAACAGCATTTGCTCGCTTCATGTCTATGTATCACATTTCGGTGATTCTCACAATATTTAGAACTTTTTCATCATTATTATATTTGTTATGATGATTTGTGTCAGTGATCTTTGATGTAACTATTATAAATGGGCATTTTTAGCAGTCAAGTATTTTTAAATTAAGGTATATATATTGCTTTTGCTATTGCACACTTAATAGACTTCAGTATAGGGTAAACATTACTCTTATATGCACTGGGAAACCAAAAAAATCATGTGACTCACTTTATTGGGATATTTGCTTTATTACAGTGAACCCAACCCCCAGTATCTCTGAAGTATGCCTGTAGTATACTATAGGCCTATGAAAAGCGTATGTGACTGAATCAAGATTATCAGGATGAAACTTATGCCCTCAAAAACAAAATGCAATGATCTGCTGACGCAAGGATTCTTGTCCATTGGAGGACTGTCTTTGTAATTGTCCATTAATCAATTGGCATTTTGGTTTTCTATTTTAGTCTCTGTGAGCTTGCTCATTGGGAATCCTTCCCTGAGGGATAGATCCTATCTTAGTGTACCAACTAAATCAAACTTCTAAGCCTACAAGCGTGAGAATTAATACCCGAGAAATAATGAAATCAATAAAGTCATTGCTCTCTTTCTGGGATCATGAAAGCGGCCAAGTAGCTCTCCCAGAATCGCCAGCAGGTACTTGCACATTTCTACGTTTGTAATGCCTTTCCTTAAAAACAAACAAACAAACAGAAAGCCGCCCAAAAAACCTCTACTATGAAAGATTCCCAACAAGTCTCCCTTTAACAATACTGTTTTTGATGTAGTATGTATATGGGAGGAAATACAATTTTCCCTCTACTCTTCTATGTTCTTGGCTGAAACCTCCCCACCCCCACCCCCAGCAACAACAAGACAGATGAACAGAAAAAAAATAAATTAGTTTACATAGCACATAAGTATGTATGGGAGCCCCACAAAGATATAACTCAAAAAGCTGCCAGGCAATAGAGTCTTATATATCATCCTGAGCTAAGGAAAGGGATAGGGGTCTGGGGCTTCAAAGCAGGGAAGGCAATTCACAGGAAAGTGAGAAAAGAAAATGTTTGGTAACGTGAGCTTCCTGCTACAGGTCCCCTTTCTAATGTAAATGTACCTTACAAAAGAATCATTTCCACTGTTTACAGAGCTTCTCCTGTGTTTTCAGCTTTTCAAAATAGCTCAGAATAATCCTTATGCCAAAGGGGCATATTTTGGATGGCATGTTCTGTCCCCTTTCGTATGATTTGATTCACAAAAATTATTTAACCTCAACTTCTGAAAAAGATACCAATTACATAAAGCAAAGTATTCTTCTATGTTTAATTCATTTTTCCTAAGTAAAACCTGGAAATGTGTTATGTGGAAATATTTTGGTTGCAAGTGTCAGAAACCCAATATGAACCCAAATAAGCAAAAAAGGAGAATGTAATGGCTTATGTACTTGTGAAGTCGAAGGGGGGTTTCAGTGAGCTCCAGGCACAGCTACATCTAGGAGTTCCAACTCTCTCTCTCTCCATCCATCACTTCTGCTTGTCTTCATTCTCATACAGCTCCCCTCCACAGAGGCACAGGCATGGCAGGATGACCCCAGACTTGCATGCAGTGATTTCAGCCAAAGCACCTTGGCTAGTCTGACCTGAATCATGTGATCATCCCTGGACCAATCACTGGGGCAAGAGACATGGGGTATTCTGATTAACCAAATCTGGGTCATGAGAACACTTCTGGGTCATAAGACCACCCCAGTGGCCAGGGCAGGAGTAAAACCACATGAACTGTGTTTCCCCAGAGGAAAGGAGAGCTCTACTCCCAAATGAAGGAGGAAAAAGTGCTGAACAGACAAAAGCAACACAGCCTTTATCTACTTCTGATAGAAACACTATTCAGCTGCTGAATAGGACATTCAAATATTTTCTATATTAAACCCAAATTAAAATACAATGAAAGAGAATCTTCTATGGTAATGTGAAATTCCTTGTAAAGTACAGTGCTACTTTATTATATAAGATACATAGATAGAAGAGACCCAGCAATGATTCAGGCTATCCATCAAGTGATGTATTTTAAAGCCTTTCCTCTGCATTTCTGCTTCTCAGTCTAGTCTAGCTTGAGTCTCAAATTATGCCACTTATGCCACATTTCTTAATCATTCAGTCAGGAAATTGTTGGTTGATTGAACAGCATTCTAAGCTCATTTGAGTCCACAGTAAAGTGAGCTATTGAGAACCTATAAAAGGACTGGGAGGGGAAATACAGGTGGTATATGTGAAGGCATATGTAAATCTGAAAAATATATATTTTTAACATCTTTATTGGAGTATAATTGCTTTACAGTGTTGTGTTGGTTGCTGCTGTATAACAAAGTGAATCAGCTATACATATACATATATCCCCATATCTCCTCCCTCTTGCGTCTCCCTCCCACCCTTCCTATCCCACCCCTCTAGGTGGTCACAAAGCATCGAGCTGATCTCCCCGTGCTATGCAGCTGCTTCCCACTAGCTATCTATTTTACATTTGGTAGTGTATCTAAAGTTACAAACTGCTATGTGGCTATGTCAGACCTTCAGTAAGTGGGCTCTGAAAGTCACTCAATAAGTTAATGTCTCTGAACTGTCAGGGGAAAGAAGAGGGTAGTACAGGGCATAGCTTCAATATCCAGGTTTTTTCAGGTGTCACTGATCAGTTTGAAATTTGGGGACAGCAGTTTAGTGTCACTAATGTGGTGAAGGGGAGCAGAATATGCCACCCCAAAATATATCTTTTTGGCCTGAGCATTATTTTGGGCTAATTATTTTTGAGAGGCTGCAGACACAGGAGAATCTCTGAAAACAGAGTAGAAGTTGCCCTGGCCTGAGGCAAATTTATATTTATAAGGGAGATCTCCATTTGTAAGGGTGTCTCCCTCTCTCTACCAGGAAGAGAAGGATGACTGTAAATTTCTGGAAACTCATATTGGAACAGGAGGGAAGGGGGAAAGGCACAACCTTTAAAAGGAAGACATAGCCATAGTACATGATGAAAACGAGTGAGAACCAACTAGGTCCAAGACGGTGGAACATTCGACTTCCAGTAGACCTTGAGTCTCATTATATGCTCATTGTACTACATTAGCATAAGTTTAGTGACACACCCACCAGCGCCATGACAGTTTTGCGGCCAACCATTAAAGGTCAAAAAGTGGGTGGTGGCCCAATTCCTGGAAATTCCCACCCCTTCCCCCAAATAGTTGGAATAATCTTCCCACTCATTAGCCTATGAAATTATCCAGCCCATACAAATTAACCATGCCATATTTCAAGGCCTCTTGCCTTCCAAGATGGCCCACACTCTGTCTGTGGAGTGTGTTTGTCTCTATAAATCCACTTCTTACCTATCACTTCGTTTCCAAATTCCTTCGCGATGAAGAAAGAACCTTAAATTCACCAGCAACAATATCAATGGACAAGGCAATGACTTAAATCTGTATAACAACCTTCCCCTTGTTTACTGTGCTTCTCTTGGTTACCTCCCATAACTGGCATCTCCCTCCCCCAACTTCTTTTGTTTTTAGATGGAAATAGTATTTAAGGTGATGGCTTGGCCCAGCTCATCTCAGGGAGTTAGTTTTCCTACCTCCCATGTATACAGGAGGTATACATGTTATTAGACTTCCATTTGTTTTTCTCTTGTAATCTGTCTTTGATTACCAGGGAGTCTCAATCAAGAACCAAAAGGGTAAATGGAAAATTATTTTTCCTCCCCTACAGAATCACTAATGTGGTAAAATGAGGTCTATTTATGGTGTTCCTCTTCCCCCCAAAAGCTCAGCACTCAGATGCTTAGTGTCTAAAATTCTAATTTTAGAATTTTTGCATTTGATTTAAGCATCTTCCTTTCTCCACAGTGCTCTTTTTTTTTAATGTTTATTTATTTATTTTATTTATTTATTTGGTTGTGCTGGGTCTTAGATGTGGCTTGCTGGCTCCTTAGTTGCAGCTCACGGGATCCTTAGTTGTGGCTCACTGGCTCCTTAGTTGTGGCATGTGAACTCTTAATTGTGGCATGCATGTGGGATCTAGTTCCCTGACTAAGGATTGAACCCCAGCCCCCTGCATTGGGAGTGTGGAGTCTTAACCACAGCACCACCAGGGAAGTCCCCCCACAGTGTTCTTTTACAGTAATTACCATTCCTGCTCCCAGAGGTAACATATTATATGGTCAGACCACTCAAGATGGCTGTTCTCTTGCTCTCTGTACATCCCCTGCTCGACCAGTGCCTGCTTCACCTACACCCTACTCACATGACCGACCCAGCTACTGATTGTCCTAATCCTAGGTCAGAACATTTCCACCTGGTTTCCCAGCAACCTCCACCCCAGGAGTGAAGACTGCAAGACTGCTGCTGTGTCCTGCCTGCCTTCCACTGTGCATGGTGTTGCTTCAGCTGTGTAAGATCCCCCATCCATTAAACCATTGATGTCTTTATTGCTGACGCTGGGTTCTTTCTTTGGTCTTGATGTCGGGCAAGTACAGGGTTTGCAGGCCTGTGGGGTGGAGCCCAATACATATTAAGACATTCCATATATGAGTGGTATTTATTTGATCCCTTTCTCCTCTTACAAGAGGGACATTTACTTATATATTCCGAGATGTCTGGGAATCTGGAACTGGGGGTGGCACAAAAAAGCTGCTGAAGACAAATTTTACAACTGGTTGGTTTTGCCAGAGTCTGGCCCTACTGCCAATTTCTCAGCTCCTCAAAGTGGAGGTCTCCCAAGCTCTAGTGCAGACTCCCCTATAATGCTCTTAAGGTGTTTGTTAGGGCCACTAGACCTTTAGGCTTTGCCCTAGTGGAGTGAGAGTCTAGGCTGTAATTTTGGAAGGGATGTGGAGGTCAGGACAGCCACAGTGACCTGGAAGTTAGGTGGGGGAGCCAGTTATGAGAGGTGACCAGGAAAAGCACAGTAAACAAGGATAAGTCTTGTTATGCAGATTTCAGTCAGTGCCTTCTCCATTGACAGAATTCTTTTGTGATTTAGAGCCAACTTTCTCTTCCTGGTAGAGAGAGGGAGACACCCTTACAAATGGAGGTTTCCCTCATAAATGTAATTTGCCCTCAGGAAAGGGCAAGTTCTATTCTATTTTCAGAGAATCTTCTATTTGCATCCTCTCAAAAATAATCAGCTCAAAATAATCCTCACGCCAAAGAGGCATATTTTGGGATGGCATATTCTGCTCCCCTTCAGAGGAGTATGCTTGAACAAAGGCACAGATACTAGAGTGATGCTCAAGCCTCTTTTGGGGAGAAGAAGATCAGAGCACATCCCTTAGGGCAGAAGTTGGACACAACAAGCAG
>NW_006783121.1:1279694-1280866 GCF_000442215.2 Lipotes vexillifer | reverse complement strand
AGGAATGCTTGAGCTGAGTTATATGGAAAGAGAATTTGGTCAATTGCATTCTCTTAATGTCTAATTATCCTTCCTTGTTCTTACTTAACAAATTCCTCCTCCTCTTTTTAGTATATGATTCAAATATTTGTAAACTGTTATCACACCCCTGCTTAGTGATCACTTAGCAAAGCCACATTTTAAATTCCTTTCATCTTTTCTGGTATTAAAATACTCCAGTTAAATGCAGTGCTTATCTTGCAGACTGTAGCCTCACAGTTCAGGTCTGGGGCAGATTACCTCCTTTAGCTAAATTCTCCGTTCACTTTTCCTTTCAGCTTTTCTGTATCTACAGAGCTGTTACAGGGATGGTTCCATCTTCTTCAATAATTGCTATAATATAGCCCTGGTTTTCAGACTTTATTGTGCATCAAAATCTGTTTCTTAATAATGTAATATGTCGGGTCCCAGTCTCCAGATTAAGTAGTGATTCATTAGTTACCACCCCCCTTTTTAAACAAGCACCCATAAGTGATTCGGATGCAGGTAATTCAGGGGCTACACCCTGAGAACACTATTGTACAGGCATTTGGGGAACCAGAAACCATTCTTCATTGATCATCTAGGCCAGTGTTTCATGAAATCACAAAATGATTTCAGGTGGTGCACAGAGTATATAGACATTAAATAATACTGAGTCATAGAGTGGGGAAGTTTTCCCTTTTAAATTCTTTTTCAGTTCTCACTTTGGTGAAAGTTAGTCTTAAACATTTCTGATGTGTTCTAAACAAACTTTTTAACAAAGAAAAAGCAGGTCTCAAAGCCACAGACTCAGGAGCCTTTGCCAGGCAACAATATTTATCTAGATTTTAAGAACACTGTTTTGTTTTCATTATATTTACTTTTACTCTCACCTTCTATTTATGATAAATGATACTGGTTTCCATTTTATGTAATGATATAAACTCAGCTTTTCAAATCGATTAGTAAAAACAATTGTTAAAAATCTAAGTACATGGGCTTCCCTGGTGGCGCAGTGGTTGAGAGTCCACCTGCCGATGCAGGGGACATGGGTTCGTGTCCCGGTCTGGGAAGATCCCATATGCTGTGGAGCGGCTGGGCCCCTGAGCCATGGCCGCGGAGCCTGCGCGTCTGGAGCCTGTGCTCCGCAACGGGAGAGGCCACAACAGTGA
>NW_006783121.1:1269042-1279684 GCF_000442215.2 Lipotes vexillifer | reverse complement strand
AAAAAAAAAAAAAAAAAAAAAAAAAAAAAAAAAAAAAAAAAATCTAAGTACATTTGAGTAAATTTTAAAGATCTTATTGGCTTTTTCAATAGTTCATGAATTGGACAGCATCCCTTCTAGCAGATAGAAAGGAGATCTGAGGAGCTGTACAAAATGACAGAATTTTATAGGTAGAAGGGAGTGGGAATAAGAAAGTTAATTGGGCAAAAAGTGGATTGTTTATGGCAAGGTCACTTTCCTTTAGGGGATGGCAGGTGTCTATCAGGCAGATGACCTCACTAGTGCTAACGAGGTGATTCCTGATTGACTGGTTTTCTATTCCATTTCTGGGAGAGGCCAAAACCATAATTAAGTCTTGGCGACATGGGCTTGGCATAAGTGACTCCATTTTGGGCCTGTTGTCTTGTTTTTAACACAATTTAAGTTAGTTCAAAGAAAAAGTTGTTAAGAAAATAATAGTAAATGTGGTATGTGTATAAAGCATAAATTGTGAAGAAATGTTTTTGGTGGTATACTGAAGTAATGAAATTTGTAAAGGTGATTCACAGAAGTCTCAAGTGTGAGAACTACTTCTTAAGCTGTGTCTATGTAACATCATTCGTTTGGCCATTTTTTTTAACTGAGTCATCTATTGTAGTCATCAATATTTTCAAATGAAATGCCACCCCAAAATATGTCTCTTTGGCCTAAGAATCATCTTGAGAAACTACAGACATAGGAGAAGCTCTGAAAACAAAGTTGCCCTTTTGTAAGGGAAAGCTACATTTATAAATGAAATTTACATTAGAAAGGGGGCTGGTAGCAAGAAGAGAGCTTTTATCAGAGATCATTTTTTTACCTGAGAAATTTATCTACCTGGCAGTGCAACTTTTGTTTACCATACATTTTCTCTTCTCATCGTCCCATGACTTGCCTCCCCTGCTTTAAAGCCCCAGACCCCTATTCCTTTCCTTGCCTCAGGATGGTATATAAGCCTCTATTGTCTGGCTTCCTTTTGAGCCTCATATCTTTGTGGGGCTCCGGTACTACATAGTATGTACATAATTAAAATTGTTTTTCTCCTGTTAATCTGTCTTTTATTACAGGGGGTCTCAGCCAAGAACCTAGAAGGGTAGAGCGAAAAATATTTATACTCCCCTACACAAGTAAGAAATCAAATGCCAAATTGTTTGCTCTTGATAATATTTATGATTTGCCAAAAATCAGACATGTTGTTTGACCTGTACCATTAATTTTTAATAAACCCAATCTTTTCATGGCATGTGAGTCCACGGTTCTGATATTTGAGTTTCTACTTTTTCTGCATGAGGATTTGTTCCTTTCTTTCCTTTGGCTATAGTTGAGTTACTTTTATTTGTGTATAACAGAGTGCTAGATATTATAGTATGAAGAAAAAAATTTAAGACTCATCCTCTAGAAGCTTAAAAGCCAGTTGGAGAGTCAAAAGACAAGCACGTAACAAAAGCTAGTATTTATTGAGCACTGAGTATACCAAGCTTAAAAGCTTTTCATTCAGTGTCTCATTTTGTCCTTACTACAACATTCTGAGGTAGGTACTAATGACTTATATCTGTGGAGCACTTACTAAGTGCTTTACATGTGTTCTATGATACATATAATTTTCAAAATGATCCTGTGAGGTCCTGACAATCAATTGGGCGCATTTTATTGAAGGGGAAACTGAGCCACAGAGAAGTTATGCAATTTGCTCAAAGTCACACTGCCAGTAAGTGGTGGAGTAGAGGACTGGGAACCAGGCAGTTTGACTCCAAAGCCTGGACTTTTGCTGCCTTGCTATTATCCCAGTTTTACACATGAGGAAACTGAGGCTTAGAAAGAAAAAAGTAACCTGCCCAAGACTATGTGGCTAAGAAGTGATGGAACTGGATTTAGTTTGACTCTAGAGCCCACACTCTTAGCCCTTAAGCTACACTGTCTCATAAAACAATGGACTACCTATTTAAAAGAACAATGTAAATGTCACATGGCAGGGTGTGGTGATGACAAGTTTAGCAGAAGAATTTGCAGATATTTTCTTCCTTTTCAGGAAGAAAGTTTTGTTATTTGCCTTGTTCCCAATTTCCTTGTTGGAATTGCTTTTATACTTTAACGTTTTTTTTCGGTAATAAGGGCAACTAGTTCAACACCCAGACCCTCCAGTGCTCTGGGCTACTTGTCTTGCTGCCCTGATGATATGGATGTGCTCGAAATTTTTGTGCTCCATTTGCTGTTTTATTGACGCAGTTATTGATAAAAGAAAACTCCTTGCCAAGATGCATTCTTTGGCCTTAAATTGGCTTGATGGGTAGACATTACCTTTGGATGATTAACCCTCTTGGTAGCAAAAGCCTTTCCAGACCAGCTGTGTTCACAGTATGTTACTGCTAACATCCCCACTTTTCTCTAGCTTTTAAGGGTAGCAGCTTTTTGGTTTTGTGACGAAAGAAACAAAAGAACAGCTTCAGGGCTAACAGTACATTTTGACTTCTGTAAGAAACTTGCTTTGCTTACTTGCTTGGGGCAGGAAGAACCGGGTTCCTGACTGGCTGATTCAAAATTAAACAGCTCCCTCCCTCCCTGGGAACTTCCCGTCCTGTGAAGGGTATAAAAGCCTCGCCCGACTGTTAGTCGGGGTCTTACTCACTTCTCTCCGAGTGGGACCCTGTCCGGACAGTTTGTGTAAGCTTCTATACTTGTACTTGTATAAATCCTTTGCTAATCTTTCTGCTTGGTGTTGGTGATTCTCGGGTGTCCTTGGTTGGGACACGGGTCGCATTTACCGGGGAACTTGACTCCAGGCGTGTGGGTCCCGGACCGTAACAGTTTTATTTTTGCCTGAGAGGTTCCACATTCAGTTGATATTGTCACTTTCTTCAGTTCATCAATTATGCCACTCTTCTCCAAGCAAATAGATAAATATACAAACCCATCTCAAACACCTCCTAGAAAGAAGTTAGGCTCTGAGAGATGAAGGGCACTTTGACCTGCAGAAATGCTGGGTGTGGTGGTACGTGTGGATATATTATGACAGAGGTGATAATAAGAAGTGAAAAAACTCTTTCCCTCAAGAGCAGGCAGTGGCGCAGCTTGTGCAGTCATGGCCAAGATTAAAGCTTGAGATCTTCCTGGCAAAAAGATGGAGCTGCTGAAACAGCTGGATGACTTGAAGGTGGAGCTGTCGTAGCTGGAAATCACCAAAGTGACAAACAGTGTGGCATCCAAGATCTCCAAGATCCTAGATGTTTATAAATCCATTGCCCAAGTTCTCACTGTTGTTAATAAGACTCAGAAAGAGAACCTCAGGAAATTCTACAAGGGCAAGAAGTACAAGCCTCTGGATCTGCAGCCCAAGAAAACACATGCTGCAGGTTCAACAAGCATGAGGAGAAGTTGAATACCAAGAAGCAGTAGCAGAAGAAACAGCTGTATCCACTGCCAAAGTTCGTAGTCAAGGCCTGAGCATCACAGAGTCAATAAAACACAAACAAACTAGAAAAAAAAAAAAGTGAAAATGAAATGGCACAGGAAACAAGGACAGAAAAACTGTTGTAGTTGTTTTGGTTGTTACAGTTCTTTTCTTTCTATATGCTATCCAATCTAGAGATTCCCTTGAAGAGAGGCTTCATGTTTCTCCATCAGTGCTATGGGAAGGAAAGGATCCAATAAATTGAACATCAAAGCAAGACAGTGCTTGTTTTCCACCCCTGAAGAGAAGGATTTAGATCCCTACTCTACTTGGAAAGAAAGTCTGTATTTCCCATTTATGTAATAGCTTATGTAAATCTTAATGGAATTTAAAGTACCAGTTGAATACTGGTGACAGTGTTCCTTTAAAAATGTTCTTGTGGGGCTTCCCTGGTGGCGCAGTGGTTGAGAGTCTGCCTGCCGATGCAGGGGACATGGGTTCGTGCCCTGGTCCGGGAAGATCCCACGTGCCACGGAGAGGCTGGGCCCGTGAGCCATGGCCGCTGAGCCTGCGTATACGGAGCCTGTGCTCCGCCACGGGAGAGGCCACAACACTGAGAGGCCCGCATACCGCAAAAAAAAAAAAAAAGTTCTTGTGGAGTCACAAAGGATAGGATAATTAAAACTCCTTGCAGAGTTTTGTTCTTTGACCTCTCATTAGTTTCAGCATTATAAATTGCTTTGTTAGCAGCCTAATTTGATTATTAGCCCCTCTGAGCTCACAGCACACATTCTTTAGAGTGGACTCTGCGTGACTCAGAACGCATGCTGTTGCTGCATACCCGAGTTGAAAAATGGCGGAGCAAATTGCCTTGCTCCTGTGTGTTCATGAGTTAGTCATACTAAAGTGGTTAAGCAAAGGGAAAGCAGTCCCCTCCAACATCCACGGCTGTGAGTTTGATAAAAGAAACTCAATGGGCAGTATGACTAATTCATTCTGGAAGCAGCTTTGAGGTATCATGGAGGGAGGAGGAGAAAGAGGGAATTTTGGTCCCTACAGTTTTATCATTATAAAAAGATTGGTACGTCATATCACCTTTTGCCACCCTGCATAGAGAAATAAAAACTGACTTACTTCCTCAAGGTATTTCAACAAATGATTGCAGAAACTTAGAGCTGGGGACTACTAGCACACTCATTCTTTGTCTCTCTGGGTCTGTACTCTCGTCTCAGCATTTTAACTAATTCCTCAGTATTGCTACTAGGAGGCTTAGCAAGTATAATCAGGCTTCTCGCCAAAGCCAATGTCCACAAAACAACCTAACTTCTATTTCTTTTTAAGCAAGCAAATCAGAGAGTTGTGAGAAAGCAGAAAAATACAATAATAAGAATATAGAAATGAAACACCCTTCCTCCCCATCCCTGCCAAATATAAGTAACTGAAAAATTTAGTCCCACTGACTCCATTACACACCAGAAGATCATTTGAGGCAAATATAAAATCTTCAACTGTCTTGAGTTTGAGATCAGAAAGATTAACTGAAGTCAGAATTAAAGTTTGAAAAATGTAGGAGAACACATACATAAACAACAACAAAATACAGTAGATTCTCTCTTAGTGAACTTCTGCTTAATCATCTTGCTGGATTAATTGACAGTGAAACCCAGGACCAATAAGCATGGTATGCTAAGTGCTTATAGTTAGTAGTGTGGTTAGAAGTAGTGTGACTAGAAGAGTCTAGTTTGCCCAGATACTTCTGCTTCAACAGTTTGAGTTGTGTGCTTACTGAAAATTAGTTGAGTCTGTTCCAAATCTATTTATGCCAGTTGTACATAATAATGCAATTATGTGATTTAATTAAATATTATGTAAACTGATGAAATATGAATGCAAAGTGAGTTGTTGCTTCAATGAAATCTAGGCTGAATGCCTTTGTAAGTCTCAGTAAATGCAGGATGCTAAAAAAATCTGTCAAATTAGGCGCGGGTAAGAAAAAAGTAAAAGATGGGGGAAATTATAATAATTAAGAAGATTCTGCATTCATATTGCTTCACATATTTTGTTTTTTACTTTATTTTATGGATAATTTCAAACATATCTAAAATTAGAGAGTCTAGTATAATTAAACAGGATATTCTCATCACCCAGCTTCAACAATTATCCATACATGTCCAATCTTGTTTTAGCTATACCCACCCAATCCTTTGCTACAATTAGTTTGAAGCAAATCACAGATATCAGATCACTTCCTCTCATAGGTCTTTTTTAGTTCTCATTCCACTTTAAAGGAATCCAAGCTGGAAATTATGGATGTGTCTTATGTAAGTAAGATAGTGCAAAAGTACAAAAGTCAAACCATATTTAAGAAAAAGGCTGGAGGGTAGAAAAAAATTGTGGAATCCATGTACTGGGCCCTAGAAGGGAGAAGCTATCCACTTATCATCCTGTTATCAAAAAAAAAATTTTAAAAAATTGGAAGGTATGGCCAAGGTGGTGGAGTAGGAAGACCCTGAGCACAACTCCTCCCAAGTACACACCAAAATTACAACTATTTACAGAGCAACTAAGACTCGCAGAAAAAATAAAATGAAAGATAAAAAGAAGGAACCACAGCAAGATGGGTAGGAGGGGCAGAGATGGGGAATAGTCAAGACTCACATCCCAGGAGGAGGCAACCCACAAATGGGAGGATAATCACAATTGCAGAGGTTTTCCCCGAGGAGTGAGGGATCTGAGCCACACATCAAGCTTCCAGGACCAGGGGGCGTGCACTGGGAAGATGAGCCTGCAGAACACGTAGCTTTGAAGACCAGTGAGGCTTATGTATGCAAGAGGTGGAGGGCTATAGCAAACAGAGACCCTGCTCTTAAAGTGCATACACAAAATCTCACACATTCCAAGACCCAGCACAGAGGCAGTAACTTGAAAGGAGCCTGGTCAGACTCACTTGCTGATCTTGGAGAGCCTCCTGGAGAGGCAGGAGGAAATTAGGACTCTCCTTGAGGACATAGATGCTGCTGGAAGCCATTTTTTGGAAGCTCGTTCTATTACAAGGACACTAGTGCTGGCAAACACCATTTTGGAGTATCTTTTTAGCCTATTAGTGTCCAAGGCCTACTCATCCACCAGCAGGCCAGCACCAGCCCCAGAACACCCCAACTCCTGCAGCCAGCCATGCTGGGACCCAGCCCCCCACCAGCAGGTTGGTAGCCATCACATAAAGAAGGGCCTAGCAGCCAGCTGGGCCAGGGGCCAGCCATGCCTACCAGTGCATCCATAGTAGTCAGCCATGCTGCAACAGAAGGGCCCATGCAGCCCACAAAAGGGAACCGCTAGAGCATATAACTCAGGTGACCAGGGGGTGATACACTGTTGGGTCCCATAGAATGTCTCCTACATAAGACTATTTCTCCAAAATCAGGAAAAGTAACTGACCTACCTAATATTTTAAAATAAACACAGAGAATTAGGCAAAATGAGGAGACAGAGGAATATGTTCCAAAAGAAGGAATAAGACAAAACCCCAGAAGAAGAACTAAGCAAAATGGAGAATAATAATCTACCTGATAAAGAGTTCAAGGTAATGATCATAAAGATGCCCAATGAATTTGGGAGAAGAATGGATGAACACAGTGAGAAGTTTAACAAAGCGTTTGGAAATATAAAGAAGAACCAAGTAAAGCTGAACAATACAATAACTGAAGTAAAGAAGTATGCTAGAAGGGATCAACAGTAGGTTAGATCAGCAGTCCCCAACATTTTTGGCACCAGGGACCAGTTTTGTGGAAGACAGTTTTTCCATGGACATAGGGGTGATGGTTCAGGAGGTAATGTGAGCAATGGGGAGTGATGGGGAGTGGCAGATGAAGCTTCACTCGCTCACCCGCCGCTCAGTTCCTGCTGTGTGGCTGGGTTCCTAACAGGCCGTGGACCAGTACTGGTCTGTGGCCCAGGGGTTGGGGACCCCTGGGTTAGATGATACAGAGGAACAGATCAGCAAACTGAAAGACACAGTAGTGGAAATGATGGAAGGTGAACAGAAAAAAGAATTTTAAAAAGTGAAGACAGTGTAAGAGACCTCTGGGACAACATCAAGTGTACTAACATTCACATTATAGTGATATCAGAAGTCAAGAGAGAGATGTAGGGGCAGAGAACTTATTTGAAGAAATAATAGCTAAAAAATTCCCTAACCTGGGAAAGGAAAGAGACATCCAGTTCAAGGAAACACAGAGTCCCAAACTAGACAAACCCAAAGAGGTTCACATCAAGACACATAATTAAAATGGCAAAAATTAAAGAGAGAATCTTAAAAGCAGAAAGAGGAAAGCAACTAGTTATGTACAAGGGAACTCTCAGCTGTCTTTTCAGCAAAAATAAATAAGCTACAAGGATATACTGTACAACACAAGGAATATAGCCAATATCTATATTTACTATAAATGGAGTATAACCTTTAAAAATTGTGAATCACTATATTGTACACCTGTAACTCATATAATATTGTACAGCAACTATACTTCAATTAAAAAATAAAATAAATAAATAGAAAACAAAACAAATGAACAAACATAACAAAACAGAAACAGAGTCATAGATATGGAGAAGAAATAGGTGTTTGCCAGAAGGGAGGGTGGTAGGAGGATGAGTGAAATAGGTGAAGGAGCTTGAGATACAAACTTCCAATAATAAAATAAATAATTCATGGGGATGTAATATACAGCATAGGGAATATGGTCAATAATACATCAGTAACTTTGTATGGTGATAGATGGTAACCAGACTTTTGCAGTGGGCATTTTGTAATGTATAAAAAATATCAAATCACTATGTTGTACACCTGAAACTAATATATTATTGTAATTATACTTTTTAAAAAATTATACTTCAATAAAATATTTTTCATATAAAATATTTGAGATACAATGTATTTTAATGATTGTTTCAGTCACTTAGAAAATGAGCAAATAATAGACCTGAATGGCTACTTTAGCTAAATTGTGCCATATGAAAGCAGAGGAAACGAGCTGAGAGAGAGAGAGGAGGCAGAAGGGCAGAGATGAGAGAGGATTTTTGAGATAGTGTGAACAATGTTTTCTGATTTAACAGGTAAATTTCCGGTTCCTAGGTTCCTGACTGGGCTTTGTTGGATGCCCTTGGATTTCCATGAGATTGTTTGTTGCAGTCTTTTATTAAATTCCATTCTATTTAAGCTGCCTGAATACATTCCTGTTCTTTGAAGCCAACAATTACTGACTGAGAAACAGGATAGCCTCTGATATAGAGGGTGTAAGTTGAGAATCAAAAGGCACAAACAAGAAACTCTTCATAGTTTAAACCAAATATAGCATTAGGCTAGGTTCTCATGGCAAGCCCCTATGTGTGTGTGTATATGTGTGCTGCACTTATGTGTATGTATGTGTGCCTTTAATATCCACTAATACTCATGCTATTTATACAGCACCCAGGGCTGTTCCAGCTTAGGAGACTTAATTCACATACAATCTTATACAACAAGAAGGAATTATCTAGGGGTAAACCCAGGCCTATGGAACAAGAGAAGTTTACATTATTTTCTTCATGTTTTTACTACTATGCTCCTCCATTGTTTAAGAGTTGCTTATGAGCCTGAAAAAGAACATTTTCTATTTTAATTCTATTTCATTCTCCATGAACCAATTCCAGGTTGGTAACAGAAGATAATGCTTGCCCAAACACTCATATTCAACTATTGTATATATATTCAACACCTACTACATGTCAAGCACTTTTGCATACTGATCTTAACTCTTTCTGTGAACTGTGTATCATACACGAAAAAACTAAAACTCAGAGAAGTTATCTGGTCCAAAGTTGTATGGCTAGTGAGTAGCAGAATGAGGTACTCTTTCTATGGCAAGAAAGGGTGTTTCTTGCCATAGAAAGGCTGTTTCTCTTCCAACCTTTAGTGCAGTAGCATTTGAGTATGAAAGCAGAATGGAATACATAGTTTAAAATAAGACTACAGGTGATGAATACCAGTATTCCATGATGAAGAAATAACTAGTAGTGTTACAGATGAAATTCCTTTAATTTAGCGCTCTGTTAATTCATCATGTGGGCTATTAAAGGGGAATATTTCTACTGAGCAAAATATGCTTTATTCAAGACAGAAGGGGGATGATCACAGTCCTATGATCAAATTGTAAGAACATATTGGTCCACGTGGCTCCAATTTGGGTTTAAGTCATAGGTAAATTTGAATCACCTCTGATTTGACCTTAGCCTCTTTGTATTTATCACTATTACCTATAATATCCACTCTGCTTTCCTCATGAAATGCCCCGAGTGAAAATGTCAGGGAGTATTTTGTATTTTGAATAAGAATTAGGAAGTCTCCAGTGGAGGAAAATCTGGAAGGGTATTCAGGAAAGCTGGTTGGAACATTTTGTTAACAGCAAATGTAGATCCAGCACTGGTCAGGTAGTTCTTGGCTTTTCTATGCAACTTCCTAGAGGAAATTACTTCCCTTCCCTGGGTCTAAACAACCTTGTCTAAATTATCTCTATAAATCTTTTCTAACTTGATACTTTTGCTTTCCATGAAATACATTTTCCAAAAGCAATAGCTCACTGAAGGAGAATTATCTTATTCCTTTTCCTTTTAGAAAGTCACTTAATTGGATGGGAATGCATTTCCTAGAAGCTGGTGAATCTAATATTTGGTGGATACCAGCCTAGCTTGTACTGACATCTTATGTGGCTTTCCCTAGACATGACACAATCTGACATGACTCGTCCATACAGCTCATCTGGCCCAGAGGTTAAACGTGTTCATTTGCTTATTATTGGGACCCTACATACACATCTGCCAACACTTACAGCACTTGGAAAAAAAAAAAAAAAAAGAATTGCAGAGAGGCTTGGCATTTTACCTTTATGTTCGTTCTTCGCAGGATTGTTGTTTTCCCTTGCAATTTCATGAGCATTGCAGGGTCTCTATTGAATGACTAAAATGTATTTGTTGTTGGAGTGTGGCAGAGAACTATCATTCTCCTTTAAAAAACCTTTGGGGAGGGCTTCCCTGGTGGCGCAGTGGTTGAGAGTCCGCCTGCCGATGCAGGGAACACGGGTTTGTGCCCCAGTCCGGGAGGACCCCGCATGCCGCGAAGCGGCTGGGCCCGTGAGCCATGGCCGCTGGGCCTGTGCGTCCAGAGCCTGTGCTCCGCAGCGGGAGAGGCCGCAGCAGTGTGAGGCC
>NW_006783121.1:1266079-1269032 GCF_000442215.2 Lipotes vexillifer | reverse complement strand
AAAAAAAAAAAAAAAAACCTTTGGGGAATAGTCTGTTCAATTTCTAAGGCTGCCACTCATTCAAAAATATTAAATGCGTTTAAAACAGAGAACAATTCTTTGTCACAAAATGAAGGCAACTTCTAGAAAAGAAAATTCCACGTGGCTAACTTCTAGTTTCCTTTAGGAAATATAGAGCCAACCCCCTCTTAACTCTACCTTAGTCATCCAGTACAGGGCTTCCCTACAAATCCATTCACTGTAGCTTTGCTAAGTCTAATTTCTCTGTCCTCATAAATCTACATTCAGTATTAATGACAGAACTGAAGATGAGGTTGTGACAAGTCAGTCAGACATTTTTTTCTCTTTTATATACTAATGGTTCCTTTTCTGAGTCCTGGGAAGTGTCAAACCAATATGATTGATTATCAATGGTATCTCCATTCCCAGGGATAACACTTTTGGTTTCTGTGACTTTCAAATTATGTTTCTAAGCATGAAGCATTTTCCCTCTCTGGCTTTACAAGAGTTGTCTTTTCTCACACCAGTTTTTCTTGCATAAACCCTGATGTACCATCCATGCTCTTTCATCTTGTCTAACAGTACATATTCTATTATTTATTACATGACATCAGAAGACTATATATGTTTAAACTGAGTGCTACTCATATTCTGGAAAAAGCGTTCATCTCTCTAACTGGCTGCAGAAGCAGCACTACCAATGCAAACGTTCTGACTTCATTCAGGTATTGTTTACTTGCGTTGAACAGTTTTCTTAGACATTTCTTTGCTGTCATTTTTCTTTTTATCTTACAAGAGAAAACAGCTAATAAATAATCTTTCATTGTGTACTGTTCTGGCCACCACCTCCCCATTTTTTAAAAGACTATATATGTTTAAACTGAGTGCTACTCATATTCTGGAAAAAGCGTTCATCTCTCTAACTGGCTGCAGAAGCAGCACTACCAATGCAAACGTTCTGACTTCATTCAGGTATTGTTTACTTGCGTTGAACAGTTTTCTTAGACATTTCTTTGCTGTCATTTTTCTTTTTATCTTACAAGAGAAAACAGCTAATAAATAATCTTTCATTGTGTACTGTTCTGGCCACCACCTCCCCTCATTTTTTAAGATGAGAGTTTTGAATCAGGAACATGTTGGTTTATTTGCCATATATATATATATATATATATATATATATATATATTTAATATATATTTTATATATATATATTTTTTTCAATTGTTACTAAGAGATTGCAACCTACGAATCCTGTATGGGAAGGTGACATTTCGGACATGTGCTACAGGTTACATTTCTGATATTTTGATTCACATGTTTGTTTCAGTTATTGAGAACTTTCATACGTTTTGAAAGGGTCAGAAAGTCATCTGTGACTTCAAAAGTATTCCAGTCTTTTCCAGCTTATATCACATTTTAGACAATAGTAGAAGTAGTGGAGGAAATCACAGAGTAAAGGAATACCCTATTTCTGTCATCTAGGAGTTTATGGAAAAAAGAAACATATTTTTTGTGAAGAGTTTATAAAGCATAGACTATCAAGAACTATCAAGAATATACAGAGTATATTAGAAACACTATATATTAGAAAAAAATTAAAAATTTATCTTGAGGAGGCAGGTTGCCCTTCAAACACCTATAATAACACAGCTTATTAGAAAGAACCAAGGCTTTACCTACTTGCTATTGAGTAGTCACTGACCAGTTGTTGGACTGAATTGACCAGTTATTTCCATCTCTACAGTTTGACTGACACCTGCTTCTTCTACTGAGTTAAGATGAGCACCTCTGTATGTTATTTCTTAAACTGGAGGAGTTACCACGCTGTGCCCTGCTCCCAATTTTTTCAATTTTTGCTATAAGCAAAATACAATGTTCATTAATCATTGCAGTGCAGGCAAAGCCTTCAAAGTAACTGAATGGAATCAGTGGAAACAGGCATTGCTGGGACACAAAATTGCACGAAACAAAATGTTTGGGATTTTTGTATTCTTCTCAAGTGAAATTACCTCAGCATTAAAGTACAAACTTGGGCACGAACCAAGCTTCCTCCATAGCACATCCCTTGTTGTAACTCAGATATGAAGTCCCTTGACCCCTGATTGCTGCATTATGATGGCAAGCAATTCTCTACCACTCCCCAGTGTGTATGAAACAATTTGCTCACCTCCAGTGCCAGAGCTGATTCATTGGCTTCTACAGACCCTGGAGCCCCTTGGCAGGAGCAGTTCAGACAACACTTCAATAGGAAGTGTAAGAATTAAATGTTCGGCTCAGCCATGTGGGTGGTTCAGGGAGAGGAACTCAGATGTCTACCTTTTCCTTTTCCTTGTGTACTTGTTTGGTGATAGTCTCTGGTCTGAATCCATCATTCTGATCTATCAGATCAGAAGGGTGTGCAAACTATAAGTATATCCCAGGTCTCATAGTGGGTGGGGAAGGTATTAATATATGTGCACATACTCCAGATTCTTCCCACAGACCATGAAATTGTCATTGTGGACATGGATGTTTCTTTTATAGAGCTTTTTCTCCATGTATGGCTGCAGTATCCTTTCTAAACCATTCTGACCTCAACTTTCAGTCAAACTGATTAGCTATTGTCTGCCCAGTGACAGGAACAGATTTTTCCATGTCTCAGGAGCTCAGTTAATTAGTTCTGCCCAAAGTTACAATGGATGTGGTTCTATAAAGAGCCACAGGCTTCTTGGCTTTAAGACATTTGCCTTTTATTTGAATCATGAACTGTATCTGTTACGTGATCATAACTGTACCTGTTACTGGTTATGTATCACAACAAATATAATTTTTACAGTGGTCCCAGTTGAGCCTAACTGCCATTCATATACACCTGAGTGCATCTAGTTGGCTGATAGGAATAATCCACAGGGTCCATTTAAGTGGGTTTTGTCACTTGGGGAGAAGAGGCCTAGGAGAAGGAAGAGAGGAGGTG
>NW_006783121.1:1260359-1266069 GCF_000442215.2 Lipotes vexillifer | reverse complement strand
GAAGGAAGAGGAGAGGGGTGGAAAGAGTGAGATGAGGAGGAGGTGAGGAAATGGCAGGGAGCGTCTTGTAAGTGGTCACTTGGTTGGCAAAGATGTGATGGAGGAGAAGGGGTGGGGAGGCTGGCCCAGCGTCTGTCCCCTGATCTATTCCCAAAGACTTCTGAGCTTTTTGAATACAGGCATTGCAGGCACAAGCAGAAAGACCTGTATTTACAAAGGACTTGTGAAGCACGCGATGTGGAATGCCATGGTCAGGCTGCAGGTAGCCATAAGGAGTCAGTAAGCAGTAGGACACAGAAGTATTTGTGGTATAGTGAGAATTTAATGAAGAGTAACGGTTAGACCCTTGAGTGCTGATGTGGGCCCTCTCCCAGCTAAAATCATCTAACAGGCAGCAAGTTCATGGTATTTGACTCCTCTAACATTGCAGATCTCTATTTCTGCATAGGATGCATTCACCATTGATTTTCTTGTGCTTCTGGTGTATATTCCTTCCAATCCTGTTTGCTGGTTTGGTAAAAACACAGAGTGAAAGTAACTTTGAATGAAGTCTAAGAAGTCATCATTGTCTCCAATCTTTAATGGCCCAGCCATTGTGGTCAGGTGACCAAATATGATGCAAAATGGAGGAAAAGGATATCCTATATGGACATACTGTGGCCTCAGCTCAATGAGCATTTGAAGAAATTGTTGCATCTCTTTGACACCTCTAGAGTATACAGCTTCAGGAGCAGCAAAAGAATGTGGAATGGACATGGAAGGCACTGTGGTAAGCAGCAACTAGGTAATGATAAGATGCCACCCTCCAGTGGCTGTATGGCAACCCAAATTAATGAGATAAATGAAAGTGTTCAGAAAAGAGAATATGAGAGGACTCTGTAAGTTCACAGGGATACCCCTGAGTATGCCCATAAATAGCTTGATAAGGCTTGATGTGCAGGACAGGTAGGATACCCATATCTCCTTCATTATCCATTATTTAAATTACTGTTATTGTTGCCCTTCCATCCTTCCTGAAATAATAATCTCTTATATTTATGTAACCTTTGTGGTTTATAAGTGTTTTCACATGCTTTCACTCATTTAATGCTGAGAGCAACCCTGTGACATAGCAAGGTATTATGATCATTACACAGATAAAGAAATCTATGATCTAGAGATTTGATAACATTTTCCCAAAGTACCATCTCTAGAGAGCTGATGAACTAGGCATAGAACTTAAGCCTTCTGTAGTAGGCAGAATGATGCCCCCATCCCCCAAAGATGTCCATGTCCTAATCCCTGAAACCTGTGAATAAATCAACGTCCATGTCAAACGAGACTTTGCAGATGTCAAAATGATTAAGTATGTTGATCTGGGGAGGTTATTCTGGATTATCCAATCTAACCATGTGAATTTTTAAGCTCAGAGAACCTTTCCCAGCTAAAGTCGGAAAGAGACATGATAGGGACTTCCCTAGTGGTGCAGTGGTTAAGAATCCGCCTGTCAATGCAGGGGACATGTGCCCGAGACCTGGTCTGGGGAGATCCCACATGCTGTGGAGCAACTAAGCCCGTGCACCACAACTACTGAGGCTGCGCCCTAAAGTCCGCGAGCCACAACTACTGAAGCCCACGCACCACACCTACTGAAGCCCGTGTGTCTAGAGACCGTGCTCTGCAACAAGAGAAGCCACCACAATGAGAAGCCTGCACACCACAATGAAGAGTAACCGCTGCTCGTCGCAACTAGAGGAAGCCCGCACGCAACAATGAAGACCCAATGCAGCCAAAAATAAATACATTCATTTTAAAAATAAAGGAAAGAGATGTGATAATGGAAGAAAGGTCAGTGAAAGATTTGACATTGCTGGCTTTGAAGATGGAGGACAGCACAAGAAGTCAAGTAACGCAGGTGGTTTTTAGAATGTAGAAAAGACAAGGAAATGGATTCTCCATATATTAGTTTCCTATCTGCTTTAACAAATTACCATAAACTTAATGTTTAAAGCAACACAAATTTATTATCATACAATTCTGAAAGCCAGAAGTCCAAAATAGGACTTACAGGCTAAAATAAAGGTGTTAGCATTCTTTCTGGAGACTTTAGGAGAACATCTATATCCTTGCCTTTTCAAGCTACTAGAGACAGCAGAGGAGAGATCAAGATAGTGGAGTAAGAGGATGTAGAGGTTACCTCCCCCATGGATGCATCAAAAATACATCTACATGTGGAAAAATTCTTACAGAAAACTGAATGGAAATTGGCAGAAGGACTCCTGTACAACCAAAGCTGTAAGAAAGATACACATGTGCTCCGGTAGGAAGGAAGAAAAGTGATTGGGTCAGGACCTGTGTCCCTGGGAGGGGACTCAGAGGAAAAGGTGTATGCCCACACTAGGGAGTCAGTGGTATAAACCATAGATTAGACACCTCAGTCCTGGGGTCCTATGAGGAGGAGACAAGCCCCTTATCTGGTTGGAGGAGCACTGGGACAGACAGAGGGGCTGTGGGAAGCCTGGACTCTGCTGGTTAGGAACATGCACACACTGGCTGGGCCTCTAGGCAGGGGAGAGAGACGTATGCTCTAGCAGCTGCTGGGTTTCCTGCAAATGCCTAGCAGCTCGCCCTAGCCCAAGCTGAACAAACGCTCTGGCCCTGCTTACTCCATACCATAGCACAGCACTGGATCTGGGGTGGCCATGACCAAGGAAAAGATTCAACTGTGGGATGCAGAGGTGATCCAGTCCCGGGATAGAGCCTGGGTAGGGTGGTGGTGGCCATTGTTGGCACTTTCTCAAACAGTGCCTTAGAAGCTGCCCAGATCTCTGATGGTGGCCACTCCACCACAGCTCACCTCCTGAAACATGCTGAGAGTCCAAGCAGGCCCCTGCCAGCCCTGTGGAGCAGTTCCTTGGCAAGACAGGGGCAACAGAGCCTGGGGGCAGTGATCAGCTGTGAGGGATAAAGGAGACTTGCACCAGAGGTTGTGTCTGAGCAGAGACACAGGCGCCTACAAGGCAGCACACTGGACCTCTGTGTGCATGGGTCCCACTTGCTTCAGCACTCCCCTCCTCTGGGCAAGGGTCCCAGAGCGGGGAGAGGGACAATCACACACTTAAATGGAGTAGAGCCAGCTTGGGCTGACTGTCATGGGTTCTGCTTCAGCAACTTGGAGTCAGACCCTGACCCTGATAGGGTGGTGATGGCCACTGAGTGGAGGGAAAGTCCTGCCTCACACCTGGCTCCTGTTCTAGCATCTCCATCTCCAGCCCTACCCCTTACCAAGGCGATAGCTGCCAGCACACCCTGAAGATGTGACTTGCATCCACATCAAATCTAGCTCTGCCACAAAAGGCATCGGACACACATAGTCTGCACAGGGATGCTCCCATATAAGAACACCCTTTCAAGGCCACAGTAGGTAACTGTTGCACCTAAACTCATAGAGGCAGAGAAAAATAAGCAAAATGAAAAGGCAGAGGAATTACTCTCAATTGAAAGATCAAGAGAAAAATCCTGATAAATACATAATGAAACAAAAATAAATAATTTACCAGACAAAAATTTCAAAATATTGGTGATAAAAATGTTAACTGCGTTTGGAAAAAGAATTGATGTAAACAGTGAACATTTTTAACAAGGAACTAGAAAATATAAAAAGACCCAATCAGAAATGAATAATTCAAGAGCTAAAATTAAAAAAAACACACTAGAAGGAATGAATAGCAGACTAAGTGATACAGAAGAACAGATAAGTGATCTGGAAGGTAGAATAATGGAAATCACCTAATCAGAACAGCAAAAAGAAAAACAAATTAAAAAAAATGAAAGCAATTTAAGAGATCTCTGGGATAACATTAAGCATACCAACAACATTTGTATTATAGGGGTCCTAGAAGGAAAAGAGAGATAGAAGGGGATCAAAAATGTATTTGAGGAAACTATGACTGAAAACTTCCCAAACCTGAAGAAGGAAACAGATGTCCAGGTACAGGAAGCACAGAGGATCCCAAAGAAATGAACTCAAACAGACCCACACCAAGACATATCATAATTAAAATGGCAAAATGTAAATAAATAAATAAATAAATAAAATGGCAAAATGTAAAGATAGAATTCTAAAGGCAGCAAGAGAAAAACAAAGAGTCATACATAATGGAACCCCCATAAGGCTATCAGCTGACTTCACTGCAGAAACTTTGCAGGCCAGAAGGGTGTGGCATGATATATTCAAAGTCCTGAAAGGGAATACCATGCAACCTAGGACACTACCCAGCAACATTATCATTTAGAATTGAAGGAGAGATAAAGAATTTCTCAGAGAGCAAAAACATTGATAAAGGAAATTGCAGATGAGGCAAAGAAATATAAAGATATCCCATGTTCATGGATTGAAAGAATCAATACTGTTAAAATGTCTATACTACCTAAAAAAATTTACAGATTTAATGCAGTCTCTATCAAAATACTCATGACGGTTTTTTTTTTTTTTTTACAGAACTACAACAAATAATCCTAAAATTCGTATGGAACCACAAAAGACCCTAAATTGCCAAAGCAATCTTGAGAATAAAGAACAAAGCAGGAGGTATTATCCTCCCAGAGTTCAGACTATACTACAAAGCTGCAGTAATGAAAACAGTATGTTACTGGCACAAAAACAGACACATAGATCAATGGAACAGAATAGAGAGCCCAGAAATAAAACTATGCACCTATAGTCAATTAATGTAAAACAAAGGAGGCAAGAATACACAATGGAGAAAATACAGTCTCTTCAATAAGTGGTGCTGGGAAAACAGGACAGCTACACGTAAAACAATGAGATCAGAACATTCCCTCATACCACATACAAAAATAAACTCAAAATGTATTAAAGACCTAAACATGAGATCTGAAACCATAAAATTCCTAACATAGGGAGAACAATCTTTGACATAAATTGTAGCAATATTTTTTTGGATTTGTCTCCTAAGGCAAAAGAAATAAAAGGAAAACTAAACAAATAGGGCCAAATTAAACTTAAAATAAGCAAATGGGACCCAATTAAACTTAAAAGTTTTGCACAGGGGGTGGCTGGGAAGATGGCGGAGGAGTAAGATGCAGAGATCACCTTCCTCCTCACAGATACACCAGAAATACATCTACATGTGGAACAACTCCTACAGAACACCTACTGAATGTTGGCAGAAGACCTCAGAGCTCCCAAAAGGCAAGAAACTCCCTACGTACCTGGGTAGGGCCAAAGAAAAAAAATAAAAAACAGAGACAAAAGAATAGGGACGGCACCTGCACCAGTGGGAGGGAGCTGTGAAGGAGGAAAGGTCTCCACACACTAGGAAGCCCCTTCGCGGGCAGAGATTGCGGGAGGCGGAGCGGGGAGCTTCGGAGCCGCGGGGGAGAGCGCAGCAATGGGGGTGCGGAGGGCAAAGCGGGGAGATTCCCGCACAGAGGATCGGTGCCGACCGGCACTCACCAGCCCGAGAGGCTTGTGTGCTCGCCCGCCGGGGCGGGGGGGCTGCGAGCTGAGGTTCGGGCTTTGGTCGGAGCGCAGGGAGAGGACTGGGGATGGCTGCGTGAACACAGCCTGAAGGGGTTAGTGCACCACGGCTAGCCAGGAGGGAGTCCGGGAAAAGGTCTGGAACTGCTGAAGAGGCAAGAGACTTTTTCTTCCCTCTTTGTTTCCTGGTGCGCGAGGAGAGGGGTTTTAAGAGCGCTGCCTAAAGGA
>NW_006783121.1:1217722-1259940 GCF_000442215.2 Lipotes vexillifer | reverse complement strand
AACAGACGCCCTCCGGCGACCTACACGCAGAGGCAGGGCCAAGTCGAAAGCTGAGCCCCTGTGAGCTGTGAGAACAAAGAAGAAAAAGGGAAATCTCTCCCAGCAGCCTCAGAAACAGCGGATTAAAGCTACACAATCAATTTGATGTACCCTGCCTCTGTGGAATACATGAATAGACAGCGAATCATCCCAAATTGAGGAGGTGGACTTCTAGAGCAAGATCTATGATTTTTCCCCCTTTTCCTCTTTTTCTGAATGTGTATGTGTATGCTTCTGTGTGAGATCTTGTCTGTATAGCTTTGCTTCCACCATTTGTCCTAGCATTCTCTCCGTCCATTGTTTTTTTTGTTTTGTTTTTTAAATTTTTTCTTAATAATTAATTTTAATTTAAATAACTCTATTATTCTTTCTTTCTTTCTTTCTTTCTTTCCTTCCCTCCTTTAGACAACGAATCATCCCAAATTGAGGAGGTGGACTTTGATAGCAAGTTTTATGATTTTTTCCCCTTTACCTCTTTTTGTGAGGGTGTATGTGTATGCTTCTGTGTAAGATTTTGTCTGTATAACTTTGCTTCCACCATTTGTCCTAAGGTTCTATCCGTCCTTTTTTTTTTCTCTAAATAATTATTTTTTAATTCAATAACTTTATTATACTTTATTTTATTTTACTGTATCTTCTTTCTTTCTGTCTTTTTTCCTTCTTTCCTTCCTTCCTCCCTCCCTCCCTCCCTCCTTTCTTTCCTTCTTGCCTTCTTTCCTTCTTTTCTTCTTTCTTTCTTTCTTTCTTCCTTCCCTCCTTTCTTTCTTTCTTTCTTTCGTTCTTTCTTTCTTTCTTTCTTTCTTTCTTTCTTCCTACTTCTACTAATTCTCTCTATTTTCTCTCCCTTTTATTCTGAGCCGTGTGCATGAAAGGCTCTTGCTGCTCGAGCCAGGAGTCAGGTCTCTGCCTCTGAGGTGGGAGAGCCAACTTCAGGACACTGGTCAACAAGAGACCTTCCAGCTCCACATAATATCAAATGGCGAAAAGCTCCCAGAGACCTCCATCTAAACACCAGCACCCAGCTTCACTCAACGACCAGCAAGCTACACTGCTGGACAACCTATGCCAAACAACTAGCAAAACAGGAACACAACCCCACCCACTAGCAGAGAGGCTGCCTAAAATCATAAGTCCATAGACACCCCAAAACACACCACCAGACGTGGACCTGCCCACTAGAGAGACAAGATCTAGCCTCATACACCACAACACAGGCACAAGTCCCCTCCACCAGGAAGCCTACACAACCCACTGAACCAACCTTAGCCACTGGAGACAGACATCAAAACAACGGGAACTACGAACTTTGCAGCCTGCAAAAAGGTGAACCCAATCACAGTAAGATAAGCAAAATGAGAAGACAGAAAAACACACAGCAGATGAAGGAGCAGGATAAAAACCCACCAGACCTAACAAATGAAGAGGAAATAGGCAGTCTACCTGAAAAAGAGTTCAGAATAATGATAGTAAAGATGATCCAAAATCTTGGAAATAGAATGGACAAAATGCAAGAAGCAGTTAACAAGGACCTAGAAGAAATAAAGATGAAACAGACAATGATGAACAACACAATAAATGAAATGAAAAATACTCTAGATGGGATCAATAGCAGAATAAATGAGGCAGAAGAACGGATAAGTGACCTGGAAGATAAAATAGTGGAAATAACTACTGCAGAGCAGAATAAAGAAAAAAGAATGAAAAGAACTGAGGACAGTCTCAGAGACCTCTGGGACAACATTAAACGCACCAACATTCGAATTATAGGGGTTCCAGAAGAAGAAGAGAAAAAGAAAGGGACTGAGAAAATATTTGAAGAGATTATAGTTGAAAACTTCCCTAATATGGGAAAGGAAATCGTTAATCAAGTCCAGGAAGCACAGAGAGTCCCATACAGGATAAATTCAAGGAGAAATACGCCAAGACACATATTAATCAAACTGTCAAAAACTAAATACAAAGAAAGCATATTAAAAGCAGCAAGGGAAAAACAACAAATAACACACAAGGGAATCCCCATAAGGTTAACAGCTGATCTCTCAGCAGAAACTCTACAAGCCAGAAGGGAGTGGCAGGACATACTGAAAGTGATGAAGGAGAAAAACCTGCAACCAAGATTACTCTACCCAGCAAGGATCTCATTCAGATTTGATGGAGAAATTAAAACCTTTACAGACAAGCAAAAGCTGAGAGAGTTCAGCACCACCAAACCAGCTTTACAACAAATGCTAAAGGAACTTCTCTAGACAAAAACACAAGAGAAGGAAAAGTCCTATAATAACGAACCCAAAACAATTTAGAAAATGGGAATAGGAACATACATATCGATAATTACCTTAAATGTAAATGGACTAAATGCTCCCACCAAAAGACACAGATTGGCTGAATGGATACAAAAACAAGACCCATATATATGCTGTCTACAAGAGACCCACTTCAGACCTAGAGACACATACAGACTGAAAGTAAGGGGATGGAAAAAGATATTCCATGCAAATGGAAACCAAAAGAAAGCTGGAGTAGCAATTCTCATATCAGACAAAATAGACTTTAAAATAAGGACTATCAGAAGAGACAAAGAAGGACACTACATAATGATTAAGGGATCGATCCAAGAAGAAGATATAACAATTGTAAATATTTATGCACCCAACATAGGAGCACCTCAATACATAAGGCAAAAACTAGCAGCCATAAAAGGGGAAATCGACAGTAACACATTCATAGTAGGGGACTTCAACACCCCACTTTCACCAATGGACAGATCATCCAAAATGAAAATAAATAAGGAAACACAAGCTTTAAATGATACATTAAACAGGATGGACTTAATTGATATTTATAGGACACTCCATCCAAAAACAACAGAATACACATTTTTCTCAAGTGCTCATGGAACATTCTCCAGGATAGATCATATCTTGGGTCACAAATCAAGCCTTGGTAAATTTAAGAAAATTGAAATTATATCAAGTATCTTTTCCGACCACAACGCCATGAGATTAGATATCAATTATAGGAAAAGAGCAGTAAAAAATACAAACACATGGAGGCTAAACAATACACTACTTAGTAACGAAGTGATCACTGAAGAAATCAAAGAGGAAATTAAAAAATACCTAGAAACAAATGACAATGGAGATACAACGACCCAAAACCTATGGGATGCAGCAAAAGCAGTTCTAAGAGGGAAGTTTATAGCAATACAAGCCCACCTTAAGAAGCAGGAAACATCTCGAATAAACAACCTAACCTTGCACCTCAAGCAATTAGAGAAAGAAGAACAAAAAAACCCCAGAGTTAGCAGAAGGAAAGAAATCATAAAAATCAGATCAGAAATAAATGAAAAAGAAATGAAGGAAACAATAGCAAAGATCAATAAAACTAAAAGCTGGTTCTTTGAGAAGATTAACAAAATTGATAAACCATTAGCCAGACTCATCAAGAAAATAAGGGAGAAGACTCAAATCAATAGAATCAGAAATGAAAAAGGAGAAGTAACAACTGACACTGCAGAAATACAAAAAATCATGAGGGATTACTACAAGCAACTCTATGCCAATAAAATGGACAATCTGGAAGAAATGGACAAATTCTTAGAAATGCACAAACTGCCAAGACTGAATCAGGAAGAAATAGAAAATATGAACAGACCAATCACAAACACTGAAATTGAAACTGTGATTAAAAATCTTCCAACAAACAAAAGCCCAGGACCAGATGGCTTCACAGGCGAATTCTATCAAACATTTAGAGAAGAGCTAACACCTATTCTTCTCAAACTCTTCCAAAATATAGCAGAGGGAGGAACACTCCCAAACTCATTCTACGAGGCCACCATCACCTTGATACCAAAACCAGACAAGGATGTCACAAAGAAAGAAAACTACAGGCCAATATCACTGATGAACATAGATGCAAAAATCCTCAACAAAATACTAGCAAACAGAATCCAACAGCACATTAAAAGGATCATACACCATGATCAAGTGGGGTTTATTCCAGGAATGCAAGGATTCTTCAATATACGCAAATCTATCAATGTGATTAACCATATTAACAAATTGAAGGAGAAAAACCATATGATCATCTCAATAGATGCAGAGAAAGCTTTTGACAAAATTCAACACCCATTTATGATAAAAACCCTGCAGAAAGTAGGTGTAGAGGGAACTTTCCTCAATATAATAAAGGCCGTATATGACAAGCCCACAGCCAACATCATCCTCAATGGCGAAAAACTGAAAGCATTTCCACTAAGGTCAGGAACAAGACAAGGTTGCCCACTCTCACCACTCTTATTCAACATAGTTTTGGAAGTTTTAGCCACAGCAATCAGAGAAGAAAAGGAAATAAAAGGAATCCAAATCGGAAAAGAAGAAGTAAAGCTGTCACTGTTTGCAGATGACATGATACTATACATAGAGAATCCTAAAGATGCTACCAGAAAACTACTAGAGCTAATCAATGAATTTGGTAAAGTAGCAGGATACAAAATTAATGCACAGAAATCTCTGGCATTCCTTTATACTAATGATGAAAAATCTGAAAGTGAAATCAAGAAAACACTCCCATTTACCACTGCAACAAAAAGAATAAAATATCTAGGAATAAACCTACCTAAGGAGACAAAAGACCTGTATGCAGAAAATTATAAGACACTGATGAAAGAAATTAAAAATGATACAAATAGATGGAGAGATATACCAAGTTCTTGGATTGGAAGGATCAACATTGTGAAAATGACTCTACTACACAAAGCAATCTATAGATTCAATGCAATCCCTATCAAACTACCACTGGCATTTTTCACAGAAATAGAACAAAAAATTTCACAATTTGTATGGTAACACAAAAGACCCCGAATAGCCAAAGCAATCTTGAGAACGAAAAACAGAGCTGGAGGAATCAGGCTCCCTGACTTCAGACTATACTACAAAGCTACAGTAATCAAGACAGTATGGTACTGGCACAAAAACAGAAAGATAAATCAATGGAATAGGATAGAAAGCCCAGAGATAAACCCACGCACATATGGACTCCTTATCTTTGATAAAGGTGGCATGAATATACAGTAGAGAAAGGACAGCCTCTTCAATAAGTGGTGCTTGGAAAACTGGACAGGTACATGTAAAAGTATGAGATTAGATCACTCCCTAACACCATACACAAAAATAAGCTCAACATTGATTAAAGACCTAAATGTAAGGCCAGAAACTATCAGACTCTTAGAGGAAAACATAGGCAGAACACTCTATGACATAAATCACAGCAAGCTCCTTTTTGACCCACTTTCTAGAGTAATGGAGATAAAAACAAAAATAAACAAATGGGACCTAATGAAACTTCAAAGCTTTTGCACAGCAAAGGAAACCATAAACAAGACCAAAAGACAGCCCTCAGAATGGGAGAAAATATTTGCAAATGAATCAACTGACAAAGGATTAATCTCTAAAATTTACAGGCAGCTCATGCAGCTCAATAACAAAAAAATAAACAACCCAATCCAAAAATGGGCAGAAGACCTAAATAGACATTTCTCCAAAGAAGATATACAGACTGCCAACAAACACATGAAAGAATGCTCAACATCATTAATCATTAGAGAAATGCAAATCAAAACTACAATGAGATATCATCTCACACCAGTCAGAATGGCCATCATCAAAAAATCTAGAAACAATAAATGCTGGAGAGGGTGTGGAGAAAAGGGAACACTCTTGCACTGCTGGTGGGAATGTGAATTGGTTCAGCCACTATGGAGAACAGTATGGAGGTTCCTTAAAAAACTACAAATAGAACTACCATATGACCCAGCAATCCCACTACTAGGTATATACCCTGAGGAAACCAGAATTCAGAAAGAGTCATGTACCAAAATGTTCATTGCAGCTCTATTTACAATAGCCCGGAGATGGAAACAACCTAAGTGCCCGTCGTCGGATGAATGGATAAAGAAGATGTGGCACATATATACAATGGAATATTACTCAGCCATAAAAAGAAACGAAATTGAGCTATTTGTAATGAGGTGGATAGATCTAGAGTCTGTCATACAGAGTGAAGTAAGTCAGAAAGAGAAGGACAAATACCGTATGCTAACACATATATATGGAATTTAAGAAAAAAAAATGTTATGAAGAACCTAGGGGTAAAACAGGAATAAAGACAGAGACCTACTGGAGAACAGACTTGAGGATATGGGGAGGGGGAAGGGTGAGGTGTGTTAGGGCGAGAGAGAGACATGGACATATATATACTAACAAACGTAAGGTAGATAGGAGGGAGGGAGAGCAAGAGGGAAGAGATATGGGAACATATGTATATGTATAACTGATTCACTTTGTTATAAAGCAGAAACTAACACACCATTGTACAGCAATTATACCCCAATAAAGATGTTAAAAAAAAAAAAAAAAAGAAAAGCTTTTGCACAGCAAAGGTAACCACTGACAAAGTGAAAAGACAACCTACTGAATGGGCAAAAGTATTTGCAAATGGTATGACTGACAAGGGATTAATATCCAAAATATATAAACAGCTCATACAACTCAACATCAAAGAAACAAACAACCCAATCAAAAAAATGGGTAAAAGACCTGAATAGAGAAGATTTTCCCCAAGAAGACATACAGATGGCTAACATGGAAAGATGAAAAGATGCTCAACATCACTAATTATTAGAGAAATGCAAACCAAAACCACAATGAGATATCACCTCACCTGTCAGAATGACTATCATAGAAATGTCTACAAATAACAAGTGTTGGAGAGAATGTGGAGAAAAGGAAACACTTGTGCACTGTTGGTGGGAGTGTAAATTGGTGCAGCCACTATGGAAAACAGTATGGAGACTCCTCAAAAAACCAAAAATAGAACTACCATATGATCTAGCAATTCCATTCCTGGACATATATCCAGAAAAAACAAAAACACTAATCTGAAAAGCTACTTTCACCCCAATGTTCATTGCAGCATTATTTACAATAACCAAGACATGGAAACAACCGAAGTGTCCAGTAACAGATGAATGGATAAAAGAAGATGTGGTATATAAATACAATGAAATATTACTCAGTCATAAAATAATAATGAAATTCTGCCAGTTGCTGCAATGTGAATGGACCTAGAGAATATTATGCTTAGTGAAATAAGTCAGACAGAGAAAGATAAATACTGTATGATATCACTTATATGTGGAATCTAAAACATAATACAAATGAATGTTTATAGCAAAACCAAACAGACTCACAGATACAGAAAACAAACCAGTGGTTCCCAGTGTGAAGGGGGAGGGGTAAGACAGGGGTATGGGATTAAGAGACATAAACTACTATGTATAAAATAGATAAACAACAAGAATATATTGTATAGCACAAGGAATTGTAGCCTTTATCTTGTAGTGACATTTAATGGAATATAATCTGTAAAAATTCTGAATTACTATACTGTACACCCGAAATTAATATATTGTAAATCGATTATAATTCATCTTTAAAGTGCTTCACTCCAACCTCTGCTTCCATCATCATATCTCTTTCTCTCCCTTTCTCTCTTTCTCTCTCTCTCTCACTCTCTCTTTCTCTCAAGTGTGCTCCCGTGTTAAGGATATTTGTGGTTATACTTGGCCCACCCAGATAATCCAGTATAATCTTCAGAAGGATTTTGGTCCTGCTGACACCTTGATTTTAGCCCAGTGAGACCCATGTCAGACTTCTAACCTATACAACTGTATGATAGTACATTTGTATTGTTCAAGCCACGAAATTTATGGTAATTTTTTACAGCAGTAGTAGAAAACTAATACACCTTCCAATTCTCACATCAGGGAGTTAAAGTATCATTTACCAACTTTGGTGCATTTTGAGGTGTATTACTTTGGTATCTACTAATTTGTTCAGGCTGAACGTTGAGCTTTCTGAATCCAGCAGTTTTCCTCCTAGTAAAAATCTTAGACAGCACATATGTTATCATTTTGAATTTATATCACATTACACATGCTCACGAATTTTTACTTATATATCATGTGTATCTTTAGTCCCATTTTGCAGATGACTGGACAGAAGCACCGATGTTAGGAATTAGAAACACAATACTCATTTCCCCAGCTTGCTACTTAATATTCTGAGTCATCCTTTCCTCTGCTATAAAACTCTATAAGTACAACGAAAGAAAACTACCAGGGACAAAGATTTTGATGGAGAAAATTACCTAAGAGAGTGAAGATTCGAAAAAAAAAAAATATAGGGAGACTATAAGTGCAAAGTGCTGTGTATGTCCTATGTTTACCAACTACATTTCACTTTCTCTTTGGTAGTTAATCCTGCTTGTTTCATGAATGGCATAAAATGTGAAGAGAAGATGAAGAATTAGAGAAAATTATGATTTTAATGTGAACAAGACTCAGATAAAATGGTAGGTTTTTATGTTTGGGTATCAGATGCATTTATACAAGCATTGATTTACAAATCAGTTGTGCCACAAATTTACAAGTCCCAAAAGAGCTAGTCAGCAGTCTTGAAGCTATCACCCTATCTTGCCACATCCCTGGAATAAAGATTCAGCAGTCACAGTCTAACTGACGAAATTGTTGCTGTTGAAGGCAGAATACAATTCAGTTCCTACTCTCTCATAGGAAGATTGGTTCAGCAGAGCTAACAAGAAGGAAAAAAGTGCAACTGTCAGTAAGTGATAGGTCTCAAAGGTACACAAGAAAGACCTGGGATATAAAAAAAGAATTTGTTTCCTGTGTTGTCACTCTCTGGACCAACACAATGATTACTTGGAAGATTCAGACACAAGAAGGAAAATGGCCATAGTATGCACAAGTTAGTGAATTCATTGCAACTGATTGTCTAGGATTTACTACTCTTGAAAGCAGCTTGTCAGATTCCATTTAGGAATATATAGCTCCTGTAGACAATCTCCACCCTAGAGGATGGTCAGATTAAACAGAAAGACAAGTATATGAGCAAGTCCAACACTTACTGCCAGCTTCACACAATCCCTCATGACAAGGCCAACTTGCAGGTGTACTTGCAGAAAGTCTGTGCACTCCTGAACCTATCAGAATATCCTTATCCCCATTGTATAGATGGGAAAGCTGAAGTTAGACAGTTACACCTATGTGACCAGTTAAGTGACAAAGCTGGGACCTGAACCCAGGACTTCTTGGCTCCCACTCCACTGCTCCATTTGCTGTTCTATGGGGAAAGTTTTAATAAAGCTTGACCAGTGGTGACTTTAACTGTGGGTAAAAAGTTTAATGACCTGATATACAGATAGATTTTTGAGTGTATATGCAGGAGTAAAATGCTGTGCTTCACATCCTTCTACTGAGTAGGAATATTTTTCCCTTAGTTTTAAAAGTTGCTTCTAAGTGGGTTGTATGTGTTCAGTGCTTCACGTTTCACATTATCATCCTTTTCACTGCAAATAAAACAAACGTACTTGAGTAAAAAGTATTTCCCAGTAAATTAATTTCCCGGGCAAGAAAATTTTAAAAGAAATAAATACTATTTATCATTTGAAATTAGGATGAATATAAGCACCAGTCAATTTTTTAAATTGAAAAAAATTTAGTTTGAAGTAATGTCAAGTTTACGGAAAAGTTGGAAGGCCAATATAGAAAACTTCTGATTGCCCTGTACCCAGATTCACTCATCACTAATATTTAATATTTTGCCAGATTTCTTTTACTATTGTCTCTCTGTCAGTCCTCTTTGTCTGTATCTCTGTGTGTCTCTTTTCCTCTCTCTATATATTTATTGATTTATACATTTATATAAGCATTTTAAAATAAACTATTTGAGAATATGCTCATAAGCTTTAACTATTCTTTGTGTCTTTCCCAAAAAGAAGAAATTCTCTTACATAAGCACAATGCAGCCATCAAATTCAGGAAATTTAAAGAATGCAGTTCAGTTTTTTATAGAATGTACTTCAATTTAAGTTTCTCTACTGTTTCCTCATAATTAGATTCAAGTGAGACCTCCCTACATACTACAACAACCATGTAGGGAAGCATATCATATCAGGGAAGCACATACAGAAGCACACATTGTCTATCTGTCCTTCACTGATGAGGTTAATTTTGATCGCTGGTCAACATATCATCTGTTCTATTCACTGTACAGTTACTACTTTCCCCTTGCAACTAATAAAGAAATTGTGGGGAGACATTTTAAAACCATGCGAATATTGTTTGTTGTCCATCCCCCTACCTTGCATTTAGCATAAATTGCTGGTTGTTGCCTGAACTGATCTTTACTAAGATGGTTACAAAATGGTGCTTTTCTAAATCCACCACTCCCTCTATACTTGTTAGTTGACATTCTGTTTCCCTCTCTGTCTTTCTCTGTCTTTCTGTCTGTCTCTCTCTTTCTATTTGTTATCACTATTGTCAAATGACAAAACTAAAGTAATTTAGTAATGAGTTTGCTGTCCTTTATTCTAGGGAAAACGATCCATGGATTGAGGGAGTACGGTGCCTCACAAGTAGTGGAGCAGTCTTTCTGAAGGTTGGGAAAGAGCACAATGCAGCCATCAAATTCAGGAAATTTAAAGAATGCAGTTCAGTTTTTTATAGAATGTACTTCAATTTAAGTTTCTCTACTGTTTCCTCATAATTAGATTCAAGTGAGACCTCCCTACATACTACAACAACCATGTAGGGAAGCATATCATATCAGGGAAGCACATACAGAAGCACACATTGTCTATCTGTCCTTCACTGATGAGGTTAATTTTGATCGCTGGTCAACATATCATCTGTTCTATTCACTGTACAGTTACTACTTTCCCCTTGCAACTAATAAAGAAATTGTGGGGAGACATTTTAAAACCATGCGAATATTGTTTGTTGTCCATCCCCCTACCTTGCATTTAGCATAAATTGCTGGTTGTTGCCTGAACTGATCTTTACTAAGATGGTTACAAAATGGTGCTTTTCTAAATCCACCACTCCCTCTATACTTGTTAGTTGACATTCTGTTTCCCTCTCTGTCTTTCTCTGTCTTTCTGTCTGTCTCTCTCTTTCTATTTGTTATCACTATTGTCAAATGACAAAACTAAAGTAATTTAGTAATGAGTTTGCTGTCCTTTATTCTAGGGAAAACGATCCATGGATTGAGGGAGTACGGTGCCTCACAAGTAGTGGAGCAGTCTTTCTGAAGGATTTTGGCAAAGAGTGAGTTTATAGAGCACTAGAAGAGGCAATGTGAAAATGGCATGATTGGCTAGAGGTTAGGGACTTCCTTATAAGGCAGGCAGGTCCTATTCTAGCTAAATATTTAAGCTAACTAAAGCTGAGTTGGAGGACTGTGATTGGTGTTAAGTTTCCTTGACAGGTGGTTCCTGTAAGTGCAGGCTGACCAAGGTTTAGATTTGTGATGTGGGCCAGGCCATTGGGGCAGCCTCCGTTTTGTGGGTCCTAATATATCAATTAACTTTAGAGCTATGGATTCATGGATACCTATTTTATTCAATGGATTATTATCCATTACCTTTTAAATTTTGATGCTCAAATAGTGCCATATTTACTCAGTGGGAGGGATACCTCCAATCCTAATCTCATCTTTCCTCATTCCTTATTTGTATCTTCTTTCTTCCACAGTGAGAACCCTGAATCCCTACAGTGTCCACACATTAAACAAATATACTAAGAAGAGTTCCAGGCAGATTTTGATTCCACATTTCAGGTATAGGTATTCTCACAAGCACTCTGAAAATGGTTGGGAGAAAAGACTGGGGTCTAAATCATTATTTAGGTTAGGACAATATCAGGCCTCTCATCTCTCCTTTATTAAAGTGGCAGCCCTATTAAGAATGTAGTCACCAATGTGCCAGTCCTTTAATAAATAAAATTTGCATTGTACAGTTAAAAATCTGTTAAGAGGGTATAATATTAAGTGCTCTTACCACAATAAAATAAAAAAAAATTAAAAAAACCTTATATGATAAAGAAACTTTGGGAAACATGGTACCTCTTAAGCACCATTTGGATGTCCATGTACTGAATATACATGGATTTTATTAGGAAGAGCCAGAAAAGATTGATGTTTGAAAAATGAAAAAAGACAAAGAAAACCTATTCCAAATTCAAATACTCAAAGGAGGTTAAGAGCACTCTAGAACAGCCAAAGTTGGGACAGTAATGTCACCCCCAAAAGAAACAAGTTTATTAAAAACTCTGGGCTTTCCCCTTTAAATGCAAAATATTACAATAAATGAGTGAAAAATAAAACAACAAAATGAAACAAACAAGTAAACAAACAAAAACCCCAGTGGGCTCCATTACCAGAAAAATGCTCCAGTTTTGCATGAAAATTCAGAAGGGTTTCAGAATCCTTGAAACTACCTATATAGTCCTATAGGACATCTCAGATCATATTCCTTTGGACTACTGGTTGTATAGAATGCAAAACTTAACAAGTTTCATGATCTCCTTTCTGGGTCAGGATTCTTATATGTTCTTAGTACTATTGAATCATGTTTTTATGATGAAAAGACCTTGGAGTGTATTTATCCCACTCTTCTTCCTACAGGTGTATAAACTGAAGTCTACAGAGGGGAAATGATTTGTCCAAGAGCAGAAACACTATGGGGGACAGAGCTTGGAGGGTTCTCGCAGAAGGGAATTCAAGCACAGGGTGGACAGTTGGACTGAATTATTTTATGTTCTGTTTCTACCCTGGAATTCTATGAGTCTGCTTTCTGATTGCCAGTACAGTGATCCTTTTACTCCTCCTTCAAAGGTCATTAGGTTGGGGGCATAAGAAGGGAATCAGGGAGAGTAGCTCTACCTTTTCTATTTAATATACTGATCTTCTAGGAAAGATCTTTCTGGAAGAAAGGGGTTTGGGAACCATAACACGATTCACTTGTAATACCTGCCAGGACTATATTATAGTCAGAAATGCTTTCAATATGCCAGTACATCTTTCAAAACATTGAAGTATCTTTGCAGCTAGGAAACTTGATGAGGGCCAGAACTTGGCTGGGAATACTTGTCAACTTTTGGCAGCCTTGTCACTGCTGACCTTGTATGTCTCTCCCTATGGCCAACCAATTCTGGTCAGACATCCCACAAATGTTTCTAATCATTTCTGAAATTATTCTGAGCGGTACAGCTTATTACCCTTTCTTACAATGGTGTATAGAGCTGTGACATGAATTGTTTTTAGGAGAAAGCCATGCAAGCACCTCTTCAACAAGATGGAGTACAGCTAGGGGTCTACTTGCGGGTATGACACCAAGTCTCAGACTACATGATAGCTGTTTTTCAACAATACAATTAGCATTAATTACTACTGTGAGTCTTTATTCAAAATAGTCTTTCCATTATTACAAATCAGAATGGCAGTAAGTGTGCACAATTAGGAGTTCAAAGAATAGCTGCTAGGATGTCTTCTGCATGTATTACCCACTCTCTGCTTTTCAAGTGTACAGATGTTCCAGATGATGACATGTGATACTGAAGATATATTAGCTTATAGAATGTAACATACAGAGGTTTACTAGTAAGTACCTCCCCTCCCCCTCCAAGTGCCATCATGGCAAGGATCTTTGTGGCCTCTACTAATTACCTTACTTCCTTCCATAAATATTTTTTTAATGTCTATGTGTGTCAGACCCTATGTTAGGCAACTGGGGAAACAGTGATGAACAAGACCTAGAGACTCCTTCACCTTTTAGTGTTTAGAGTGTATTGGGGTATACATATATCAACAGGTAAAATACAAATGTGCTAAGGTAGGAAAAGAATTAAGAAATAAGGGGGGCCTAATCCAGTTAGAGAAATCTTGGGAGTGACATTTTAAATTGAAATCTGAAGGATAAAGAGTTAAACAGGTGAGGGAGGACTTGGAGAGAATGTTTTCTCAGACAGAAAGAGCACAGGAAAATGCCCAGAGGAGAGAAAAACAGCATGAGAAAAACAGCATATAATGGGACTACAGTAGTACAATTTAGAGTGTAAGTTTGTGAGAGGTAAGAAATGTGGCTAGATTGTAAATCAGTTCCCCTGAGGGCAGCAACCTTGTCTATTTTGTTCAAAATAGCATTGCCATTATCTACTATTGTTCCTGTCACATAGTAAAAATTCAAAAATTATTGTTGAATAATAACAATAACAGCAACAAAAAGAAAAACAGCAGCCATTTATTTAATTATGAGACAGAAAACATTCTAAAGTGTTTTATTCATGTGCAATTTAATTAAATCCTCACAACATTATGAAGCATTTATTATTATTATTTTACTATTACTATTATTATTGTTCTCATTTCACAGATAAGGAAAAAGAAGCTCAGTGAGGTTAACTCAGTAGCTCAAGTTTACCTAGCTAGTGATTGTCAGATCCAAGGTTTGAACCCAGACCATCTCAGATCCCCCTGATTCTAAGTGTCAAGATTCTGTATGAGAGTTTTGAATTTCCCCTAATACAACAGGCAACCACTGAAAGGTTTAATGTTTTGAAATTTACCAAGGTAACTCTGGAAGCAATGTGAAGAATGGATCTAAGTGGGAGAAGACTAGAGATAAAGAGACAAGTTATGAAGTCATTGTGATAATTCATGCAACTGATGATGGTGGCTTGGACTATGGTGTTGGCAGTAAAGATGGAGAGAAATAGCCAGATGCCAGAGGGAGAAGGGAGGGGGTTGAGAGGGAGGGAGGGAGAGAGAGAGAGAGAGAGACAGATAGAGAGAGAGAGGGAGAGAGGCATAATTGATAGGCCTTGGTGATTGATTGAGTGGAGGTGTCAGTGAGGGAGACAAAGAAATCAAGGAAGACTTTCAGGTGTCTGATCATTACAGAACTGTGATTGGGTATTTAGAGGTGCAACTCACTGAAACAGAGAACAGGAGGAGGAGGTGGTAGATGAGAAGATGGCAATTACTTTTTGGCATGATGAGTGTGAGCTCTTTGGGGGGAGGGTATTCAAGTGGACATACCCAACTGACATTTCAGTTGACTTACCTCATGCTTTGAGAAGAGATCAAGGATGGAGACAGAGATGTGAGAGATACCACCATATAGCTGGCATTTGCAGGTAACAGGGGCAGTTGTAACCATGTTATAAAACTGTGCACATTGACGTAAGCAGAAAATCCAAGACAAAGCCCAAATGAACACCAACATCTAATTGACACATACAGGAAAAAGAGCCTGTAAAAAAGATTGGGAAGGTGCAGACAGAGGACTAGGAGGAAACCCAGAAGATGAATGTAAGGGACGCTGAGGGAAAAGAATTTCTCCAGAAGAAGGAAATGGTCAACAGTGTCAAATACTGCTGGGACACGGGGACCAAAAATTCTTCCACTATGTTTCACAACATGGAGGTCTTTGATGGTCTTGGAAGATCAGTTCCACTGTGAGGGGGTATGTGGGGTTTAGGAGGGAGGTAAAAGTCATTTTAGTATGTTATAGGGTAAATTACAGGTAAGGAAACGAAATAAAAGTCACAGAAGCAAATGCTAGTTGTTACCATGGAAACAAGATCCAAGAACACTGGGGAATTTGGGGTGAAAAGAGTAATCAGAAGTCCTAGGATGATTGTTAATTAGTTTTATAGAATGGACTTAGGGGTAGATGGCATAAAGATGTAGCAAGAGGTAGTATAAAGATGGGGGGCACTTCCCCGGTGGTGCAATGGTTGAGAGTCCACCTGCCGATGCAGGGGACACGGGTTCGTGCCCCGGTCCGGAAAGATCCCACATGCCGTGGAGCGGCTGGGCCCGTGAGCCATGGCCGCTGAGCCTGCGCGTCCGGAGCCTGTGCTCCACAATGGGAGAGGCCACAACAGTGAGAGGCCCACGTACCGGAAAATTAAAAAAAAAAAAAAAAGGTTGCTTCATGGCTTGAAATCAGGACATGGAGAGTTAGCTGGCTGATTAGACTCCCTGGTGTCCCCAAGCTATGATAACCTGATTTGTCCACCTCTACTATACGTGCTGCTCCTAACTTCTTCACATTTGTGGGTTAGAGCCCTTAGGACACACTTTGTAGAATACTCCATGGAAATGAGTGCTTAATCATGGACTGATGTGATGAATTTGGATACAGACAAGTTGACGTATATCTGAAGGCAGATGGAAGGCAGAATGTCTACATAATTTCATCTGGTGATAGCCAAAATCATGAAACTGAATCATCAAAATTAAATCAGAGAATTGGAGAATCTTGTATTTGGAAGGGCCCTTTAAGGCCATCTGGTCCAACTTTCCGCTCAGCATTGCCATCCTCCCTACAGCATCCGTAAGAGAGAAAGAATATCAAGCCATCTGGGAAAGAGATTATGGCAGATGTTGCAAAGCCAAATAGCATTTCAAACAAAATGTGGTTACCTAGGCTCTGGGTGGTTTGGTTTTAAACCAGCTCTACAGAAGACGCAGCACCAGGAAGAGTCCAAGTCCAGTTGTAAAAATGTTTCTTTTCAGATAAAGAATGCAAAGGCAGGAGCCACTCTTGTCATTCCGTTGTTAACTTTTGGTTGCTAGTCAACAATGGCACTCTACTTGGAATCACTTTACCCATCTGTGCAAAGAAAATATTATGTTTCAATCTTCCATGGATTTTTTTTTTTAAAACAATCTTAATAAAAAGGCCGACATTCTAAGATGGAAGGTGCTATGTAAATATAACTTGACTGAAAGTCCACAGCCAAAGTGGTTTTGGGCTAAGATGCCAGGCTGCCAACTTGGGTAACCTACACATAGAGTGAGCGTTGAGCTTGCTTTAGGGTACAAAGTAATTGTGACATTTTGGTTGACTAAGTTAGGGCTAGTCCTACATAGAAGTATGTGATACCATGTTTATTGGAAAGACCCAGAACCACTATCTTCCTCCTTCCCCATGATCTATTTCATCTGCTTTCAGATGCCTGAAATCTGCCATTGGAGTTTTAGCTTTTTGGCTTATGGTATTGATATCTGTTAAAATCTTAATGACCCTATGAAAGGTAACTCACTGAGTTTGTATCAGTCATTTACTCCTTAGTGAGAATGAGGAATGTTATAAAAGCTGGAATAGAAGAAAAGAGAAAGAGGACACTAAATGCCTGGGGAGGAGGGAAGACTGAGGAAATAGAAAATTTTACATAATTTACAATTTATCTTATGGCTTGCCCTGCTCCAAGGATAAATCAGAGCAACATAATTCTACCTAAACTTCCATTCCCTTATCTCCACCTCATTCCCATCCCACCTCCAGCTATTTCCAAATTAAGAGGTGAATTATCTCTCTTTTTAGATTTTTTTTTCACTTTGAAAATATTTTTAGTAATTTTACCTTTCCAAATATACTTTTTCCTTAAAGAGAAAACGTTTAGTCCTGGACTGTAGTTCTGCTAGTGCTTAGTCTAAGGGAACTGTTCAGTTTCATTAATCTTCAGGCACCCCAATTTATTTTAAGGATGTGAAAGATCCAAATGCATGTATTAGAATGCACTCAACAGTGAAAAGTCCTAAAAGTTCATAGCACTAGCAGGACGACTTCTTAAAAATGGGAGACATCATAAAGTTTATATTTTGATTTTTACTTTGAAAGTTAGGTTTCCTACCTAAATGAAAAGATGATGTGGGCTAAAGTCAAATCAATATCAAAACAGTATGGGAAAGGGCAATGACTGGGCCTGGTTCTTGTAATTGGAGCTGATATAGCATCATTTTCCTGTGGGCCTTTCAAAGACCCCATACTAATGACACTGAACAAGAAACAAAGGGAAAAAATAGGCCACAGAATGATTTAATCCGAACTACTCTGACAGTGAGAATTACTTCTTTATGGCTCACTGCCTTACATTTGCAAAAAATCCTATTAACCCAGATCCCAAACATCTTGGCACTGGGATAGATTTATTTGAAATATTTTATTTTCACAGTTTTAAACTTTTTATTCTGACATAATTTCAGACTTACAGAGAAGTTGCAAAAATAGTACAAACAATTCCCATATTCCCTTCACTCATATGCCCAGATACCCTACACGTTTACCTTTTACCACCTTCGTAGTCTTTGTCTCTCTCTCTATATATGATTTTCACACAAGTGTGTGTATCGATATATCAACTTAATTTTTCTGAATGATTTAAGAATAAGTTGCAGATATGATGGTCCTTTTACCCCTAAATACTTCAATATGTATTTCTTAAAAATAAGGATAGTCTCTTACATATCCATAGCACAACCATCAAAATCAGGAAGCTAACACTGATATAATACTATTACCTAATCTAAAACTTATTCAAATTTTGTCAATTGTCCCATTAAAGTCTCTTATAGTGACAGAAAAAGAAGTTTGTGCATTAGAATCTGATATAGAATTACCCATTGAATTTACTTATTATGTCTCTTTAGTGTCCTTTAATCAGGAAGAGTTTTTGACCTTTCTTTGTCTTTCACAACTGACATTTTTGAAGAGAACAAACCATTTATTTTTTAAATGTTCCTCAATTTGTGTTTATCTGCTGCTTTTTCTGATAAGACTCAGACACTCAGGTTATGAGGTTTCTTTTTCTCCAAAAATACCACAGAAAGGAGGATGTGCCCTTTTCAGTGCAACATACTAGTCCTACCACATTTATTAGTTTGAAGTTTACTGCAAGGGAGAGTTTCTCTTATTCCTTATTTATTTATTCAAACATTTTTTTTATATTAGTATTGACTCATATATTCTCATTTTATTCTATAGGTTAACCCATTGTTATCACTATTTTGATGCTCACATTGCCCCATATGTGGCCAATGGAGCCCCTCAGGCTGGATCCTACGTCCTCTGGCCATGACCTCCTCATTCTTTGAACACTCTCACTTTCTGGGCCAAAAATTGTTTCAAGGCTCATTTTCTTCTTTCTCTGCCCCAGCTCTGGAATCAGTTCCAAGAGGCTCTGGTTCCTTTTGGTAGAAAAAGATACTTAGAAATTAAGAGTAGATACTAGTTTTGCTAATTATTATGGGGTATTATTGTTTCTAAGGTCTCTCAGCAGACAAAGCTAAGAAATACATGTATGTAGGTATGCATGCATGTATGTATGTATGTGTGTTTTTCTATCTATCTATCACCTATCTATCTCTCTATGATCTATCTGTCTAACCTATGCTACCTACCTGTTAAAAACCATGAGTATATACTGATGCCTGTACTTACAATCAATACCAGAGTTCACTCTGCTTTCCCCCCGTTGCCATATTTGTACCTGCCTTCTACAGTGAGACCCTGGTTCTCATTATCCACAGTATATTTACTTATTTTCTCATTCCTAGAATAGGCATAAAGTGTTTCCAAAATTGCTAATTATAACACTGTGAAGAAACAAACCTACTTAACTAGGTTTAATATTTGTTTACAGTTATTTTACTTTTTACCCAAATATATACAGTTAAAAGACTGTATTCAAATGTTACTTGGGTTGTTTGTTTTCTCTCTTTTTCCATTCAGAGTGGTGACATTATTCACTTGAAATAAAATTAAGTTCCTTTATTTTTGTTTGTATTCCATTTTGGGATCTCCTTCATTCTTGCTGATTTCATTTATTTATTTATTTGAATTTTATTTTATTTATTTTTTTATACAGCAGGTTCTTATTAGTCATACATTTTATACACATCAGTGTATACATGTCAATCCTAATCTCCCAATTCATCACACCATCACCCTCCCGCCCCTTTTTCCCCTTGGTGCCCATATGTTTGTTCTCTACATCTGTGTCTCACTTTCTGCCCTGCAAACCGGTTCATCTGTACCATTTTTCTAGGTTCCACATATATGCATTAATATGCAATATTTGTTTTTCTCTTTCTGACTTACTTCACTCTGTATAGCAGTCTCTACAAATTACCCAATTTCGTTCTTTTTTATGGCTGAGTAATATTCCATTGCATATATGTATCACATCTTCTTTATCCATTCATCTGTCGATGGGCATTTAGGTTGCTTCTATGACCTGGCTATTGTAAATAGTGCTGCACTGAACATTGGGGTGCATGTGACTTTTTGAATTATGGTTTTCTCTGGGTATATGCCCAGTAGTGGGATTGCTGGGTCATATGGTAATTCTAGTTTTAGTTTTCTAAGGAGACTCCATACTGTTCTCAATAGTGGCTGGATCAATTTACATTCCTACCAACAGGGCAAGAGGTTTCCCTTTTCTCCACTCCACACCCTCTCCAGCATTTGTTGTTTGTAGATTTTCTGATGATGCCCATTCTAACTGGTGTGAGGCGATACCTCATGGTAGTTTTGATTTGCATTTCTCTAATAATTAGTGATGTTGATCAGCTTTGCATGTGCTTCTCAGCCACCTGTATGTCCTCTTCGGAGAGATGTCTACTTAGGTCTTCTGCCCATTTTTTGATTGGGTTGTTTGTTTTTTTAATATTGAGGTGCATGAACTGTTTATATATTTTGGAGATTAATCATTTGTCCATTGATTTGTTTGCAAATATATTTTCCCATTCTGAGGGTTGTCTTTTTGTCTTATTTGTAGTTTCCTTTGCTTTGAAAAAGTTTTGAAGTTTCATTAGGTCCCATTTGTTTATTTTTGTTTTTATTTCCATTACTCTAGGAGGTGGACCAAAAAAGATCTTGCTGTGATTTATGTCAAAGAATGTTCTTCCTATGTTTTCCTCTAAGAGTTTTATAGTGTCCGGTCTTACATTTAGGGCTTTAATCCATTTTGAGTTTATTTTTGTGTACAGTGTTAGGGAGTGTTCTAATTTCATTCATTTACTTGTAGCTGTTCAGTTTTCCCAGCACCACTTATTAAAGAGACTGTCTTTTCTCCATTGTATATCCTTGCCTCCTTTGTCATAGATTAGTTGACCATAGGTGCATGGGTTTATCTCTGGGCTTTCTAACCTGTTCCATTGATCTATGTTTCTGTTTTTGTGCCAGTACCATATTGTCTTGATTACTGTAGCTTTGTAGTATATTCTGAAGTCAGGAAGTCTGATTCTTCTACCTCCATTTTTTTTCCCTCAAGACTGCTTTGGCTATTCGGGGTCTTTTGTGTCTCCATACAAATTTTAAGATGTTTCGTTCTAGTTCTGTAAAAAAGGCCATTGGTAATTTGATAGGGAATCTGTATACTGCTTTGGGTAGTATAGTCATTTTCACAATATTGATGCTTCCAATCCAACAACATGGTATATCTCTCCATATGTTTGTATCAACTTTAATTTCTTTCAGCAGTGGCTTACAGTTTTCTGTATACAGGTCTTTGGTCTTCCTAGGTAGATTCATTCCTAGATATTTTATTCTTTTTGTTTCAGTGGTAAATGGGAGTGTTTCCATAATTTCTCTTTCAGATTTTTCATCATTGGTGTATAGGAATGCAAGAGATTTCTGTGCATTAAATTTGTATCCTGAAACTTTAACAAGTTCATTGATTAGTTCTAGTAGTTTTCTGGTGGCATCTTTAGGGCTCTCTATGTATAGTATCATGTCATCTGCAAACAGTGACAGTTTTACTTCTTCTTTTCCAATTTGTATTCCTTTTATTTCTTTTTCTTCTCTGATTGCTGTGGCTAGGACTTCCAAAACAATGTTGAGTGATAGTGGCGAGAGTGGACATCCTTGTCTTGTTCCTGATCTTACAGGAAATGCTTTCAGTTTTTCACCATTGAAAATGATGCTTGCTGTAGGTTTTTCATATATGGTCTTTATTATGTTGTGATAGTTTCCCTCTATGCCTACTTTCTGGAGAGTTTTTATCATAAATCGGTGTTGAATTTTGTCAAAAGCTTTTTCTGCCTCTATTGAGATGATCATATGGTTTTTATTCTTCAATTTGTTAACATGGTGTATCACATTGATTGATTTGCGTGTATTGAAGAATCATTTCATCCCTGGGATAAATCCCACTGATCATGATGTATGATCCTTTTAATGTGGTGTTGGATTCTGTTTGCTAGTATTTTGTTGAGGATTTTTGCATCTATATTCATCAATGATATTGGTCTGAAATTTTCTTTTTTTGTAGTATCTTTGTCTGCTTTTGGTATCAAGGTGATGGTGGGCTCATAGACTGAGTTTGGGAGTCTTCCTTCCTCTGCAATTTTTGGAAGAGTTTGAGAATGATGGGCCTTAGCTCTTCTCTAAATGTTTGATAGAATTCACCTGTGAAGCCATCAGGTCCTGGGCTTTTGTTTGTTGGAAGATTTTTAATCACAGTTTCAATTTCAGTGCTTGTGATTGGTCTGTTCATATTTTCTATTTCTTGCTGGTTCAGTCTTGGAAGGTTATACCTTTCTAAGAATTTATCCGTTTCTTCCAGGTTGCCCATTTTAATGGCATAGAGTTGCTTGTAGTAGTTTCTTAGGATGCTTTGTATTTCTGCATTGTCTGTTGTAACTTCTCCTTTTTCATTTCTAATTTTATTGATTTGAGTCCTCTCCCTCTTTTTCTTGATAAGTCTGGCTAATCGTGTCATTTTGTTTATCTTCTCAAAGAACCAGCTTTTAGTTTTATTGATTGGTCCTATTGTTTTCTTTGTTTCTGTTTCATTTATTTCTGCTCTGATCTTTATGATTTCTTTCCTTCTGCTAACTTTGGGTTTTGTTTGTTCTTCTTTCTGTAGTTCCTTTAGGTGTAAGGTTAGATTGTTTATACGAGATTTTTATTGTTTCTTGAGGTAGGCTTGTAGAGGTATAAACTTCTCTCTTAGGACTGCTTTTGCTGAATCCCATAGGTTTTGGATCATCATGTTTTCATTATCATTTGTCTCTAGGTATTTTTTGATTTCCTCTTTGATTTCTTCAGTGATCTCTTGGTTATTTAGTAACGTAGTGTTTAGCCTCCATATGTTTTTGTTTTTTACGTTTTTTTCCCTGTAATTCATTTCTAATCTCATAGCATTGTGGTCAGAAAAGATGCTTGATATGATTTCAGTTTTCTTAAATTTACTGAGGTTTGATTTGTGACCCAGGATGTGATCTAGCCTGGAGAATGTTCTGTGTGTACTTGAGAAGAAAGTGTAATCTGCTGTTTTTGGATGGAATGTCCTATAAATATCAATTAAATCTATCTGGTCTACTGTGTCATTTAAATCTTCTGTTTCCTTATTTATTTTCATTTTGGATGATCTGTCCATTGGTGTAAGTGAGGTGTGAAAGTCCCCCAGTATTTTTGTGTTACTGTTGATTTCCTCTTTTATAGCTGTTAGCAGTTGCCTTATGTATTGATGTGCTCCTATGTTGGGTGCATATATATTTTAATTGTTATATCTTCTTCTTGGATTGATCCCCTGATCATTACGTAGTGTCGTTCCTTGTCTTTTGTAACATTCTTTATTTTAAAGTCTATTTTATCTGATATGAGTATTGATACTCCAGCTTTCTTTTGATTTCCATTTGCATGGAATATTGTTTTCGATCCCCTTACTTTCAGTCTGTATGTGTCTCTAGGTCTGAAGTGGGTCTCTTGTAGACAGCATATACATGGGTCTTGTTTTTGTACCCATTCAGCGAGCCTGTATCTTTTGGTCAGAACATTTAATCAGTTCACATGTAAGGTATTTATCGATACATATGTTCCTATGACCATTTTCTTAATTGTTTTGCATTTGTTTTCGTAGGTCCTTTTCTTGTCTTGTGATTCCCACTTAGAGAAGTTCCTTTAGCATTTGTTGTAGAGTTGGTTTGGTGGTGCTGAGTTCTCTTAGCTTTTGCTTGTCTGTAAAGCTTTTGATTCTTCCATTGAATCTGAATGAGATCCTTGCCAGGTAGAGTTATCTTGGTTGTTGGTTCTTTCTTTTCAGCACTTAATTATATCATGCTACTCCCTTCTGGCTTGTAGTGTTTCTGCTGAGAAATCAGCTGTTATTCTTATGGGAGTTCCCTTGTATGTTATTTGTTGTTTTTCCCTTGCTGCTTTCAATAATTTTTCTTTGTCTTTAATTTTTGTCAATTTGATTACTATGTGTCTCAGCGTGTTTCTCCATGGGTTTAACCTGTATGGGACTCTCTGCAATTCCTGGACTTGGGTGGCTATTTCCTTTCCCATGTTAGGGAATTTTTTGACTATAATCTCTTAAAATATTTTTGGGTCCTTTCTCTCTCTCTTCTCCTTCTGGGACCCCTACGATGCAAATGTTGTTACGTTTAATGTTGTCCCACATGTCTCTTAGGCTGTCTTCATTTCTTTTCATTCTTTTTTCTTTATTCTGTTCCACAGCATTGAATTCCAGCATTCTGTGTTCCAGGTCACTTATCCGTTGGTTTGCCTCAGTTATTCTGCTATTGATTCCTTCTAGTGTATATTTTATTTCAGTTATTATATTGTTCATCTCTGTTTGTTTGTTCTTTAATTCTTCTATGTCTTTGTTAAACATTTCTTGCATCTTCTCCATCTTTGCCTCCATTCTTTTTCTGAGGTCCTGGATCATCTTCACTATCATTATTCTGAATTCTTTTTCTGGAAGGTTGCCTCTCTCCACTTCATTTAGTTTTTTTTTGAGGGTTTTATCTTGTTCCTTCATCTGGTATATAGCCCTCTGCCTTTTCATCTTGTCTATCTCTCTGTAAATGTGTTTTTTTCCCCACAGGCTGCAGGATTGTAGTTCTTATTGCTTCTGCTGCCTGCCCTCTGGTGGATGAGGCTATCTAAGAGGCTTGATGGGAGGGACTGGTGATGGGTAGAGTTGACTGTTGTTCTGGGGGGCCGAGCTCAGTAAAACTTTAATCTACTTGACTGCTGATGAGTGGGTCTGTGTTCCCTCCCTGTTGATTGTTTGGCCTGAGGCAACCCAACACTGGAGCCTACTTGCGCTCTTTGGTGGGGCTAATGACAGACTCTGGGAGGGCTCATGCCAAGGAGCACTTCCCAGAACTTCTGCTGCCAGTGTCATTGTCCTCACAGTGAGACACAGCCACCCCCAGCCTCTGCAGGAGAACCTCCAACACTAACATGTAAGTCTGGTTCAGTCTCCTATGGGGTCACTGCTCCTTCCCCTGGTTCCCAATGAGCACCCTACTTTGTGTGTGCCCTCCAAGAGTGGAGTCTCTGTCTCCCACAGTTCTGTCAAAATCCTGCAGTCAAATCCCACTAGGCTTCAAAGTCTAATTATCTAGGAATTCCTCCTCCCGTTGCTGGACCCCCAGTTAGGAAGCCTGACGTGGGGCTCAGAACCTTCAGTGCAGTGGGTGGACTTCTATGGTATAAGTGTTCTCCAGTTTGTGAGTCACCTACCAAGTAGTTATGGGATTTGATTTTTTTGTGATTGCGCCCCTCCTACTGTCTCATTGTGGCTTCTCCTTTGTCTTTGCATGTGGGGTATCTTTTTTGCTGATTTCCAGTGTCTTCCTCTCGATGATTGTTCAGCAATTAGTTGTGATTCTGGTGTTCTTGCAAGAGGGAGTGAGAGCACGTTCTTCTACTCTGCCATTTTGAGCCCATCTCTCATTTATTTAATTTTTTGACTATGTGCAATGCTATCATGGTTCCAACATCAGAACTCTCCAAAAAAAGTATACTCAAGTGTAGTGACTTCCTGACCCATGTCTTCTACTCTGTTTCCTTCTCCCCATCCTGCCCACCCCATTCCCACATATCGCCTATAGGTAATGAATCACATTATTTTATGTTTGGTCCTTCCTGTGTTTCTTTTTGCACAAATTAGCATATTCATGTATATTTTACCTTATGGTCATAGAACAGAGAGTGAAAACTCACTTATTCTCCAATTTAAAAGACTTGGATGCTCTCTTAAGTAATCTCTCTACATGATTTTCAGTAGGCCTTCTCTTCCTGGTTACCTTTAGGACTTGAACGCATGGGCATATTCTAATCTGCTTATTACAGAGAGCTTAGGCACCCATGTGGCTTTCCATCATGGCCTCACTTAAGGCTAATGTTTTCAGTACAGATGTATACAAGCCAGCAAAGGCTTGTTTGAGGCAGAAATTGTCCAAATTACAAGAACTAAGCAGAATAAAAAATAAAAATCCAACTTTAACTTCATTCATAAAGTAAGAGATAAAATTATATAAAGGAAATAAAATAAATCATAAGAAATAAAAGTGCTTTAGACACATGTCAATTTTCTTCTATTGAAATAAATGATTTATTTTAGCAGTGGAAGCACTTATTTCAATATTAGAAAAATAATGCATTTGTTTTCAGCATAAAATAACCCTCAGGTGGAATAGACACATTGATTTTTTAAAAATGGATTTCAAATAAATACAGTGTCTTCATAATGAAAACTTACAACATTTACCAAAATATAGTAGTTACATAAGCCAGTGGCTTCCCAAGGAAAGAGAAAATTGCATTCCCTTCTTTTTCATTGGTTTTTGTTAAATACAATTTGTTCTTTCCGTTTGACTGGCCAATTTGATTGCAGCGTTTTAAAACTCAGCTAGATGCAATACAGATCCACAGGCTTGACTTAGGAAAACTGAGCCCATACAGCACAACAGTTGGATCCACACATTAATTAGATCCAGAGGTAAACCTCAGCTTATTGTCACTGGGCTTCTGGGCTGAAGGAATCTAGAAATAGGACACTTTGATGTTCTGATTAATTGTCTATGATATTTGGTATGAGAGAGCAAGTTATGAGAAAACAGAACAGCTGTGCAACAGCTATAATCAAATGCAAATGTGTAGGAGTCTCCACAACAAAATAACAAAGACAGAAGAATGATTCCCATTTTGATCAATAATAGCCAGTCTTCCACCTCTGAAAATTTTCACACACAATAATCACTATTAAAGCTGTTTCTGTTTTGCCAAATTGAAACTTTCAGTGCATAGGTATGTTGCCTGATGGCATGCAGGCTCTTGGTAGAGTATTAATCATGCAGCTAAATGACCTGAGTCTCAACAAAATCACATAAAATAACATCATCTCCTTAAAATTAATTCATTGGGAGAAATTTTTTAAAAAAAGAGATGTGGGGAGCAAAGTTTATGCTTGCTGCAGTGGAACCCTATTATAACAGGTTCACACTACAGCACTATAAAATATACACAATGCTGTTGGTGTTAGAAGTATTCCATAGAGCTACTGGGTATCTGAGCATGCATTCAATTCCTTAGCTAATAGTTGCATCTATTCCTTATTTTCTGTCCCTGACTTTTATCCATTTTTTCATTAATGTCTACTGAGTACCTACTATGAGTCAGCTGGCTGTGCTATGTACCCTTTTGACTTACATCTTGCCTCCTCCAATGCATTCTAGACGTGGCTATTAGATCAATATTGCCAAAACACACTTTGATTGTTTCAAAATCAGCTTCAAAAACTTTCCTTGACACCCTGTTGCCTACCAATATAATCCCAACACTTTCTCTTGACACTTAGATCTCTCTGCAATATGTTTTTTTTCCAGCTTTAGCTTCCACATTTTCCCCACTAGACTCTAAGCTCCTTGGTTGCAGTTCAGTTCGTTCCAATGAACATTCATTGAGTATTTACCATGACGAGTGCCTGTGCTAGGCATGGGGATAACATGGTGAATATGAAGAATTCTTGTTATAGTGGAGAAGCCTGACTGATTACTGATTACTGAAACCAGTCAATAAGCATTAGATAAGATTATCTTCTGTGACAGAAAATAATTAAGATGAGTTCAAAATGGACGATATTAACTATCTGTAGCGGTAAGTGAAGTGTAATTAGTGTGTCCACATCTCTCAAAGAGAGCTTGTTAGCCTAGCCCTCCACTCTGAGCCCAAGATCTACATATTCAACTGCCAACTTGGCATTTCCATTTGGATTTCACACAAGCAACTGAAACGCAACCTGTCCCAAACAGAACCCATTATCTTTTCTGTCTTGTTTGTCTGTTTCTGTTCCAGTGTCTCCTGTACCAGTGAATAGCATCACCATTTGCCCAGTTGCTCAAGCCAAATACACGGGATTCATCTTACATTCACTCCACACGCCTTATTCAGTCACTTGCCAACTTTTATCTATTCTGCTATCTCAATATTTCTCTCCATATTCTCTGTCACAACCCACTGTCACTTCTTGCCTGGAATACTACAAGAGCTTCCTGTCTGGTCTCCCTGCCTCCAGTCTTGTTTCCTTTCAAATCCGCCTCCAATCTGCAGGCAGAGTGATATTAAAGTGAAAAAATGATGTGGTCAGACCCATCCTTAAAACACTTCAGCCAATTGCAGTTGCCTTGAGGGTGAAGTCCAAAACCTTACAAGTCTTCTCAGGTTCAGTCCCATCTCTCAGCGCTCTCCCCATCACTCTCTCCTCCCCAGTCACGTGTTATATTTCTTTCAGTTCACACTGAACTATATCTCACATCATGGCCTTCAGTCATGCTGTCTCCTCTGCCTGGGACATTCTTTCCTCCATCTTTGTGTGGGTGATTCTTATTTATCCTCTAGATCTCACTGCTTCAGGATGGCTTTCCCAAAATTTAAAGATAGTAGCTGTCATAGTTTGTTCTGGATGCTATAACAAAATACCAGAGACTGGGTGGCTTATAAACAACAGAAATTGATTTCTCCAGTTCTGGAGGCTGGAAGTCTAAGATCAGGGTGTCCTCATGCTCGGGTTCTTGTGAGGATCCTCTTCCAGGTCACAGACTTCTTGTTGTGTCCTTACATGGTGGAACGGGTAAGTTAGCTCTAAGGAGCTTCTTTTATAAGAGCACTAATCATATTCATGAAGGCTTTGTCTTTGTGACCTAACCACCTCCCAAAGGCCCCACCTCCTAATACCTTCACCTTGGCCATTAGATTTTCAATACATGAATTTCAGAGAGATGCAAACATTCAGACCACAGCTAATAAGATGATCCAGTTAATTCTACCGATTCTGGTTCCATACTCACTTGGCAACCTCCTGGTAATAATAAAAAGCTTACCTTACTATATTTTTCTTCATCAGAGAAACTAAGACATTGTTTAATTCTTCTGGAATACTTTTTATAACCCCCCAATTTATTTTTCAAACCCTGACATTCTGGTTTATGCATTAATCTGTGTAAACTAAGTTAGATAACATCTCCACCATCTTGCTTCTCTCTAATATTACAAATCACAAGTAGAAATGGTGCTGCCTTCCTCACCACTCCTACAGCTCTTAGCTTGTAGCTCCACTCCTGCCCTTCTCTCATACCTTAGGCATATTGTGTATGTCTCATCTCCTCTATCAGGAAGCAAGACTGTGGTGCTTTGTTCATTTCTGTATAAATAGAATGAATAGGTGCTCAGTAAGGATTTGTTAACTGTACTAAAACAATGCTATGGTTAGAAGTGACATATCGAACCCTGTTGATTCTACTTCTTAACTCTCTACTCAGTGCGTTCTCTCCTCTCTAACACCACTGCCATTATTTTCAGGCCTCATCTGTTCGCTCCTGTGTTATTGCAATAGCTTCCTTACTGGTATACAGGTTTATAATTTTTTCCCTCCAACACTGCGTTTTCCACCCTGATGTCAGGGTGCTTAAGCCACTTCAACGCAACTTCCTATTTTCTTCAGAATAATAAACAAACTCATTAAAATGGCTCCAAAGGACCTTCATGATGTGGCTCCTACTTACCTCCCAAGTCCTACTGTTCTTCCCTGCCCCCCACCCCCACCCTTTTCCTATTCTTCAATCATACTGATCTACTTGCTATTTCTTTATGTGTTCTGGTCTTTCATAACCTACATCTTTGCACATTTTGCTAGATCTGTCAGAAATAACAGAAATTATATCCCCGCTCTCTGGATATAATTTCTATATACACTTTAAGACATAAGTCTAGAGACAGTTACCCTGGAAAGCCTTCCCTGACATGTCACCTAGGCTCTCCTATGCTCTTACTTTCTTAGCATTGGCTGCTAATTTCTGTCATAGAACATACCATATCCGTCTCTCTCTATTCACCTCACCCTTCCTCTTAATAAACAAAATCAAACTGGGAACTGTTTAAAGATAGGCACCATGGGCATCATGCTTATAATTGTATCTCCAGGGCATAGCACATGCCCAGTATGTACCAGGTGCTCAAGACACATCTGATGAATGAATATTCTAGGATGCTGGTGCTCTGGGCAAGGGATGAACTGTTTCCAGGAAATTAGAATAGAACATAACCAAATGTACAATATTGAGACAAAGAATCAGCAACCCTACTAAGCTCAATAGTTGATTGTAACATATATCCTCTAATAAGTCAGAGAATTTCATTACCTGCCCTCCCAACACAGTGTGGGAGGGTACTGGAAAAAGATATTTTATGTGTCTAGTGACTAAGAAAATAAGAACAGGAATAATAATAATAACAGCAGCCACAGCAGCAACAGCAGTGATTTATTAACTGCCGACTTTGGGCCCAGGCACTGTCATATGTACTCTATGTAGGTTACAACATTTAGATTTCACAGTAATTCTATGAGGTAGGTATTATTATTTACAGTTCACAGATGAGAAAACTAAAGCTTAGGGGGTTAAGTGTTTCTGATAAGCTATATAGCTAATAAATGGAAGAGCTTTGGTTCAATCCCATTTCCATCTGATGAAAAACTCTAGGTTTAATTGCTACCCTGTGTTTTCTAGAAAAGTGTTCAACTTAAGACACAAAACCAGACACACAAACATACATAGATATATCCACAGCATTGCTGAGAATGCTGTAAGGAAAATTCAGAGCTTAACTTCCTTAACCAGTCTCCTTCCTCCTCCCTCTTTTAATTCTGAATGAAAGGAGTCTCTAAGGAGAGACCGGAATGGTCAATGTGCACATGCTTTTCTAACATTTGAGACACTGAAAATTTGCTGGGCTCTTTCCATTTAGGTTGCTTTCAGATTTTTTGCTAACAATTTTTCTCACTATGGGCTCTTGCGGCAAAAGTTGAAGGGGGAACACTGGCTATAGAGATGGAGGAACTTGCCTGAGGCCTCCCGAAGTGTTGAGCCCCAGACATGGATGAAAGGACCAGGGGTGGGGAGAAAGTTCAGAGTATTAAGCTGTTCCTTCAAAGTGGATGTTCTCCAGGCTGTTCCTTAAATAAGTTTTGGCTTAGAAACCTAGTAGGGAACTGCAGTCAAATCAATCTCTCTCTCTTTCTCTCCATCTTTCTCAGGGAGATTCCCAGCATGGGCTATATGGGCCATCTAGTCAGGGTAGAATGGGACACTGTTGTGTGCTAGGGTAGACACAAATTTCATTTCCTCTTACTCATTCAAATCATGCCTCTTCCTCAATATTTAACTCGCATCTTCCTTGACTGCTTTAATTTTCCACTTTCCTTTATGATTTCTCACTTTTGTATGTCAGTAATATACCAGAGATTAGGTATTTATGGCACTGCTTGAGTTACAGGATTTACTGTAGTGGAATGCATTTGGATGTAGGGAGGATTGCTAGACGACTGTAGCCACCCAGAAGGGAAGTGACCAGAATTCAAAATAAAGATTTGATTTTGGAAACAGAGAGGGAGAAAGGGCTGCAAAGGGCATTTTCTGGAAATCTTGCTTCCGTATTCTATACAGCTTTTTTTTTTTTTTTTTACACTATCATGGTTTAAAAATAAGATCACCTTAATTGAGAAAGAGTTGCTATTCAGACTATTGATGGGGAAATCTGGATGTACATGAAATACTGCTGCAACAGATGATGCTAAGCATCCTGTTGTGTTAGACACCAGCAGTGGTGAGTCCAGCTTGATAGAGGCTTTAACTGCAGTCCAGCCTTCTTTGTATTTGTCTCTCTATAGAGACAGTATTTTAATATTATTTATTGTAACAAGAATTGCCCTGAAGCAATCAAAATATATCTGGGTGTTCCTGGGTTTGTGCTTTAGAGTCTAGACCTTCATGATGATCATTCATTTATTAATGTGCTAAAGAGGGGAGACTTTCCCATTAACAAAAGAAATGGCCAAAAAGCATTGTGAGGCCAGTCAATCGGACCTTATTATTTTTTTTAAAACACCTTTATTGGAGTATAATTTCTTTACAATGGTGTGTTAATTTCTGCTTTATAACAAAGTGAATCAGCTATACATATACATATATCCCCATATCTCCTCCCTCTTGTGTCTCCATTCCACCCTCCCTATCCCACCCCTCTAGGTGGTCACAAAGCACCGAGCTGATTTCCCTGTGCTATGCAGCTGCTTCCCACTAGCTATCTGTTTTACATTTGGTAGTATATATAAGTCCATGCCCCTCTCTCACTCGTCCCAGCTTACCCTTCCCCCTCCCCGTGTCCTCAGGTCCATTCTCTACATCTGCGTCTTTATTTCTGTCCTGCCCCTAGGTTCTTCAGAACATTTTTTTTTTTTTTTTTTAGATTCTATATATATGTGTTAGCATACGGTATTTATTTTTCTCTTTCTGACTTACTTCACTCTGTATGACAGACTCTAGGTCCATCAACCTCACTGCAAATAACTCAATTTCATTTCTTTTTGTGGCTGAGTAATATTCCATTGTATATATGTGCCACCTCTTCTTTATCCATTCATCTGTTGACAGATACTTAGATTGCTTCCATGTCCTGGCTATTGTAAATAGAACTGCAATGAACATTGTGGTACATGACTCTTTTTGAATTATGGTTTTCTCAGGGTATATGCCCAGTAGTGGGATTGCTGGGTTGCATGGTAGTTCTATTTTTAGTTTTGATTTTTTTGGGGGGTACGTGGGCCTCTCACTGTTGTGGCCTCTCTCGTTGCGGAGCACAGGCTCAGCGGCCATGGCTCACAGGCCCAGCTGCTCCACGGCATGTGGGATCTTCCCGGACCGGGGCACGAACCCGTGTCCCCTGCATCAGCAGGTGGACTCTCAACCACTGTGCCACCAGGGAAGCCCCTATTTTTAGTTTAAGGAACCTCCATACTGTTCTCCAACCAGGCCTTTAATGGAGATGTGAAAGCATCAAATAAACTCCTTTCATGTGTCAGCAATGAATTCATTTTCAAATATAAGCTGTTTTCCTCTACTTGCAGGTACTGAAATATGGCATTTCTGACAGGCCATTTTAAGTCCTAATTGCATTTCAACATTGAGGATGAAATCACTTAACCTGAACTGTATTTGTAGACAGTCTGCAAACACATTTCCTCCCATGAAAAAAAAATGTAAGAAGAAAAATGTCTAATGATTTTTTTAAAATATATATTAGGGACCAGTGACTGAAAGCAAGAATCATAATCAAAAGATAAATCTAAAGAACTGGAAAGAAAATAGAATTAAATTTTAAATAGTTGAATTATTGGACTCAGAAGTTCCTATTTCAGAAAGATTCATTCAGCTACCAAATGTTAATAATTATATATCTGCCTCCTCATAGTTGTGTGGCTACCTGTGACCAGTCATCATTAATACTGAGACATAAACCAGATTCTAGCTCTGCCCTTTTGGCTGTCTTAAGTGAATTACTGGCAAAATACGAACGCAGAGACTGCAAATGACTGGAAGAAGTGATGACTAGGGAATGATAATAAGTCAGGTGAGGCTTGGATAATCATAAGAAAGCAGAAGAGAAACATGGCAACATTTCTTCCTCTTTTAAATATGTCTCCCCTGGCTTGGGCTTTAGTCCTGGGCTCAAATTAAGAGACACAGTGAATATATATCAAAACAAACAAACAAACAAACTGCAAAATGTGCATGCTTTTTGATCCAGAAATTCTACTGTAGGAATTTATTTCAAGTAAATTAATAAAGATGTGGGTAAAAACAGAGCTGTCATGAAGTTCTTTGCAGCATGATTTGTTACAGCAAAACATTGGAAACAGCTTATAAGTATAGAAAAAGGAGGATTGATTAAATAAATTATGGCAGATCCATGAGATGGAATATAAGGCAGCCATTAAAATTATGATGTAGTCCTTTTTATTGGAATAATATATGATCATAATTTTTTGTTTGTGTGTTTTTGTTTTTTTTTGGCTGTGTTGGGTCTTCGTTGTGGCACAAGGGTGCCTCTCTAGTTGCAGGTGCAGTTTTCTCTCTCTAGTTGTGGCATGTGAGCTTAGTTTCCCAATCAGGGATCAAACCCCAATCTCCTGCACTGGAAGGCAGATTCTTTACCATTGGACCACCCAAGGAAGTCCCAATCATAATTGTTAATTGAGAAAAAAGTGTTATAAAACTACCCAAAGTCTGACTCCTTAAAAATATACATAGAAAAATCCCTGAAAAACATATAGCAAGGCATTTCCAGCAGTTGTCTCTAAACAGTTTTTATTATGGTTGCTTTTTGTTCTTATTTTTCCTTTTCCCTTTTTCTTGTTTCTATGTTAAGATACTTCTGTCATTAATATGCATTGTTTTAGTCATAATATAAAATGAATACAACAAGCTTCATTTGAGAAGAATGATATGGTTGCCAAGGCAACAATAATTCCAGAAGTTTGGAATGCCCCTTTGTATGACTATGTGCAAGTTATACACCTCCCTTGAGACTCAGTTTACTCGTTTGTGATAATGGAGTAACAACACCTATTCACAAATTTGTTGAGAGGATTAATAAGGCAAAGTGTATAAAAGTGCCTGACATTGCCTTCAGCACATTGATGGGAGGTCAATATATACTGAATCACCATCTGAATGATAGGTCAACAATCTGTATTTCACACAAGGATTAACAAATTAGAATATATGCTAGAGTATACCACTTTGATAGCTAAAAAAATCTATTATTCAAACACAAACAAGGTAGAATTTAGCATGGAATATAGTGAGATCGCTCTTAATCTGCTGTGTGAAGGGTAGGTAGAATGTGGACATTTGGAAGGGTGTGACCAGCTAAACTCAGATTAATCCAGACACCTACTTCACCAGCAGAAGCCAGAGCCCATGACCTCACTTATATGAGTGCAAAGACAGAGTAGTGCAACCATGGATGTTATGCTCATTCCTTGTGAAAATGTCAACTAAAAATAACTGTCTTTAAATACTACCATTAACAAAACCCAAGAGTTTTAAGCAAACAGATGTCTAAGAAGAAAGTTACTTTCTAAAACATAAGTGGGACAATGCAACTGCCAAATTGCTATGTATTCAGTTTCTAAGACACTGATATTGGCAAGTTCTATATTGCTCTCTATAGGTAGAAACTCCAGACAATGAATGAAGAGCAAATGGTACTTCTGAGCCTGGGGAGGAATGGTTTACTCAGCCATTTAACAAATATTTATTGAGCAGGTACTATGTGGCATGCTCTGTGATAGATACTAATGGCAATGGGATAAGGTCCTCCCTGCCCTCATGGAATTTTCCATGATAATGGTGAACTAAGGTAGATGAGACACCAAGAAACCTGTTTCATTTCGTGTTCTGTTAAGAGTGACTTGCATATGCTACACAGGAAAGCAGTGCCTTGGTTTCTTTCTATTTTTAAAATATGGAAAACAAAGCTACCTTTTGTGATGATAAAATATGTGAATAATTGGAAATTGTCTCAAGCCTTTGTTGAAAAATGCTTTTTGGAAAATGCTGGGATGTTTTTCAGACAATATTTTGATGCTTTCCTTTATCCTTGTTTCTTCCACTGAAAAGTCTTGAAAAGCAACAAATCAAAATGCTCTTTTTTATTTAAGCCCTTTTCTCTTTACTTAAAGCTTTGGAGTCTGTTTTTGTTTTTTATTTTTTTTTCCTTTCTCTTCCTTCCTCCCTCCTTCCCTCCCTCCCTCCCACCTTTCTTCCTTCTCTCCTTCCTTCCACACGTTATTCCTCTCCAGCCCCTATGTTTAAATACATCATGGTGGAATTGCAAATATGTAATTTGTTTATTTCTCTTTGCCTCCAAGTTGTTCCCCAATCGACTTTATTTTTCAAAAGCAATATAAAGGTTCATCTTTCAACTGGTTAATCCAGGCAAGCTGTTTGTTCGTTCTGTTCTCTCAACTGTTGAGTAATAGTTATTGGATTCAAAAGGGAGAGAGTTGGCTTGTGTCATACAGTGTGGGCCAGGTTCTTGTCTTGCACAGTTGTGCCAGTGCACCTGAAACTCCACCAGCAATGCATTCCTTTCTCTGTACCCTGGCACCTCTTGGCTACTGTCTACCAAGCCAGGTCCAACAGCGGCCATGGCTCATGGGCCCAGCCGCTCCGCGGCATGTGGGATCCTCCCGGACCGGGGTACGAACCCGTGCCCACTGCATCGGCAGGCAGACTCTCAACCACTGAGCCACCAGGAAAGCCCCAAGCCAGGTCCGACAGACTTCATTGATGACTTAGTGAAGACCACACACTTATATTTGGCTAAAATAAGGGTGAAACTCATGTTTTAAAATTTGAAGTAAGAACCAAATTGTAGTTTACAAAAATGAAGGTCTAATCATTTAGCTCATTTGTTTATTATCATTTGCAAATTCCTTATGGTAGACTACAGGCTCAACACACTTTGACCCCCACCCCTTGTCTGGCTTCAACTCGTATTATTTTCCTTCTTGATCATTACCCTTAAGCTACACTCTCTTTTCTAGAACATACCAAGCTCATTTCCTCTCCAGGTCTTTTGCTTATGCCACTTGTTCCCTTCTCCTGGAATGGTCTCCTTTTCTCCAAATTACTTCTCATTCTTCCCCACACCACCACCCGACCAGGCTCCATCATTAACTAACACTTATCCTCCAGCTCCTCAGCTCAAACCTCATTTTCTCTGGGAGGACTTCCCCGACTTTCCAGATCAAGTCCTCACTTTAAACACATTTTTATGAACTGGAAGAAAGCGATGTAGCTGAAGCATATGGAACAAGAGTGGTAGTAGTATAGTTTCTGGTTGGAGAGGTAAGCAGGGGACAGACTAAGCATGACCTTGCAGGACTAGTTGATGATTTGGTTAGTAATAGTGTAAGAACAATAGAAAGCCAGTAAAGAGAATGTCAGTGATCAGATTTGGGTTTTGAAGAGATCACTCTGACTACTTTATGGAGAATCTGCTTAAATAGCAGAAAGGGATACACAACTGGTACCACTGGTACACAAGGAGACCAGTTAGGAAGCTATTTGCAATAGTCTAGGAAGGAGAAATGATGGCTTGGACCATGGTGGTGACCATGGAGGTACAGAGAAGTTAGTGACAGATATATTAACAAAGTGAAATAAAATCAATAAACCTTCTTGAAGGATGAGATTTGAAGAATGAAGGAGAAGGTGGTGTTCAGGATTGTGCCTAGTCCTGGCTTGTGCAGTTAGATGGATGGCAGAAGTCCAGCTTTTAAGGGTATGTGGGTGTGTGGAGGGAGTAGGGTTGAAGGTTGGTAAAAACACTTAAGGTTGTGGGCTGGCTGCAGATTTTAAACTAAAGTTTGTAAATTACCTTGTAGAGTGTTTTATTGTACTATTACAGCTGCATAATAAATATAGCTTACACTTAGTGAATAGGTACTTGTGCCAGGCACTGTTCTACATACTTCACATATATTACATCACTTAAACATCAGTAAGTGACAATGTTAATGATTCCATAATTATCATTATCATTATTGCAATATATTGTGCCTGTCTTTCCTGGACAGAGTTAGTTAACACAAGCAATTTTTTCTGTCCAATTCTCCTTTTTATAGACTCCATACAGGAAAGTACCATATAGTATAGGCACATTCTTTAGAGAAATTACAGTGCAGTTGATTAGATTATAGCTACCTTTAGTTCTATTCTAATCCTGAAGGCATATCCTGGACTAGTGACATTGTTTAGCTTCTGACATTCCCATGCATGTAACCTACCTATAAATCTACTCAGGGTGGGTTACCTTCTCCTGTGTATTGATTCAGACTAACAATTAACTTCATTCTTATAAAGTGATTTTACCTGACATTATCCCTAAATTTTCATGGTTATTTACTAAAGCCACATATGTACTCACTAGAGCATTCTTGCCCAATCTGGGACAAAGAGCTCATTAGGGATAAAAATATAATCTCAAAATTTTGCAAAGTCAGCTCAGCAAGAAACCCAGCTGGCAGCCTTTTTGTTTTATTTTTAAAATTCAGTTTTATAAACTAAGGACAGAAAGTCTCTTAGAGCTTTCTCTGGCCTAAACGCTGACAATTCAAGAACTTCAAAATGCTTACATATAGCTCATTTGGGGAACCTGTGAACTAGCTGGACTAGTCTACATTTGAAATATCAAGGTATAAAAAATTTGCACAGGTATTTTGGAAATGGATTCAAATTGGCAGGTTGCATGCTATTGTCACTTTTGATCAACAGCACCAACTTTGTTTGGGAATAGATCTTCTTTTGCCTATTAAGATGGGGGGGTAGTTAAAAAGGGAAAATGTTATTTGTATTGCACAAGAAAACATTAGCAACACAACATCGTAAATCAACTACACTTCAATTTAGAAGAAAGAAAGAAAAAAAGAAAGAAAGAAAGAAAGAAAGAAAGAAAGAAAGAAAGAAAGAAAGAAAGAAAGAAAGAAAGAAAGAAAGAAAACATCAGCAGATATCCATTGCACTAGACAGGCAGAAGAATCAAGAGTGTCTTCCTCTCTCAGCTTGATTTTAGGAGGAAGATCACTTGGGCCAAATCAAAACAAAACAAAACAAGAGTGGCATTAGAGATGGTATTTAGATTTTTTTGGAGACATGGAGCATGGAAGCATAGATTACTGTATAGGCTTTATGAGCTCTTCATTTGGTTTCAAAATCTATTGCAGTGATCTCAGAACTTTAACTTTTGTCAAGAGTAGTGAAAGAGAAAAGCAGGCATGACTAAAATAACTGACAGACTAAAATCCTAAGCAAGATTTGGGATACAGTACAGTCTGTGGGGCTCAGCTCGGCCTCACTAGCCACATTCACACCCATTTATAAAACAATCAGGAAAAAACTCCTCTAATGAGGGATTGCCAAAGAAGACACTTGATAGGATTTATATGCAAGGAAAGCTCTTTGATTCACAGAAGAGAGGATGATACAGGAAGCTGAGTAACTATAGCTGCCAAAAAGGGGATAAATAGCAACTCATAATTGGATGATTTGCAATATAGGCAACAGGAAAAGCTGCCTTACTCTCTTCATGATGGCAGTGGCACCTTGGATCTATCCACACCACCAAAGAAGAAAGCTGATGGAGCCTGAGAGGCAGCCTGTGCCCTTGCTCTGAAGTTGATTTGCCCAGTCAGTCAAATGCACGTGGGAGGTTTGACTTTGTCGTTCACACTGGTCCAGATGGTGCTGTCCAAAGCCAGAATCTCTGGGCCACCGGAGCAGCATGGAGAAGCTTTCAGCTCCTCCTGAATCAAATTCTGGCTCTTGCAGCAGGCAAGTCATGGAAGAGTGCCAAACTTTTCCAGCCAAAAAGCTACTGAATTTTGCTTTCTTTCTTACTTTCATCCAGCTCTTTGCTTGAAATATTAGAGTTGTAAAATGTGAGTTATGAAGAATTTTTTTCTTCATTTTCAAGACTATTTCTGATGCTTTGTATAATGACATCACCCAAAATTAAGTTCTAAAATAAAAGAAGCTCTTCATTTACATTTTTCTTCAAACTGCACTTGATTTAGAAATAAATGCTTGAGTTCAAAACGCAGAGTACAGCTTGTAAATTATTTTCTTTAACTGATAAGCCCATTGCAATTTTACATGGCATGCCAATTGGTACTGGCTGAACTCTGTCACTGGAACAGGGTTCACAAGTGACCCTTCCACAACATATCATAGGGATTTCGGTTCACATCTTTCAGAGCTGCCTTTGCCTTCCTTCTGATCCTATATACTTTGTCTTATGTATAGATGATCATCTCTACCAGACCACAAGCCCCTTTGAGAGCAGGGGATATGTCATGTTTATATGCCTCTACGTTTCCTCCTTTCAACCCAGCCTAGTGCTCTGAGGAGTAAACATTCTAAAATGTTTGCTAGAATTGTATTTTATTTTCCAGTCACTTATTTCACCCTTTAAGGTAACACTTTTTTTTTTTTTTTTTCTGATCCTGCATCACAAGCTAAGAGAATTAAGTGTTTTTCTGTAGTGATGTCCCAAGAGCTTTCTGAGAAACAAGGTAATGTAAACCAGGTAGGAAAGGGATAGAAAAAGTACTATCAAGTAGTTCAGCCTGGTGCCTAATGTTCATTAAGTTCCTTGTCACGTTCTTTTAGTTTTCAAACATCTTCAGGGTCTAAGTTTATGAAGAAAGACTCATTTTCTTGGCTGGGAAGAGATTATAATTATTCTTTAATTTATCAAAATTAAATCATAAAATATTTATCATTATTGTTAACCTCACCAATATGCTGAGAAATTCTACAAGTCATACAGGCTCTTCTTTAGTTCAGACATAAGTACCACCTCTTTTAAGAAGCCTTCAGTGATTGTCTTGCCCCACATTTATTTCTCTCTTCTCTAACCTAATACTGTACAGCATAGTTTAGCATTTAGTATACTACTGGAATTATAAATTCTTGAGGGCAGAGCTATGTTAACTTTCTTCATTTCCCCCAATGTCTCCTAGCATGGGGATCAGACTCTACAATAGTTGATACTTTATGTATATGATTCAGAATTTATATTCTCAACCTTATCATTTTCACCATTAAATAATCCATCTGATAATTCCATTTGGATGGCCCCATATTGTCTCCAGTTCAACATGCCTAACACTAAACTCATAAATTTCCTTAAAACTAGATTCCTGTCTTGACTCAGTAATTTTTTTGAGCCACCTAGGCCTTAAACTCACTGTAACCTTTGACTCTCTCCTTTCTTTTCTTTCACATCCAATCATAGCTCTCAAATTCAGGCCTTTCAAAATTTCCTCTCCCTATTTCTCTCTGCTGCTAACTTCCTAATCCAGCCTTTATCATCTGACACTTAGACTATTTCAATGATCCCCTAATTAATCTATCTTGAGTCTCAACTTCATCTACACCCTGAAAGTATGCCTTCACTACCAGATTTATTTTCTTAAAACTCTGTGATAGTATGTCTTTCTTGCTCAAAATTTTGCTTGCCATTGCCATTCAAGTGGCTTGTCACTGCCTTCAAAGGTGAAGTCCAAATTCCTTAGCCTGGTTTCCAAGGCCTTCTATATCTTTTCTAAACTTAAACAACTTTTCTAATTCCCCTATAAAAACAAGTGAATCTAATTAATGTCCCTAAAATATACTCCACATATCCCCTTGTTTGTACCTTTGTTTCTGTTGTTCACACTGTTAGGAATGCTATTCATCTTCCTCTCTGCCAATGTAATTATTATTGGTCATTTCAGGTGCAACCCAAGAGTTGAACACAATGCTTGGCGCAATAATGATTTGTTGAATGAATGGATCTTTTCCTTTTTTAGGGTTTATGTTGCACTCATTACCTTTACAAATAATTTGACAGTTCGCAAATTTTCTTCACATTGTTTAATTTTGATGTCTTACTAGAGTTTAGCCACAGTAGACATCTGACCCCTTCATTATGTCTCCTAGTATAGTCATATCAAAGTATTTATATGTTAAGATACATGTTATTTTTTTAAATTAATTTTTATTGGAGTATAGTTGCTTTATGTTGTGTTAGTTTCTACTGTACAGCAAAATGAATCAGCTATATGTATACATATATCCCCTCTGTTTTGGATTTCCTTCCCGTTTAGGTCACCACAGAGCACTGAGTAGAGTTCCCTGAGCTATACAGTAGGCTCTCATTAGTTATCTATTTTATATGTAGTATCAATAGTGTATATATGTCAATCCCAATCTCAGAAATATGGAATGCTTCACGAATTTGCACGTCACCCTTGCACAGGGGTCATGCTAATCTTCTCTGTATCGTTCCAATTTTAGTATATGTGTTGCTGAAGTGAGCACGACCCCTCTCCTTTAGAGCCCTATATTCTTAAAGTCAAAATTGATATTATTTAGCATTTCTCGGTAAAACCTTTATTTTTTTCCAGGATATTAAGGTAATTGTCTTCTGAGATGATATTCTGTGAGTATCCTCAAATTTTACATGGTTGAATGCAGCAAAAGTTAAATCTACTGTACTAGAAAAACCAACAATAGCACTCACAGATGACAGCATAGTTACCCTGTACTTTAGCTACCTTTGATAACTGAGCAACATATTGATTTGATCATTTATCAGTCAATTTTCAAGATAGTAAAAACAAACAAATCAACCCTACCAAGTCCGCATGCCATGTGAATTGTAACAAAGAATATCACTTCCAATCTTTGTAATTTTGTAACTGAATAAAAAGTGAAACATATAGTTCATTCATAATATACTTTGTCTATATATTGCTAGCATCAAGATGGATGGCAACATTCCTG